>NC_058132.1:596795573-596975731 GCF_016433145.1 Gracilinanus agilis | reverse complement strand
ACCAAGATAAATTCAGAATGGGTGAATGACTTGAATATAAAGAGGGAAACTATAAATAAGTTAAGTGAACACAGAATAGTATACTGGTCAGATCTCTGGGAAAGGAAAGATTTTAAAACCAAGCAAGAGTTAGAGAAAATTACAAAATGTAAAATAAATTATTTTGATTATATAAAACTAAAAAGCTTTTGTACAAACCAAAACAATGCAACCAAGATCAGAAGGGAAACAACAAATTGGGAAAAAATATAACAAAAAACTCTGACAGGGGTCTAATTACTCAAATATACAATGAGTTAAATCAATTGTATAAAAAATCAAGCCATTCCCCAATTGAAAAATGGGCAAGAGACATGAATAGGCAATTCTCAGGTAAAGAAATCAAAAGTATCAATAAGCACATGAGAAAGTGTTCTCAATCTCTAATAATTAGAGAAATGCAAATCAAAACAACTCTGAGGTATCACCTCATACCTAGCAGATTGGCTAAAATGAAAGAAGGGGAGAATATTGATTGTTGGAAGGGATGTGGCCAAATTGGAACATTAATGCACTGCTGGTGGAGTTGTGAACTGATCCAACCATTCTGGTTGGCAATTTGGAACTATGCTCAAAAGGCTATAAAAGAACGCCTGCCCTTTGATCCAGCCATACCATTGTTGGGTTTGTAACCCAAAGAGGTCATAAATAAACAGACTTGCACGAAAATATTTATAGCCGCGCTTTTTGTGGTGGCAAAAAACTGGAAAATGAAGGTATGTCTTTCAATTGGGGAATGGCTGAACAAATTGTGGTATCTGTTGGTGATGGAATACTATTGCGCTCAAAGGAATAATAAACTGGAGGAATTCCATGTGAACTGGAAAGACCTCCAGGAACTGATGCAAAGCGAAAAGAGCGGAGCCAGAACAACATTTTACACAGAGACCAATACACTGTGGTAAAATCGAATATAATGGACTTCTGTACTGGCAGCAATGCAATGACCCAGGACAATTCTGAGGGATTTATGGTAAAGAGTGCTACCCACATTCAGAGGAAGAACTGCAGGAGAGGAAACACAGAAGAAAAGCAACTACTTGAACACATGGGTTGATGCGGACATGATTGGGGATGTAGACTGGAAACTACCACACCAATGCAACTAACAACAATTTGGAAATAGGTCTTGATCAATGACACATGTTAAAACCAGGGAAATGTGCATCGGCCATGGGAGGGGGGAAGGTAGGGGGGAGAAGAGGAAAGTAAGAGCATAAATCATATAACCATGTTAACTTTTCTAAAAAATAAATGTTAATAAATGTTAAAAAAAAACAAAAAAACTTTTATAAATTGTGTCCTATAATAGCCAAGCATTTTAGCTTAGCCTAATAAAGTAGAATTTATTTTCAATCCTACTTTATACATAGTTTCAATTTCCAAAAACTGTCATTTTTCACGACAAAAATAATTTCCACCCTTTATCGATATCTTCAATTCCAGGCATTTCTACATCCTTCAGGACCTTTGCTATCAATCAACCCTTCCTCATTAACCCAGCCTCTTCCATGTCTTGGTTTCATTTATCATCTCCTCTCCCAAGTTTCCCTGAATTCTTGGTGTTCATCATTTCAAATAACTAAAAAAACATTTATTAAGGGGCAGCTGGGTAGCTCAGTGGATTGAGAATCAGGCCTAGAGACGGGAGGTCCTAGGTTCAAATCCGGCCTCAGACACTTTCCAGCTATGTGACCCTGGACAAGTCACTTGATCCTCACTGCCCACCCTTACCACTCTTCCACCTATGAACCAATACACAGAAGTTAAGGGTTAAAAAAAAAAAGAAAAGACAAAGCATTTATTAAATGCCAAGCACTCCTCAGAATACAAGTTGTCTAAAAAAGTGAAAACATGCTAGTTCTGAAGGAGCTTATATTCTACTAGAGAGGAACAACATGTAGACAAACACAAAATATTTACAAAGTTAAAACAAAATGATTTAGGGCTGAGGAGGAGACATCATAAGCTTTAAAAGGCCTCTTTTTAACTCCTCTGGGAGTTGGTAATCAAGTTCATCTTAGAAACTAGGAATTCTAGGAGAAGGAAGTATACATTCCAGATATGAGAGGCAAAATATTATCATGATACATAATAATGAGAAGAATGTCATATTCAAGGAAAATGAAGTATACTATTTTCACTGGACTCAAGAAAGCAGCATTAAAGAAATTAATTTTAATACTATTAAGTAAAATATAGTTTCTGACATTTATAATAGTATCAGTGTTATAATGGGAAATATCACAATGGAAATTAATATTATAAGAAATATACTCAAATTATTAAAACATTTATTACATAAAGTATCTGGAAAACACTACTATCCATGTCATCAACATTTCAATTCACATTACTTGGGCAAGAGTTAAAAAAAATTTAAGATGAAATTGAATGATATGACAATCGAAATGACCTTAACTTCAGTCTTCTACTATAACAAATAAAACTCATTCCGGAAAGCAAAGTAAGAGATGACTTCAGGAACTCTTAAAAGACTTGGCTTGAAAGCAAATATTTTGCCAAGAACTGAAATATTAACCACAAAACTAAAAATTCTGCTCTTTTTACAACATCCAAATAATGGCAAGTCTAATATATTTAATCATTAACATTTATAATGCTAACATTAAAGATAATTAAATTCTAACAAAAATTCATTTTGCAGAATTTACTGTGACAAGCTCATAGTTGAAAAGAATTATGAATGAAATGACACATTCTTCAAATCAGAAATAATAAATTTTTAAAACTACCTTGCAATTCTGTAGCAGTCGAATAAGATGTTCAAAGCAATTACTGTTAAGGAAAATAGCCTGTAGAACAGGCCTGTCTGTGCAATCTAACATGGCTGTGATCGTATCTGTTGAAAGAAAAACAAAAGTTTTTTATGAAATAAAAGGTTTAAGATCTTTTAAGCATTTACTAAATTTATCCACAGAAAAGCAACAGAAACTTTAAAAGTGGAAGCTATCATATAATCACAAAGGATAGTAGATCCAAAGCTAGAAGGATCCTCAGAGGCTATGGAGTAGGCTATCCCTACTTTTTACAAATTAGGAAACTATGGTCATGACTTGACAGGCTCAAAGAGGTAGTAAGCTTCAGAGCTTGATCCTTGATCCTCTGAATCCCAAGGCAGTGTTCTTTTCCTCTGTACTAAACTGATTAAACATCTTCCAGTCCCATCTAAAACTGTGCTTTGCCTTACTAGGTCTGTATCCCAAAGAGATTTTATACAAAGGGGATGGGAGAGAGATCTATTTCTACAAAAATATTTATTGCACTTCTTTTGATAGTGGCAAAGAATTGGAAATTGAGGGTTGTCCATCAATTGGGAAAAGGCTGGACAAGATGAAGTATACAATTATGATGTAATACTATTGTGCTATAAGAAATGAAGAGTAGGATGACTTCAGAAAAATCTATAAAGACTTATATGGGGGGCAGCTGGGTAGCTCAGAGGGGGCAGCTGGGTAGCTCAGTGGATTGAGAGCCAGGCCTAGAGACGGGAGGTCCTAAGTTCAAATCCGGCCTCAGACACTTCCCAGCTGTGTGACCCTGGGCAAGTCACTTGACCCCCATTGCCTACCCTTACCACTCTTCCACCTATAAGTCAATACACAGAAGTTAAGGGTTTAAAAAAAAAATTTAAAAAAAAAAAAGACTTATATGAACTGATGCAAAATGAAGTGAGCAGAACAAGAATTGACAGTGAATAACAAAGATATTTTCAGCAATGCAATGATACAAAACAATTCCAAAGATTCAGGATGAAAAATGCCACCTACCCTCCTAGAAAGAACTGATGGTGTGTGATTGCAGACTGAAATATACTACATTTCAATTTCTTTCTACTTTTTTTGTTTGAGATATGTCAACTCAACTTTTTAATGCTCCTTCTACAATGGATTACCAGAAATAAACATAATATGCCAAATGAAGCCCGACCAGAAAAGAATAGTGTGACTATCAATTTTTCATTCTGTGCACTATATTTCTATTCAAGGATCACATTAATTTTTCTGACACATTGCCTTTTCTTGAGTTTCTGTGCACTACAAACCCTGAGTTTTTTCCCCCACACAAAAAGATCTGTCTAGCCATAATTCTATCATCTTATACCAGTATGAATAATTTTTTGAATCCAAACGCAAGGTTTAATATAAATTTATCCCTATCAAATTCTATCTTGTCAAGATCACTTTTTAAAAAATAAATGTTATGGGGGCAGCTGGGTGACTCAGTGGAATGAGAGCCAGACCTAGAGATGGGATGTTCTAGGTTCAAATCTGGCCTCAGCCACTTCCTAGCTGTGTGACTTTGCGCAAGTCACCTAACCCCATTGCCTAGCACTTACCACTCTTCTGCCTTAGAAGCAATACACGGTATTGACTCTAAGACAAAAGGTAAGGGTTTAAAAAAAATAAAATTTAATCTTAAAAAATGTTATTTATATCTTTTTGACATTCTTTCCTTTTTAAACTTTGAGTTCCAAATTCTCTCCCTCCCTAAACCCTTCACTGACCAATTGAGAAAGCAAGCAAATGACATTATACAATTGTAAACAAATTTCCATATCGGCTATATAGCAAAAAAATTATATAAAAGTATAAGTTTATACTCGGAGTTCATAAGTTCTCTCTCTGGAAATATCATTTTTTTTCATCATAAATCCTTAGGAATTGTCTTGGATCACTGTATTGATCAGAGAAGTCAAGTCTTCTATACAACATTGATATGTATGAGGTAGCAGAGTTGTTTTAATTTGTATTTCTTTAATCAATTACAGTTAAAGCATTTTTAATATGTCTACATATGCCTTTGAATTGCTCTTCTGAAAACTTCGTTTATATCCTTTAATATTTATCAACTGGGAAATACCTCTTCATTTTATAAATTTGACTTATCTGTTTGATAAATAAAGCCTTTATCAGAGAAACTTGCAACAAAATTTTTGATATTACTTCATTGTCTATGGTACCTTTTAGCACAATGTAGTTTTCCTGATTATCTTTTTGCTTTTGCTTTGTCTGAGATCACGGTTGCTAACCTTGCCTTTTTACTTCATCTAAAACATTATAAGGGGCAGCTGGGTGGCTCAGTGGATTGAGAGCCAGGCCTAGAGACAGGAGGTCCTGGGTCCAAATCTAGCCTCAGACACTTCCTAGCTGTGTGACCTTGGGCAAGTCACTTTACCCCCATTGCCTAGCCATTACCACTCTTCTGCCTTAGAACCAATACACGGTATTGATTCTAAGACAGAAGGTAAGGATTTTAAAAAATAAAACATAGATTCTGCTTCAACCCTTTAATTCTATCTGTCTTTCTATTTCAAGTGTGTCTTTTGCAAACAATATAATTTCAAATTTTGGCTTCTGATCTATTCTGCTATCTACTTCCATTATATAGATGAGCTCATCTTGTTCACAGTTATGATTACCGTATACCTTCCAATCCATGTTCTTCTGTTTATCCATCTCTCTCTTTATTCTGTCACTCCTTAAAATTCTGTTTTACTTCTGACTACTGCCTCCTTTAATTTGCCCTCTCTTTTATCATCCCTTCTACTTCACCCCATATCTCTTACCCACTCCCTCTCCTATTTCCCCTATTAGGTAAGAGAGATTCCTATACCCAACTGAATGTGTGTGTGTGTGTGTGTGTGTGTGTGTGTGTGTGTATTCTTCCCTCTAAAGCAGGGGTCTGCAACCTTTTTGGCCATAAGAGCCATAAACGCCACATTTTTTAAAATGTAATTTCGTGAGAGCCGTACAGTGTTCACAGTGTGCACTCCTGTAACAGCGCCTGAAAAAGAATTGACTTTATGGCTCCTGCAGAAAGAGCCATACGTTGCCGACCCCTGCTCTAAAGCAATTCCAATGAGAATAAGGTTCAAACGGTCCAACCACACTCCCATTTTCCTCTCCACTGTAAAAGCTCTTCTTTGTGTAACTTTTTAAGAGAAAATTTTCCATTCCATTCTCTTTCCTTTTCTCCCAGTAAATCTTTCTCATCTGTTCTTTTTCTTTAAATCATTCCAATACCATTGATTTACATTCATGCCCTTTGTCTATGTAGACTAACCTCCCTAATAATGGTAAAGTTCTTACAAGTTACAAATATTGTCTTCCCACATAGGAAACATAATCAGTTTAACTTTGAGTACCTTATGATTACTCTTTCATGTTCGCCTTTTTATGCTTCTCTTGAGTCTTATGTTTGAATGTCAAATTTTCAATTTAGTTTTTTTGGTCTTTTCATTGGGAATGCTTGAAAGTCTTCCGTTTTATCAAATATCCATTTTTCCTTCTTAAAGATTATACTCAATTTTGCTGGGTGAGTCATTCCTGATTGTAATATTAGCTCCTTCATCTTCTAGAATATCATATTCCAAGACTGTGCAGTCCAGGCATGTATAAACCTTGGTTATATTTTGGGGATACTCAAAAACCACACTTATGAGCTACATGCTCATTTTTATCAAACTAAATTCTATGCCCTTGGTTCAGTACTTAACCTTGTCTAATTGTGAGCCAGCCCTGAGACTAAACTCCAGAACACTGACTGGATAACTCAGTCAACAATTAATTGGGACAATCAATTTACATCTGTATCTAACAAACTCATGCCTTAGGCCATATGTACTCTTGATTTGGGGCATTAGCTACATCTATTGTTTTAGGACCCAGCATGGTGCATCTTGTGATGATTACCTAACTTTAATCACTATCAAAGAAGCATGCATGCTGGAGCCCAAGTTGTTGAATCCTTAAGCTCTGAGTCTTTCTTCCTTTGTTTTCCCTCTCCTTTTCCTTCATCACCCATTCTCCCTCAGTCTTCAACCTTCCTTCTGAATGTTCACCCATGAATATATTAATTTGTGGCTGCTGGCAACCACAAAGACTTCTGATCATTTACTGTAGAAGCTGCTAAATCTTATATTATCTTACCAATGGCTCCACAATATTTGAATTATTTCTTTCTGACTGTTAATAGTATTTTCTCCTTGATCTGGCAGCTTTGGAACTTGGTTATAATATTCCTGGGAGTATTCATTTTGGAACTTCTTTTAGGAAATGATTGATGGATTTTTCCAATCTATTTTACCCAATAAATCTAAGATATCATTGCAGTTTTCCTTTATAATTTCTTGAAATATGATATCCAAGGTCCTTTTTTGATAAAGGTTTTTAGTTAGCCAAATAATTTAAAAATTATCTCTCTGAGATCTATCTTCCAGGTCAGCTGCTTTTTCCAATGAAACAGTTCACATTTTCTTTTTTTTTTTTCATTTTTTCATTCTTTTGATTTTTTTTTTTGTTTCTTGATGTTTCATGAAGTCATTAGCTTCCATTTGCTTAATTCTAGTTTTTAAGAAATTATTTTCTTCAGTTAGCTTTGGCACTTTTTTCCCCATATGGCCAATTCTGCTTTTTAAAGAGTTCTTGCAGGTCATGCCAAGGAGTACTGGTGCCAGCCAACAGCAAGCTCCCCCTCCCCATCAATATCTACTGTTCTTGGTTCTGAACCTGGGCCTACGTCAAATTCAAGACACAAAGACCCTGCCTAAGCCAACAGCAGAGCACCCCATACCTATCCCTTGAAGTTCCAAATCTTAGTTCCAGCCTGCATTAAGGCCCTAAGTCCTAGCACAAGGCAGTCCATGGAGCACCTGGCTGGTGTAGGCCCAGAGTGAGTCTCTAAGCCCCTAGCCTAGAAGAAGCTAAGGCCTCAAAACCCTACATAAAGTATTCAGCTGTGCACCTAGCTGGTGCAAGTCCAAGGGGAGGCCCAGAACCTTTCACCAAGCCTGAAGCAAGGACCTAAACCCCAGCTCGAGGCAGTCCAAAGTGTACCTGGCCTATATAATCCTAGGATGAGGCCCAAGGCTAGACCCTGAGCCCCAGCACAAGGTAGCTTACAGTGCTCTGAGCCCTGCAAGTCATCAGCAGTTCTGGAAGGAGACTGAATCAGCAGTGAGAAGTAGCTTTCAGAACTTCTATCCCACAAGCTATCATCTCACCTTGGAAAAATTGAAACTTGCAGAAACACAGAACAACACAGAACAACACAGGCAACAGCAAGGAAAAAATGAAATTTATGAAAGTGCCCTTTCTACCCTGAGAACTGAGCCTGCCTTTGAAATAAAAGTAAAAGTCAAGAAAAAGGCTAAGAAAAACGAGCAAACAAACAAACAAAGACAACCACACCTAACCATGGAAAATTATTATGGAGACAAAAAAAATATCACAGCACAGACTCAAAAGGGGACAGTGAGATCAAAGCAGCTATATGCAAAATTTTATAAAGAAAAATGTGAATTGGTCTCAGGTTCCAGAAAAGCTCAAAAAGGATTCTAAAAATCAATTAAGAGAAGCAGAGGAAAAATGGGGAAGAGAAATGAAAGTAAGCAAAGCAGAATTGATCAAATGGAAAAAGAGTACAAAAATCCAATTTTCTTAAAAAGTACAATTGATCAAATGGAAAAGGAGGTTCAAAAGTCTCCCCTCCCTAGTCAGGGGGCAAATTCACATTATAGAAAATTGCTTTATGTAAAAGTCTGTGGAACAGAGTAGTCTACAAGAATGATCCACATAATACAAAAAATGAATAATATGGAAATAGGTATGTGGGAAGGGAATTTCCCTCCCTATAATGATGCTTTATTGGTCATCAATTAGTGACCTGGAGGTCATTTACCACTGAAATGTGTCTATATAGAACAACCCTCAGAGAAAGAAAGTTGAAACCAAGAAGACAGAAAATTGATCCCACAGGCACTGCCCCTCTGGGCGGTGCCAGGCAAATTAAGGAACTATGATTGGTTCCTGAGATATGACGTGGGAGAGCTAGTGGGTGGAGAAAACTGCTTATAAGGCGAGACTAAGACACTGCTTGCTCTCTCACTCTCGTCCTCTTCTGGCTGGGGCCTGGAACCTGAAGGAACCCCTGTCAAGTGGTGAGCTTCAAATCCATCAAACATCAAATAGGGTATTAAGTTAAGCAACTCTTTATCTCTTTCCTACATTTCCCTCTCTTTACTATCACTACATTGATGTAATAAAGCTACTAAAGTTACTAGCAACCTCATAATTTAGTTTTAAATATTAGAGGTATAAAGTGATAACATTTGTACAACCCAGTGGAATTGCTTGTCAGCTCTGGGAGGGGGAAGGGAGGAGGAGAGGGAAAGAAAAAAATCATGTAAACATGGAAAAATATTTTGAAACTAAAAATTTAAAAAAAAGAATGGTCCACATATGTAAAGTAAGGCACTGTGTGTGTGTCTATATACACACATAAAACATGTATATGATATGTCTATACACTCATACATACATACATATATCAGAAACTCATATACTCTAGCCATTATATTACTTCTGTATCTTTCTCCTTTAATTCTTACCCCAAAACTCTTCATCATGTTTCCCCTGTTTATAAATGTATTGATTTCCACAGTTGTATATTTTCTTGATATGCATTACTAACCCTCTACGATTTATAAGATGTTGCTTCTTTTTTTAAGGAAAATATGTCCCTTTATCCCTTCATTGTTGTATTTGACTCATGAGTCTCACCTCATGCAAAAATTGTATTTACCTCTTTACACTAAGATAGCAAGTTAATAAAAATATAGCTCAAAAGCAGATATGAAAAGACCTTCTCACACTACCCCTTAGCAAAGTTAGAAAGTTCATAGGTGTTGTACATCATATATATCTTGAGATTTTTTTCAACATATTTATTAATTATAACACCTTTTCTTTTTCATGTTTTGTCTTGAAAATAGTAGTTATTTGAGACAGTTCTTCTCCCTCTAGGAGAGGAAGAAAATGGAGATACTGAGAAAAAAACTATAATGCAGGGGGGGGTATGTAGGGGAGAAGGACACAAATAAAAACTTTTTTAAAAAGATAGCAAATTAATCTCATGTAATAAACGTATTTGGTTATATTTGGGTAGGTAGGTGGTATAGTGAATAGAATTCCTGGCTTAAAGTCAAGAAGACCTGGGTTCAAATCCTGCCTCAGACACATACTAGCTGTGTTACCCTGAGCAAGTCACTTAACCCTGTTTGCTTCAGTTTCCTCATCTGAAAATGAGCTAGAGAAGGAAATGGCAAACCACTTCTATATCTTTACTAGGAATACCCCAAATGGACACGAATGCATTGGTGGTAGAGTTGTGAATTGATCTAACCATTCTGGAAGTCAATTTGGAACTATGTCCAAAGGGTTTTAAAAGACTGCCTGCCATTTGATCCAGCAAAACCACTTCTGGGTTTGCATCCCAAGAGATTAAAAAAAATGGGAAAGATTCTGTTTGTACAAAAATATTTTTAGCTGCACTTTTTGTGGTGGCAAAAAAAAAATGGAAATTGTGCTATAAGGAATGATGAACTGCTTGATTTCTAACTATTAAGAAATGGAAAGTGAACTGATGTAGAATGAAATGAGCACAACCAGGAGAACATTGGACACAGTAACTGAAACATTGTGGGACAATCAAATGTGACAGACTTTAGGGGCAGCTGTGTGGCTCAGTGGATTAAGGGCCAGGCCTAACAACAAGAAGTCCTAGGTTCAAATCTGGCCTCAGACACTTCCTAGCTGTGTGACCCTGGGCAAGTCACTTGACTCCCATTGCCTAGGCCTTATGGCTCTTCTGTCTTCGTATTGGAGAATACTAATACTAATATTAAGGCAAAAGGTAAGGGTTAAAAAAATGTGATAGACTTTGATACCAATAGCAATACAATGATCCAGGACAATTCTGAGGGACTTATGAGAGAGAGTGCTATCTACCTCCGGAGAAAAAACTGTGGGAGTAGAAATGTATTAGAAAATATATAATTTATCACTTTTTTATGTGGGTATATGATTTGGGGTTTTGGTTTTAAAAGATTACTCTATCACAAAAATGAATAATATAGAAATAGGATTTGAGTGATAATATATGTATAACCCATAAAAAATAAAAAGAATACCCCAAATGGAGTCACACAAAGTTGGACAAAAGAAACAAATGAACAATGCACATATTCTACAGATGAAAACACTGATATCTTACCCAATGAGTATCATTACAATTTTTCCCCAGTTATTTTCTATTATGAATTATTAGATGCTTTAATTATTACTCATCTTTCCATATCATAAATGTTGCTCTCTACATCCTGGCATAGGCAATTTAGCATTAAATTAGGACATTTACCCTTTTGTCTTTTATTCTATTCTGTCCTCAGGCACTGTCAGAAGCAAATTTCTTTCTGTCCAGTGTCACCTTTTTTTAATGTCATCTCTCAGTGATCCAGAGATCAAATACCACTGAGTAAATTCAGATATGGAAAAGCCCTCAGAGAAAGGAAGTTAAAGAACCAGGGAACCAACAAGATAGGAAACTGATCCCACAGGCACTGCCCCTCTGGGTGGCCCAGACAAATTAAGAAACTATGATTGGTTCCTGAGATGTGATGTGTGAGAGTAAACAGGTAGAGAAAACAGCTTACAAAGAGAGACCAGGCAAGAAGTAAGGGTATTTGGCATGCACAAGGAGGAGTTAAGGGGACCCTTGTTGGCGTTTAGCTACAGGCCCATTATGGGGAACAATAGATTAGAAAGCTAAGTATCTCTCTACCTCTCCCCTATCTTTCCCTCTCTTTACTATTACTATTACTACTTTGATTTAATAAAGTTATTAAGCTACAAACAGCCTCATAATTTTAGATATTACAACACAAAGCAACATTGCCAATTAAATACTTTCTTCTCAATAGTAAATGGATATAATCCATCCCAAGCCAAAAATCCATCATTTCTCTGTTTAAATCATGGGCCAATGAAGCTTCATTTTCTAGATCCTCCCTTCTCTTCTCTTCTCTTCTCTTCTCTTCTCTTCTCTTCTCTTCTCTTCTCTTCTCTTCTCTTTTTTTCTCTTCTCTTCTCTTCTTTTCCATTGGAAGTAGTAATGAAAACCCCATTTCTATCTCTAAGATCTTCAGTATGCTGTATAAACTTCATAATATATAGAAGATTTTTTGTGGGTTTCTTCTTGTGATATTATTTGTCCTATGATTTGTCTACAAATTACAAGTGGCTAAAGGTTACTAGGTCTGAATCTTTATAGCATACACTAGATATACTACAAAAATTCAAGGATCTTCAAATTCATCAATGTGGATGCTCCTAACAATGAGAATTGTCATCTCTCTAAAACTTAGTAGACTGCCACAAGAGTTGCTATGGACAAAAAAAAAAATTCATCATTTCAAAGACAATCTGGTAATATGTCACTCCAAACTCAAAAACACACAAACTAGAAATAATTGTATAATAATTAACTTTGTATACAAACTTTAGTAACTGTATCAAAACAAATCCAGCTTTTTAAAAAGTGACAAATTATTTGCTCGTTTTGAAATCTTCATTGTAATAAGGAACTTCTAGGACAAAATGGAGAACATCTTGAATGGGGATTGTCAGTTAAAGACTTTGGAATGTACCCAGAGGCGGCGTGAGCCAGGGCCAAAAGACATTTGGAACCACCCCTATTAATACCCTTGGACTACAGCATATGGGGTCTCAGTTTTGAGAATCCTGGGAAGAGAATGGTTGAAGGGTAGGCCATAGACCTGCAATCCAGCATATCTGAGTGCCATAGGAAGTTATTCTACCTGCTACTAATAGAGCTGAGAGAGAACAACACCACAACTTTTAAGAATACCATTAGGCTTCCCTATCCTTTGGTTTGTACCACGGCCAGGTCAAGCCAGGGATTGAGAGAGGGAGAAGAATCTCTAGTCTGTTATTAACTCATCATCTACAGATTTATATTACTTTAATTCAATTAGATTAGCTTAGAATTCCCAAACCTCTATCCTTATTCCTTATTCCTAACCCTTTAGATAAGCAATAAATCCTGTTGTAGTTTAATCCAAAAGATGATTGGTGTTCCTTTCCTAATTAGTGAACATCTACAGCTAATCAGGGGAAGGGATTTATCAAACTGCAGTCAAAACAGCATTGTCCGTTTAGCACATCTACACCAGCTCAAACCAACCACAACCCACAAACCCAACCCCAAGCCAAGAAGCTAGAGAGGTTGTTAACACACATACAACTCCTCACTTGCCACTCTGGCTTGGGCACTGTTAAAGAGGCGTAGGCTTGGCTAAGCTGAACTTCGTAAGTCCAGGGATTACTAGCACATTGGGTGATCTGCCAAACAACCTCATCTCTCACTTAGCCTAGATCCATCTATCACCTGAGGATCCAGAGCCAGCTTGAGAGATTCAGCTTAATAGAGCCTGTCAGGCCCAAGTGAGGCTTAGCAGCCCTTTCATATTACCAGATAGCCTCTATTAATTTTTTTTTTAACCCTTGTACTTCGGTGTATTGTCTCATAGGTGGAAGATTGGTAAGGGTGGGCAATGGGGGTCAAGTGACTTGCCCAGGGTCACAAAGCTGGGAAGTGGCTGAGGCCGGGTTTGAACCTAGGACCTCTTGTCTCTAGGCCTGGCTCTCAATCCACTGAGCTACCCAGCTGCCCCCTATTTATTTTTAACATCATCTGAAATTAGCTGTGGTAAAGAGAAATCATGACATACCACTAGTATATCAAGGGAAGTTTGAAATAACAGATTGTGAGAGGAGAAGGTCTACTTCCTAGTAAATACAAATTCAGGGTAAAATTTCTGTTTTCAATTCAGATTTCTTATGTGTGAAGAAACTACAAAAGGAACTAATTTTACTCTTAGTTCAAATTCCTAATACACACGAGTTGTTTATATTACCAATAATATCCCTGTATTTTAAAAAAAAAGTAGGAGTATACTATTAAAGATATAACAAAAAGAGAAAAACCACGAACACTCTAACACTCACTCAACATCTGGATTTGTAGTGCAATGAACCGGCTCTCCCACTGTCTAGACCTCCTTTGAGGAGGTAATGCAGAGTGGTCTGAATTCAGCAACTTGAAGTAGTTCTCCAAAATGGTACTGGTGTCCACCTGTCGCTGGTCTGAGCTGCTAATCAGGAGGATGTGTACTACTTCTGTCAGGCATTTAAGAGTTAGTTCTGCCTTCCTATTTACTTCCTCAGGATCCCGATCATCCCAGGAATCACAATCTGCCAAAACTCGAAGAAGGACTTCCATAGTAGCTGGTGAAATTGCTTGAAGAGCATTCCTCTAAAATACATAAGATAATGATCAAATCTTTATACAAAATTACTTTGTCTTTGTAATTGAAATACTACCTTTTTTCATTTTGATGAGCTCTACCTACTGATCATTTAAGTTCAGAGATAATTCATATTTGCCCGCTGCATATTGGCTTAAGTCTCCTCAGGAAACAATCCTTCACAGGAATCAGAAGTTCTCATTCATTTCCTTTTACTAGCATTCAGGTGAGCTTAATTATGGAAATGGCTTCTGTTTGAAAAAAAAAGGCTATTATCTTCTGAACCTAGTGCAGGAGGTTGCCTAATTTATCCATATCTTCTTATTCTAATACTATTCATATCTTCCTATTTGTTCCAATATGGCTCCTATAAAGTCTTCCTAGATTCTGATCATTTACCTGAACACTGAATTAAACTATTTCCCTGACTAAATAACACAATATATTCAGAAACTGTTCCCACCCAATTGGCTCTGACCCACAACTCTTAAATTTGTCATTTGTACATTTACATTACCAATTGTAACCCAAGTATCTCCTAGCACCTACTTGTCCACCTACCCTTTTCTGAAGCATTCTTTATCTCCAGCTACTCACTTGCCTATGAACTAGACTGACAGAAACAAAAGAAATATAATGATCACTGAAATCACACAAATAGGAAGTAATTAACATTATGAATTAAGTGCTCAAAAATTACAAGTTTTCCTCTCCAGTACCACAATAGGCCAACTTCCTGGCCAGATGATCAAGCAGAGTCAAGTTATCTAACAGGGGGGATAGGACTATCAAGACAACATACTTAGATGTAAGGAAGTTGTTCATTCATGTGTGCATATCTTGGAGACTGCTTCGGTATATATTTGAAGCATGTCCTTGCATACATATGTATTTATAAGCCAATCAAGATTACATCTTTGGAAGCATTTTAATTTTAGTCAGATTGCTTTAAGTGTTCTCTCTTCTCCATATATTTATAATTAAATACTTTATTAATTTATCAATACATTATTAATTTATAATTTAATTTATTATATTTATATAATTTGTATAATATATAATATAAAATTATTTTATACAAAATTAATTTATAATAAAAATTAATTAATAAAAATAATTAAATACTTTATTAATTTATTAATGGATTAAATGCTATTTGTATATAAACACATATATGCAGACATATGTGCATATACATATGTTCAATTTAAAAAATTATTAAACACCTACTTCATGATGGCCTCTTACTGTTTAATTATTTTCCTTACCTGTCCACCTGTTACAATGGCTCCAAAGAGATGTAACAGGCAACATTTAAGACTTTCTTTGAGATGTTCACTTTCTTGGAAACACTCTACAAATAAAACAGAAAAATTCATTTATATTTAGCAGTGTTCATTGGTTACCTACAACTGAATATTTTATTTTTCTTTTTTTTATTTTTTTAAACTCTTATCTTCCTCCTTAAAATCAATACTGTGTATTGGTTCCAAAGCAGAAGAGTGGCAAGAGCAAGGCAGTGGAAGTTAAGTAATTCGCAAAGAGTCACATAACTAGGAAGTGTCTGAGGCCAGATTTGAACCTGGGATGTCCCATCTCTAGGCCTGGCTCTCAATCCACTGAGCTACACAGCCGTCCCTTATCTGAATTTTTAAAATAACTACTATGGAAAGGTTGAAGTAAACTTTTACTGGATTCTACTATAATATATCTGCTTTCTAATAGTATTACTAGGGCATTTATATTTTTATTCTATACATATTGATAAAAATGATACTTATAGGGAATTAATTAAATTATAAATTTCAATCAAGTTTTCAAGTAAGTTCTAACAAAGAAATCAAATGAGACTCTAAAATCAAAAGATTATTATTGACTCCTTTATAATGATTAGCATAAATTAAATGTAAATATTCTCTGATGTTTTTAGGGTGAATAAACATTAAACTGACAATTGTTACTCTAAGAATAATCTCAAATTCACTACTATAGCAAAATGAACCAAAAAAACACAAAAGATTGTTTGAAATGCTAAAAGAACTATGAGAAATACATAACATTAAATAAAGGTACTTCTATACCACCAACATTTGAGAAAAAAATTATTACATAAATAACAAAAATTAAATTCAATATAATTCATTGTTCTGTGTAAATAAGCTTTTGCTAAGGTGTATTTATGCAGATAAGGAAAACTAAAATGGTCCTAACAGAGAATTCTAGTACCTCAGGCAAATTTATTTGGGTTCAATGCTTTTATAACTAAGCAACTTCCAAAAGAAAGCAAAAGGAAAAGGGAGCTATAGTCAGAATCATAAATTAATTGATCAACAATAAACTGCTTGATTTCCATGTGAGCTGGGAAGACCTCCACAAACTGATGCAGAGTGAAATAAATGAGCAGAACCAGGAAAATATTGTACACAGAAACTGAAACATTGTGGGACAATCATATGTAACTGACTTTACTAATGATAGCAATACAATGATCCAGGACAACACATTCAAATAAACTGTTTGACTATATCCTTGGTACAAACTGTATTCCAGTACAAACATTTCATTAAGGGTTCTAGAATATGGGAAGAGAGTAGCAAATTGAAAGCCCCCTTCCTCTTCCCTTCAAGCACTCCAATTATCTTTTTAAATGCCCCAGAAGGAACAGTGATGAAGAAAATAAAAGAGAAAATTGCTCTAGGTTTTCCCAGAAGTCCAGAACTATACAAAAAGACTAGAATAATTATGCAGAATTCTCAAGCAGAGACAAGACCAGACTGGGGGGAAGAAAGGGTGGGCCTAGAACAGAAAACAGGGTCAAACTAGTTTCCAAATGGCACAGCATGAAGCACCCAAACAGCTCAATTCTTATTGCCCAAGAAGCCCTACTGGAGGCGCAAGAGTTCAGACAGCGTAGCATGCTACTATCCCACGCTGCACAGAGGCTGGAAATTCACCCAGCACCCAGGGGGCTCACACCAATCAAAGCAAGATAAAGGGGCAAAGCAGCACCTGAGCCTGCTCAGCCTTACACAGCAAGGATTAAACCAGCTCCACTTGAATCAAACCCAAAAAAAACCATGAAGGAGGCAGGGCCTAGTCTTAGCTACCATATCTACAACCAAGCAAGATCTGCCCACATCATTCAAGAGTAGGTAAGGGAGCAGAATCTGAGCCAAGTACAAAGTCCAAATTGAGTAACTGAGGCAGAGGAGAGTCAACAAAAGAAAACTCCAAACACAATGAAGAAATACTTTGGATTTAAAGAAGCCCAAGTAAGATATCCAAAAGAATAGAACAAATCCCCAAGTAGACCTCTGTCCACACAGGCAAAAGGAGAAATAATAGATTAGAACAAGGAAGAAAAAACTTATATAAGAAATGAAGTTTCTGAAAATTAGAATGAACCAGAAAGAAAACAAGTGCTTCCATAAAACAGCAACTATATTAAGAGAGGCAAAGCCAAGATGTCAGAGAAAGTACACAAAAGATCCATCTGATCTCTACCAAATTACCCACCAAAAAACTTATGATATAATGCCTCAGAATGAATTCTGGAACAGCATGACCCACAAAAAGACGAGAGGAAGTAACTTTTCAGACCAAAACAAGTTAGAAGGCTAGCACAAGGGATAGGTACATGAGGATGGAGATGCAGCGCAGTGTGCCCAGGCAGGCCCCACCTCAGCAATAGCAATGGAACCTGGACACAGATAAAACAGCAGCCAAGGTTTCCAGATCTCTCAGCCACAGATGGCAAGAGTGTCAAAGAACTGTTCGGAAAGCCATTATAGGGGTCCCTTGGCTGGTTTTGGGTACAAGACTCTTGTTGCACTGGCCATACAGATCCAGGAAGCAGTCCTTGGGTGTGTTCTAGGGGAGATGGAAAACTAGCACATTACCAACATCTGTAGCCACAAAAGGGCAGAGGACCCTGGTCACAGTTCCAAGATGGAAAAGAGTGTTTGAGGTTACCCTGAAATCCAGAGCACAGGCCTGGAGAGTACTAAACACACCTCTCCTTATAGCATACCACCTTGGAAGAACTGAAAGCAATTAGAACCCCAGAGCTGGCTTTGAAGACACCTGCACAAAGAACCTGAAGCTTAGAACAGTGCTCCCTTTATCTCAGCTACAGACCCCAACTTTATCAATTTTTAAAATTAAAATGAAACAAGAAGGAAAGAAAATGAGCAAACAACAAAAAAAGAGTCAACACAGAAAGTTATTTTGGTGACTGGGAAGGGAAGACCAAAACACAAACTTGGAAGAAGACCACAAAGTCAATACTGTTGCATCCAAAGCCTCCAAGAAAAAGAGGAATTATCAGGCTGAAAAAAAAATTCAAGAAGGAATTCAAAAAGTATTTTAAAACTCAAATAAGAGAAGTATAAGAAATTTTTGGAAAAGAAATGTTAGTGATAAAGGACAATCATGAAAAAAAGAATCAATAGTTTGATAAAGAAAGCATAAAAAATACTGAAAAAGTTAATACCTTAAAAAACATAATAGGCCAATTGATAAGAGAGGTACAAAAAATCCAAAGAAGAGAGGAACTCTTTAAAAAGCAGAATTGGCCAATGGAAAAATATATACAAAAATGAACGGAAGGGAAGAACTTCTTAAAAGGCAGAATTGGTCATATAGAAAAAGAGGTACACAAATTCACTGAGGAAAAGAACTCTTTACAAAGTAGAACTGGCCAAATGGAAAAGGAGGTACAAAAGCTCCCTCAAGAAAATCATGCCTTAAAAATTAGAATTGAACAAGTGGAAAGCAGTGACTTCATGAGACATCAAAAAACAATCAAAGTCCCAGGAACTGATGCAGAGCGAAAGGAGCAGAGCCAGAAGAACATTGTACACAGAGACTGATATACTGTGGTAAAATCGAATGTAATGGGCTTCTGTACCAGCAACAATGCAATGACCCAGGACAGCTCTGAGGGATTTATGGTAAAGAACGCTACCTACATTCAGAGGAAGAACTGCAGGAGAGGAAACATATAAGAAAAGCAACTGCTTGAATGCATGGGTCGGGGTGGACATGATTGGGGATGTGGACTCGAAACTACCACACCAATGCAACCACCAACAATTTGGAAATAGGTCTTGATCACAAGGACACATGACAAAACCAGTGGAAATGTGCGTCGGCCATGGGTGCGGGGAGTGCGGGGGGTGAAGGGAAAAGTAGGAGCATGAATCATGTAACCACGTTAAAAATGATTATTAATAAATGTTTAAATTTAAAAAAAAAACAATCAAAGTCAAAAGAATGAAAAAATAGAAGAAAATGTAAAATATCTCATGGAAAAAACAATTGACTTGAAAAATAAATCCAAGAGAGATAATCTAAGAATTACTGAATTACCAGAAAGCCATGATCTAAAAAAGTGCTTAGACATCATCTTTCAAGAAATCAAGGAAAGCTGCCTTGATATTTCAGAACCAGAGGGCAAAAAAGAAAGGAAAAGAATCCACTGATTGACTTCTGAAAGAGATCCCAAAAGGATAACTTCCCAGGAACATTATAGCCAGAACTCCCAAGTCAAGGAGAAAATATTCTGAGTAGCCAAAATGAAACAATTAAAATATTGTGAAACCACAGGCAGGATACACACAAAATTTAGCAACTTCTACATTAAAGGATCAAAGGTCCTGGAATATGATATTCCAAAAAGCAAAACAACTAGGACTTCAACCAAAATCACTTATCCAGCAAAATTGAGTACAATACTTCAGAGGAAAAAAAAATGGATATTCCATGAAATAAAGAGAACTTTCAAACATTCCTACTGAAAAGACCAGAGAGAAATGGAAGTCTGACTCTCAAGTAAAAGACTCAAGATAAGTATAAAAAGGGAAACAAGAAAGAGAAGTCAAAAGACATTCAATAAGGTTAAACTGTGTATATCCCTACATGGGAAGATGATTCTTGCAATTTCAAAGAACTTTATAATTATTATTAGATGAGTTAAAGGACATATACATAGACAGAGAGAAAGAGTGTGAGCTGAATATGATGGGATGATATAAAATTAAATTAAAGCATAAGAAAGAGGAATACAATGGGACAAGGGGGATAGTAAAAATAGAATGAGACAAATTGTCACACATAAAAGATGCATGAAAGAGCTTTTACAATGATGTGGAAGACAGGAAAGGTGGAAGGGGAGTATGTAAACTTCATTCTCATTAGAATTGACTCAACAAGGGAAGAATATACACAATCAATGAGTATAAACATCCATCTTAACCTATAGGATATCAGGAGTAGAAAAGGTTAAGAGCTGATTTTAAAGAGGACAAATTGGAGGAGGTGGTAATCAGAAACCAAACCAACAAATAAGATGGAGAGTAACAAACAATAATCATAATGGTGAAAATTTTTACAAGTCTCTAAACAAAGATCTCATATCTCAAATGCATATAGAAATGAATGGAATATTTAAGAATAGAAGTCATTCCCGAACTGATAAATGACCAAAGGATATGAAAAGGCAGTTCTCAAACAAAGCAATTAAAAGTCTCTATGGTCATGCAAAAAAAATGCTCTAAATCATTATTAACTGGAGAAATGCAAATTAAAACAACTCTGAGGTACCACCTTACATTTATCAGATTGGCTAATAGGACAGAAAAGAAAAATTATAACTATTAGAGGAGATGAAGTAAAACCGTGACTTTAACACACTGGCATGAGAGTTGTAAAATGACAATCATTCTAGAGAGCAATTGTGACCTATGCCCAAAGGACTATAAAACAATCCATACTCTTTGACCCAGCAATACCCTTACTAGATTTGTATCCGAAAGAGATAAAAAACAAAAAAGCAGGATTTTTATGTACAAAAATATTTAAAGCAGCTCTTTGTGGAGACAAAAAAATTTAAAAATGAGGGATATGCATCAACTGGATAATAGCTGACAAACTTATAGTAGATGACTGTAATAGAATACTATTGTGCTTTAAGAAATGACAAGCAAGAGAGCTCAGAAAAACCTTGGAAAGGCTTACATGAACTGAAGCAGAGTAAAATAAGCAGAACTAAGAGAACAATGTACACAGCTATAGGAATACTATACAATGAACAACTATGAATTATTTTGCTATTCTTAGCAATACTATGATTCAAAACTATCCCAAAGGACTAATGATTAAAAATGCCATATGCTTCAAGAGGAAAAGAACTAATAAGAGTCTGAATCCAAACCAAAGAAAACTTTTTTCCACTTTCTTAATTTTTTCCACAAAAGGATTAATGTGGAAAAACATTTTCAGTGATTGCACCTGTAAAATCTATATGAGATTGCTTACTATCTCAAGGGGGAGAAGTGTAAGGATGGGATTTGTGCAAGGGGGATGGGACAAAAGGAGCCAGAGAAGGAGTGGCTGACAGTTGGTGACACTTGGGGACAGAGGGAACTTGGGTGGGGTGGAGAATTCAAGACTCAATATTCTTTGGAAAACGCTGGAAATTGTTTTTACATGTAATTGGGGGAAAATAAAATTTAGAAATTAAAAAAAATCTAAAGATTACAAAAAGAAGAAATTATAAAGTATATGCTATCAAAGACAAAATTATCTGAAAAATAGGGGAGAGATAATCTAAGAATCACTAGACTATATGAAAATCATAACCAAAAAACTCATGAATATAAAATTTCAAGAAATTATTAATAAAAACTGTTCAAACCTACTAGACCAAAGAGGCAACGCAATAAATGAGGAATTTTCCTAAAAATTCCTGGAAAATTCCCAAGAATGTCAGAGCCAAAATGCAGAGGATCCAGACTTTTTAAAAAGAAACTGTAAAAAAAAACCAAAAAAAAGAGTTCAAGTACCAAAGCACCACAATGAGGATCATATAAAATTTAGTAACTGCAACTATGAAGAAAAGGAGAACCTGGAAGCCAAAGTAAGGACAAGTTTTGCAAATAACCTATAGTGTCATAAGGAAGTGATTAAAAGGGAAAAAACATGTGAATGATGCCTGGACAAGGGGAAGAGAAGGGAAATGGAATGAAAGCAAATCATTCCAATGACATATCACTAGGATAAGAAAACTATTCTTTTGCTATATTCTTCTGTGTTAAAAGGAATCAGGGAGAGGAAATAGAATAAGAGATTAGGATAAAGGGAACTAAAAAATTAACAATTATAACTGTGAACACAAATGAGATGAACTCATTCATAAAATGGAAAGAGACAGCAGAACGGATTAGAAAGTAGAATCCAACATTTTTGTTTAGTGTTAGTTTTTACATGAAATACACTTGAAAACATAAAAATTCACAGTTAAAATTGAAATAAAATGTATTACTTCAAAAAGGAAACTTCAAAAAACATTTTTTCAAACAAAAAGGTGGGATAATCATGATTTCAGACAAAGTTAATAACATATGATAAAAAGAAATAAGCAAGAAAACTATATTACATTTAAAGGAACTATAGACCATGAATCGCTATTGATACCCTCTAAGAACTTCAAAGTTAATTGAATCCCAAAGAAAAAGTAAAACCATACCTTATGGTTTTAAAACCAAACCATTCAATATACCCCTTTCAAAATTAGACACATCTAAGAGATAACAATAAAGAAATTAAGGTTCTGAAATTTTTTTTTTCAGAAAACTAGAAGAGAGATCTTTGGTGGTTACTAAATTTGAACAGAAAAGAGTTTGTGAGACAGACAGACAGGCTTTACAATACATCATCATTATGACACAAGTTCACAAAAGCAGGAATACTTTTAAATTATATGAAATATATGAAATATATGAAAAATTATATTTCATAAATGGTCTTTGAATAAAGGATTAAAATTTAATCAACTAAATAATTTTAAACTAAAAACTGGTAAACCAAATGTGAAGATGGAATTGACTCTCTCCTTGTCTACTTTTAAATTTAATCAACCAAAAGCATAGACACCCCTACTTAACACTAAGTAGGGAAGATTTGAAAGCCACTTGCTAAAGTGGGTGACAACTCCAGAAGCAACCGACCACCCCAGGGCTGTGCTAAGCAAATTTAAATACTGCAATTGGTCCCCGTAAAGTGAAGGAAGGAACAGGAAGTGACATAAAAAAGGTCTATGAACTTCCTGTCCAAGAGGTCTTCTTCCTGAATTTTCAGGTTGGAAGATCTTGGACTGAGACTGCAGCTTGGAGCTACAACTTGGACATGGGACTCTAGATCTTGGACTGCTTCTGGTAAGACTACTCCTAGATCTTCTCCCTTTGGAGCTTCAGCTTGGGTAAATGAAAAGCTGACCCGCTTTTCCTGGCTTTTGGAGAGATTAGTTCCAGAGAGGTCTCCCCTTCTTGGAGGAGGCTGCATGAGTTGAACCCTTGTTTAATTCAACACCAAGTCCTCCAGCTGAGGGGTTAAGCCCTGCCTGGGTTGAGGCGGGGACTAGAACAACATTAGGGTGATTGGTAGACATTTTCTCTACCCTCTTTTACATTCCTCTACTTTCACTTTTTTCCACCTCTTTGTAAATAAAACTATTGAAAGTCAATTTGACTTGAATTACAATATTTTTAAATTGGTGACCACAGTATTATCTTAAAATTCTCATATATTTAGTCCAACTACAAATTTTAATTCCTTACACAAATAATAGATATCAAAGAGAAATCTGGCAACAGATGGTTGGGAACATCTGGAAAAAGTGGTGATTATAAAGAGTCTGTAAGTATGTAATGCCAAATTAATCTCACTTCATTTTTTGAAAGATTAATAACCAAATAAGAGAAATGCTGTACATATAGTTTACCTAGATTTCTACTGATGAGGCTACTGACAAAGTAGCTCTTATGATATTCTTGTAAAGATGGAGAAATATGGATGTGATAATACAATCAGAGGGATTCAAAACTGGTTAGACTATCACATTCAACAATCAGTTAACAGTTCAATGTCAAATATTGTAAAGGTTAAATTTAGTGGTTGGACTTAAATTATATGAAATAATGTGGTCTCCGGAGTTATTATATCTCAAGTCAGAAGTCTGTTTACAAAAAAGAGTGGGAACAATAAAGTAGAGAAATGAGAGAGAGATTAAAGAAAATATCTATACTAGTCCTCATCCAGGAGGGCCAGTAAAGGTCTCCTCCAAGATGGAAGCTAGTCTCTTAGGAAACCAGGAAAGGAGTCAGCCCTTTTCACTCACCCAACAAAGTAGTCCAAGAGTCAGAATATAAGTTAATGCCACAATTCAAGCCACAGTCTCCAGTGAAGTTCCCTCGAAAACTATCTCCAAGAGACACACTCCACCAGACTCAACTTCACCAAACTACCTCAGACCCAGGATTTCATGGCTTTTATGGTAGTTTCCTATTTCTGCTCTTCTTCACATGGGCCAATCACAGTTTCCAAATTGTCTAGCCCTGCCCAGGGGCAGTGTCTGGGGGAATGACTTCTCACCTCCACGGAAAGGTGTTAACTCTCCTTCTAGGATTCACATGTTTCTGAGTTGTCATCCAGTTTGGATTTGCATGTTACTGAGTTATTACCCAATTAGCAAATGGGTTGCAGACTTCTACCTACTTAAGGTTAAGTAGAGGTGTCTTCCTTTTGGAGGTGCAAACTCCTATAGTAAGAATTTCCCTTTCTTTAGGGTTAAGTATTGATGTATTCACTTTTGTTGATTAATTCAAAAGTAGACAAAGGAGAGTTAATCCTGTCCTCATAATCTAGTGAGGTACTAAGTAGGGGTACTTAAGTTATTGTTAACCAAAGCTTTAACTCCAACTAGGCAAAGAGAACAAAGGATTCCCTTTTCATAAGTATAAATTCAGAATAGACCAAGAGAACCAAGAATTTCCTTTCACATATGACAGTAAAGGAAAATGATAAACGTTGGGGGAGGGGGGGGAATATGGCAAAATTGGAACACTAATGCATTATTAGTGAAGTTATGAAATGACTAAACCATTCTGGAGGGCAATTTGGAACTATACCCAAAAAATATATGTAAAATTGTGCATAAATTTGGATGCCCAAAGGGTTTTAAAAGAATGCATGCCCTTTGATCCAGTAATACCACTACTAGGTTTGTACCCAAAAGAGATTAAAAAAAAAAAAAAACAGGGACGGACCTGTTTGTACAAAAATATTTATAGCTGTGCTTTTTGTGGTGGTAAAAAATTGGAAAATGAGAGATTGCCCCTCAATTGGGGAATGGCTGAACAAAATGTGGTATATGATGGTGATGGAATACTACTGTGCTATAAGAAATAATTAACTGCTTGATATCTATAAGAACTGGAAAAACCTAAATGAACTGACCTGGAGTGAAATGAGCAGAACCAGGAGAACATTTGACATAGTAACTGAAAGACTATGGGATGATCAAATGTAATAGACTTCACTACTAATAGCAATGCAATGATCCAGAACAACCCTGAGGGACTTATGAGAAAGAATGCTATACACATACAGAGAAAGAAGAGTTGGAGAAGAAATGCAGAAGAAAACATATGATTTATCATGTTTTTATATGGGTATATGATTTGGGGTTTGGGGTTTTAAAAGATTACTCTTTTACAAAAATGAATAATATGGAAATAGGTTCTGAGTGATAATACAAGTATCACCCAGTGGAATTGCTTGTCAGCTCTGGGAGGGGGGATGAAAAAGGGGAAGGAGAGAACATAAATCATATAACCACGGAAAAATATTTTTTAAATTATATTTAAAAATAATAAAATAAGATTGCACATACCTTTGTGTGCATACCCTGTAATACTCCTACTGGGTCTGTATACCAAAGAAATCATAAAAAAGGGGAAAGGACCTACTTGTACAAAAATATTTATAGCAGCAATTTTTGTGATAGCAAATAATTGGAAATTGGATGTCCACCAATTGGGGAATGGCTGTACAAACTGTGGTATATGATGGTGATAGAATACTATTGTGCTATAAGAAAGGATAAGCAAGATGATTTCATAAAAAGCTGGAAATACCTACATGAAATGATGCAGTGTGAAATAAGACAATCTAGGAGAAGACTGTACACAGTAATAGCAATATTGTACAATAATTAACTGTGAAAGACAGCTACTTTCAGCAATACAATTATCTGAGACAATTCTGAAGGATTTATGGCAAAGAAGGCTATCCACCCACCTCCAGAGAAAGAACTATTGGAAATCAGATAGACATCAAACAATACTATATTCCACATTAGTTTATTTATAACTTTATTTTGGGATTTGGTTTTATATAAGTATTCCCTTACAACAATGACAAATATGGAAGTATGTTTTTCATAATAATGTATGTATAACTCAGGTCAAATTGCTTATCATCTCTGAAAGGGGGGAGGGAAAAGAAGCAGAGAGACAATTTAGATCTTACAATTTTAGAAAACACTGAAAATTGTTCTTATACATAATAAAAATATCTTTGAATTAAAAAAAATATCTGTGTCAACACAGAAGCATATGGAGCATGCCAGGGATTTGTGCTTAAATCCTGTGCAATTTAACATTTTTAATCAATGACTTAGGTAAAGATATCAATGTATGTTTATCAGATTTGGAGATAACACAAAACTAAGACTGATAGCCATCACTGCATGAGGAAGTAATAATCTAAAAGGACTCTTATAATAGGTATTCCATATATGTATGGGTTGCTATGTATAGACCCTGAGGGTCTCTTTCAAATCTCAAATTTTGTGATTCTGTTTAAGGGAACAGCTAAACTGATCACCTTTGATCTGAGAACTCCACCACAAAGATCATAGACTAAATATATAAAGTTAAAAGGGACCTATTTATACTCAAATACCAATATCTACATTATAAACAATAGAAAAAAACCTGGAAATTGCCTTGGTTAGAAAACTGATGACAGAATTATTTTAAAATAACAGCTGGACAGCTTGCAACATCATTGCCACAAACACAATGTCAAGAAATATAATAGAAAGTAACAAGAATATTAGAATGTGAAAAATATTAGAATATTATAGAAGATTTGTGGGAAGTCATAAACAATAGTTGCAAAGAACAAGAAGATAGGGATGGGCTGCATTCTATACTGTTGTAGGGAGGACTCAAATCAATAAGAAATCCAATGAAATTCTTAAATTTAATACTAATTGCTGGAAGCCAGTCAACAGTTTCCAGTTATCTTGAGAGGTATGATGGTTTAGCCGAGAGGGAGGAAGAAAGAGAGTCAGAGACATAGTAGGTTTTCTGTTCTATTTCCTGTAGAATATTTTATACCTTTCTCTCACAGTCACACAAATGCTGGGAAATTTTACATTTCAAATTCAAACCAGAGAAAATAAATCAAGATTACACTTGGTTACATAAAATTTTGGCACACAAAACGTATTTCTACCTATACCTAGTCTAAATAGTCCTCAAGGCGACCAAGACCTTATGTTATCTAAGTTTTATTTTTATAAAAAAGAATCTTCAATATATTTCAAAAGTGGATTAGAGTGTGAGAATCCCCAAATTCAGGGGGATAAGTCTAACGTGGGAAATAATAAAGTGTAAGAATCTTTTGGTTTCATAGGGTTAAATTCAGGGTGAGAAAATGAAGTGAGAATGTATTATGTTTTGATTTTGCCATGCTGTAGCCTTCAAGCTCTGAGAGAGATTGAAGCAGCTCCTGTTATTTTACTGAGTTATTAACTCGTTAAATGCTGGTTTATTATAGAGTATACAAGGGAATTCTATTTAAAAGTTCTATAAATACATTCTTATAAAGAAATTTTATATCTATACTACAAACTTGAGGCTATCTTAAAATATAGATTATAATAATTTTAATAATAAAAAATGTTGGCCAGAAGGGAGTCACACAAAGGGGTTTGACTGGGTATCCATCCATACTGTGGCCTGATTTTCAGACAATAGGGATCAATGTAAGGCTTTGCCATTTACATTGACTTGATGGACCCTGATGGAGCCTCTTATTTCTCTGAGGGGCTCCCAGCAACTAATAAATTAAACAATAATGTAATAGCACCTTTTAACATCAAGAAAATAGTCTTCCCCAATTGGCCAACCACTTAATAAAAGCTCTGAGCAAATGGTACCTGCTTAAAAAGAAAAAAGTGGCTTTACTTCATTATTTTATACTCTGCACTTAAGTATAAAATGTTTATTATGTTTTTATAATACTGTCATTTATAGATTACTTTGCAATTGTTCTTATAATTTAATAGCTAGGTTTTGAGTTCCCATCTGAATCATAATTTCCTGACTAACAAGGGAATAGATACAGGATCTCAGTGCTATCTGAACTTGCTACCATGTTGAGGAATTTACTTTTCACTGGCCTCAGAGGCTGAGGATGGGGGTGGTGGATCAAGGGGAGACAGAAATGAAACTTAAGTCATCACTCCCTCTCCCCGTCTCCCCCAGAAAAAAAACAGTAAGGGCTAGGCAATGGGAGATAAGTGACCTGTTCAGGGTCACAGAGCTAGGAAGTGTCTGAGGCCAAATTTGAATCCAGGACTATCCATCTCAAGACCTGGCTCTTAATACATTGAGTCACCTCATTGCACCCCCCTTTAATGGACTGCTAAACCAAATATTGCACAGGTGTGGATATATGTGTATGTATTTAATCCTCTCCTTTGTCTGATTTAAATGAAAATGAAATTTACACATGTTGCCTATTTCCTCCTCTTCTACCCCCATGTTTGTATAGTCTTTATCTCATACCATCCAATTACATGTATGTTATGTAAATACCATCCCCTTCCTCTTTCTTCCCTAGTATTCCATTTTTTTCCTTCCCTTTTCTTTTCTTCTTTAAAAGCATCAAAATATAACAATACTATTCCTAGGCCCTCTATCTTTATTTACTTCCTCTATGATTCTCAAAGGCATCAGGATTACAAGAATTAGGTTCTTAAAATGGAAATACTTCATAATTATACAGTTTCTTCCCATTGATCAGAAGTGTCTACCTTTGCATTTCAAGGTATCTATTCATCTTTGGTTTCTTTATCAGGAATATTTATTGGATTCTTTATATTTTTTACTTTGCCCTCTGGCTCTATTAGACCTCAGTAGTTTTCATTAAAATATTATCTGTATCTAAAATATGTTTTTATGGATGAGGCTTCCAGGGAATTCAATAATTCTTAAGATTATCTTTTTTTCCAGGTCAGTTGTTTTTCATAGATGTTTTATATTTTTCTGATATTTTTTCAATCTTACAATGTATTCTAATTTTTCCATGTTATTTCATGGAATCATTGATTCAATTTTCAAGGAGTCTGTTAATTGTCATCCTTCTTGTACTAAGTTGTTTACTCTCCTTCCTATTCTTTACTCTAGAGTTGTCATTTTGTTTATATCATCTTTTTTTTAACCCCTGCTTTATTTTCTACAAGAATTTTAGAACCAAGTGCTTGTGACTTGTGGCACCATTTCAAGGATTTTATTTGACAGGTACTTTGTGGATGATGTGGTATTATTTCCTGGATTTTTGTTTTGAGTCTCTGACTCCATAAAACTTATCTTTGATATTTTCTTCTGTTTACTCTTTTTTTTCTAGTCATACCTTCTAGATCAAAGTTTTGTTTTGAGGCCAAGTTCTATGTATTTCTGGAAGGAATACCAGGGTCCTCTGTGGAACTTATTTTTACCTGGAGAGTAGATTTTAAGAAGGGCTGTGTTCAAGAACCTCTGGACCAGCTACACAGTGTATATGCTCCAAGGCATACCCATATCATTTCCTTCCTGCTTCCTAGCCAGAATAACACAGCAATAAGCTTCAGCTATACTTAGCTACACCCTGATCCAGGCTCTCATCTCTCAATTCACAGGGTCAGAGCTTCAGGCTCTAAATTTCTCTAGATTACCCTGGTCCCTGAGGTGGAGGGTTTCCAGGAGCTATGGTCATGGCAGGGCTTTTTTAATCCTTGCTGGAATAGTTGAGAATAAGGCTGTTCTGCGTCCACTCATTACACCATTTTAAAGAGTCCTAGAACCCAAATAAGTCTTACTAGTTTCTTATTCAATATTTTATGCATTATAAAATGCTATTTCTCAAAGAAATACAAATTAAAACAACTTCACATTACTTAATAAAGCTCTTATCCTAGCAAAAAGAAAAATCAGTCTGTTGTAAACCCAATGTTAAAAAAGACATGTAGTAGAAAAAAAATAAAGATTTTTCACTGCTGATGATGTGGTAGATAGATTTGATAATTCCTGAGATCAATATGACATTATTTACTAAAAGTTACATAACTAAGCATACCTTTTGGTCAGTTATCAAGCTTTCACAGAAAACATACTAAAGAAGGAATCAAGGAATCTAAAGTATACAATCACATAACATTTGAAAAATAAAACAAAAATATAACACGACAAGGAATAACAGAATCTGAAATCTGGAAGGACTCTTAAAATACCAACTAGTCAAATCATCTTACTTCATAAATGAGGAGTCTAGAGCTGAGAGGTTAAATGAGTCATTCAAATTCAGAAAGCTACTAAATGGGAGAGCTGAGAATAAACTGGTTTCTTATCCTTTTCCTACATCATATAGTATTTCACAAGACATATCACAGTTTCCCAGAGTCCCTCAAAATACTGGCTGTCAAAATTTTATTTAACTTTCTACCTAGTATTAAAATTGCAAGTACTTTAAGAATAATCTGTAAAACTGACCACCTGGAATACAAAGAATGAATTAAGGATTCTTAACATAAGAGCACTGCACACAATTAACCTTTATTTTCTATATCACACAATCTCTACCACGTAAATTTAAGGGCTATAGCAGGAAGTATACAACCAGAAAATTATGATACTACTAAAGTGAAAACGTTACTTACGGTAAAAGAAAGGAATGAACTCCACTGTGAGAGAGGCTGGTTTGTACTTCTGTCTGCTCTTTTCCACAGTATTAAGGCTCTTTCTGCATTTAAACATAATTTGTTTTAATACCACATAAAGAACAACTAGAAGAAGCACAAACATACAAGAAGATATTTCTGAATAAATCAAAAAGACGATTAAGGCCTAAAATATAAATTTAGGGTATTTTTAGATTCTGAACAAATAAATCAATGATAGGCTTTGTCCAGAATAGAATCAATACCAATATGTACTTTGCTGCCTTAAAGAAATTTGTTTTGACAACTGAACAGTATATTTTATTTACAAAATCAAGCTTCTATTCATTTACAAAAATAAGACATCCATTCTTTCCCACTTAATATTGAGAAGAAACTTTACTATGAAATTCTGATTCATAAAGAATGAATTAGGGTTCATATTCTGAAACTGAAAATACTAGAAGTCCATATTACAATAATAATTTATCAATTTCCTTGGGCTATTTTTGTCATCTCCAGGACTAGTCCAGCATATTCCTGAACTAGGAGATCTTTGCAGACTCAAGAATTTGGAATTAAAATAATTTAGGCCTGAGGATGATGCCCATGGGGGACAGCTGGGTGGCTCAGTGGATTGAGAGCCAGGCCTAGAAATGGAAGGTCCTAGGTTCAAAATGGCCTCAGACCCTTCCTAGCTGTGTAACTTTGGGCAAGTCACTTATACCCCCCATTTCCTAGCCCTTACTGTTGTTCTGCCCTAGAACCAATACATAGAATTGATTCTAAGATGTAGGGTAAGGTTTAAAAATAATTTTTTTTAAAGATGATGCCCATGATCACATGTCATCTTGACCTCCAAACCTGGACTCTTGGATTTAAAGTATCTAAAGGTTCCTAGTTGGTACTAGGCTTCACCATAGAAAAGATCTAATGGGAAGGACAGAGCCAGAACAGCCAGGCTTCCCAGAGATGAAATCACATACCAATCCCCTGCCCATTGCCTCCCACATTTCTAGTCTATACTTTAACAATGAAATATTAAAAGTAGATAACAGGGAATCTAGAGTTATCACATAGAAAAGTGTTGTCAAATTCAAGTAGAAAAGGATCCTGTGGCAAAATGACCTAGAAAACCGCAAATTAACATTTTAATCTGGTTTAGGCTGGAGTGTTTTGTGAATCTATCCAATGAGTTTGACATCTCTGACACAGAAAATATACAGAAAACAGAAAATACAGGATTACCTACACTTCCTATAGATTTTAAGTCTAATTGGAAATTATAGCAAAATTCTGTCTCTCCATTTGTAAAGTTCCATCTGATTCTAGTACCATGAAATAAATATAGCTTCACAGAAATTCAAAATTTCCTTTTGGTTATCACTTCAAATTTCTTTCAGTTGAGGATAAAAAGATCCTTATAAGTTACCAGGTAACAAAGATAGTGAGAATTAAAATCAATGTAGATGACTGACAAATAGGTACTAAATTATAGTTAGAACCTTTATATGTTATTTCCATTTTGTAAACTTATTTAAATTAATGAAAGACTATTAGCAAATTTAACATTTTAATTCTTTCACAACATGTGTGCTACCAAAACCAATAAGAAACATCCTCACTTGATAAGTAGAAAGAAAATGTACTTCTACAATTGTGACATGTAATTCACTCTAAACTACTTATATTTGCTGTATTGAGGCTGCTTCCTTATTTAAACATGGGGATAACAACATTTGTTTGCTCTACCAATAACACAGAAATTTGGTAAGGAAAGTACTTTAAAAACCTCCAAGTGTTTTATAAGTTAATACTTATTAAGTTCTTTGAAAGTTGGTACTGAACCCATTTAACCTATTTTTTTTTTTACCAATACCACCATAGGAAACACAAGTATTTAATAAACACTATTCTATAACAATGATAGTGACTAACCTAGTACACGGTAAATAGCAAATGCTTAATAAACTGAATATGTTGTAAATTAATTTCATTTTCTAATTCTCTAAAATACTTTTCAGGTAGTTTGATAGGTATGGCACTGAATAAGTAAATTAACTTAGGTAAGAGTGTCATTTTTATTATAAAAGCTCATCCTACCCATGAGCAATTAATGTTTTTCCAATTGTTTAGATCTAGTTTTATTTGTGCGGAAAGTGTTTTGTAATTGTGTTCATATAATTCCTGTGTTTGTCTGAGCAGACAGATTCCCAAATATTTTATACTGTCTAACGTGATTTTAAATGGAATTTCTCTAACTCTTGCTGCTGATTTTTGTTGGAAATATATAGAAATGCTGATGATTTTTGTGGGTTTATTTTGTATCCTGCAACTTTGCTAGTTACTGATTATTTCCACTAATTTTTTAGTTGATTTTCTAGGATTCTCTAAGAATATACGTTTTAGGGGGCAGCCGTGTAGCTCAGTGGATTAAGAGTCAGGCCCAAAGACAGGAGGTCCTGGGTTTAAATCTGGCCTCAGACACTTCCTAGCTGTGTGACCCTGGGCAAGTCACTTAATCCCCATTGCCTAGCCCTTACCATTCTTCTGTCTTAGAATCAATGCCCAGTATTGATTCTAAGACTTCTGTTACCCAAAATCTCACTGAAGGAAAAGTGGGAAGAAAGTTATTTTTATATTATTAGCTTTAATTTAGCATGATCTTATATCCAAGATCTACTAAGGAAAGGGGAAAAAGAGAAGAATTCCTAAAATTATTTAAGATTCCACCAAAACTGCTACTAAATTGAAACCAGTCTGAATGGTACCTAAGTTTCATTTTGGCAGAAGCAATACAATTTTTTTTAAAATCCTTTTCCATGTATTGGCTCATAGGTGGAAGCGTGGTAAGGGTGGGCAATGGGGATCAAGTGACTTGCCCAGGGTCACACAGCTGGGAAGTATCTGAGGCTGGATTTGAACCTAGGACCTCCCGTCTCTAGGCCTGACTCTCAATCCAATGAGCTACCCAGCTGCCCCAGAAACACAATTTTAAAAGGCTCATATTTGTATATTATTTCCGGAAGTTAAACTGGCATCATTTTCCTTGTCCTTCTGGAAGGCTACTAAAATCTTAAGTTACTAGTATGGACAATGGAACAATTAAAAAAATGTCTCTATCCTTTCACTGCTCAGGCAACTTCAAAATCTGATTAAGAAATAAACAAGACTGAAAAGTAACAATTCTTTGAGTTATGCTCACATAAAACACAAAGTTCTCAGCCCATGCTCTCATTCTAAGATACCCAATTGTCATTTCATTCAATTCTTCATCTCCACTCTTTGTTCTTTCCCTTTGTTCCCCTCAGTTTAAAAAAGATAGGAACAACACCCTCTCTTTTGGCACAATATCATAATCTTCTTTACTATTCATGATTTCCCTGCAATTATACTTGAGTTTCAGTTTTACCTGTCCCTCATTCCCACAATCTGTAATCATCTTCCTATTTACTTGTTTTCTTTTCACTTGTGTCAAAATGTTCTCTTTCCTTCCAGACTCTCTGTCTCTTGGAATTTTATATTAAACAATCTCTTTCTAACTCCTTGTCAGGAAACCTTTATATAATGATCTTTTTTTTTTTTTAATGTTAAGTATTTCCCCCTCCCCAACAAAAACAAACAAACAAACAAAAAACATCAAAACTCTAAACATTCTTTTTGGTATAATACTGTTAAAATGCTTAAGGGGAAAAAAAAGTTTGACACATTTAAGAAACATCTGGCATAAACTGAAATAGAAAAGAAAAACCGCCAGCTCAGAGAGATAATGGATGAATTAAGGAAGAGTAAGATTGAAGTATGTCTTCACCTCCATTTTAAGAGAATCTTTTAAGGATGTGATAGGAACCATGAAGCAGAATGTGTGTAAGGGCTAAGTACACTGAGCAACAGGCTAAGTATGGCCTTGGTAGAGGGCACAGATTAGAGAAGGAAGAAAATACAAAGCAGGAGCTAACTTTCCTATTGAGAGGTGACTAAAACATGTCCCAAAACACATGGGAAAACCCCTGAACTGTATTTGAGAATCTATAGCATGCGTGCCAGGGGATCTGCTCCCTTCCCCCTCTCCACGTGAACCTGAGGACATTTCTCCCATCACCTACCCCTCTGCGAAGCAGCCTAATGGCAATGCTTCCTCTATCCCATCTGGGGTAAAGTGGGGGGCTCGCATGCGCCATAAGGTGCAGTTTGGACACTCAGTCTCTAAAAGGTTTGCCATCACTGACCTAGAATAATCTCCCATAGGTATAAAAGAAAGCCAACATATAATGGGAGATAGAAAAACACTAAGTTTAACTGTGTAAATGGAATTAGCTCATCCTCATTCATTGTTAAGACTCTAGCCATCAGAAATAATGTCACCCCACCCAACTTAGTGGGGAGGAGATGAGTTACCCACAGGTGACAATAAGTAACAAATCAAGAACAAGGGACTGCCCTTTGGGCAGTCTAAAACAGAGTTAAGGCTGCCATTTGTCCAATGGAAATTGAAGGTAGATGCAGAAGTGCCGAAAGCTATCTCTTTAAATATGATGGTAACTTCCTGCGGAGGCAGCTGGTACTTTAAACTTGGTGTTGAAGGATCTCTGCTGAGACCTCAGAAGGCTTCCCTCTGAATTGTCACATGGGTAAGTTAGGCTGACTTCCCTTCTCCTCCCTTGGCGTTTCTGGAGGCTCTAGCCTCAGGGAGGCCTCTCTTGCCTCTCTAATTGTCAAAGGCCTTGTGGCTAGTAGCCTTGTTTAATTAACCTCTAAATTCTCACCCGGTCCAGACCTCTGGTGGTCCAGGCCAGAGTTTCTCTCTCTCTATTTCCCTACCTTCAACCTTCCTAATTGTAAATAAACTTCCATAAAAGCCATCCTGACTTGGGTCTATTTTAAATTTGGAATCAAGCTAATCTAATTGATTCCTGGAGACCATACCTTAATTAAATATCTAAATTCCCCTCTTACATTTGGCTGACCACATTCGGTCTCGGATATCCTCAATCATCCTAAATTTTCTCAACTCTTCCTTTACTTTCGAGACTATCCCTAAGTCAGCTTTTTTATAGCTCCTTTTGGATCTGTGATTTACATAAAGCTGCCAGACTGGTGAGATCAAACATTTTCTTTCCTTTAGCCTTTAAAATACATTAGAAGAGCAAGGAATTATTTTTCATAACTCTTATTCTAACTAAAAGAAGGATAATGGTGAGAGTTCAGGTCTTGGAGTCAAGAAGGTGTGTTAAAAGCTTCCCCCTCAACACTTCCTAGCAGGCCATAGACAAGTCATGTACTTTTTCTGAGTCTTACGTATGGTAACCCTCTAAGACTCTAAATTAGGGGCAGCTGGGTAGCTCAGTGGATTGAGAGCCAGGCCTAGAGCGGGAGGTCCTAGATTCAAATCTGACCTCAGACACTCCCCAGCTGTGTGACCCTGGGCAAGTCACTTGACCCCCATTGCCTACCCTTACCACTCCTGCCTTGGAGCTAATATACAGTATTGATTCTAAGATGGAAGGTAAGATTTTAAAAAATAAATTAAAAATTAGACTCTAAATTAGAGGTAGGTAAAGAGCTATGTCTTTATAAATTTAATCACCTTAAAATGGCTCCTATGAACCACCTGTTGTTTCCAGAATACACTATGACCCAAAATTTTAGTCTGTGGAACTTATATCTCTAGATTTCCAATTATTTCCCTGGAGAATAGAAGGTATTACTACCATATTCTCAAGTAAAGCAAAATCACACATTACAATTTATGATATTATGTGACATACCCAGCAATTCTATGTCTCCAATTTCGATATGGGTCATACAAACTCTCACAAAAAGCCAGTGCATGTCTTACAAATTCTTCAATAGAAGTCTGATCCGCCACATCTTTCTCTTTTGTTTTGCTTTTTAGCTAAGAAAATATGATTAAATATCAAAACTTTAATATTTACACTTATATAAGCTTAATGACAGAACATTCATAAAATGTTCATTTATTAATTCAAATAAGCCTAATTTTCCAACATAAACACAATTTATTTCTAAATAGACTCCTAAAAACTGCAAGTTTTCTATAAATAGCATTTAAAAATAGTCAAAATCTCTTTAATAAGTAACTCCCCTATTAGAATACATGATAAGTAAATCATCAGGTGAGAATTCTCTGACATGTTTTAATATGCCAGTTTTTGAAACAGTATTGCTTATTTTTATTAAAATTGGTTCATTAATTCTAAGAAATCACATTAAGTTTGTTTTAAATAGTACATATATAAAAATAGTAGAGCTGAATATACTCTTATAATTCTCTTCAAAATTACTAAGCCTCTAAAAACATCTTACTCTAGATACTATATGTTACAAAGCAAATACAAACAATCTATTTTCTCCCATTTCATTTTTAAGGGAATGTTAGTTCACACCTACTTGCTGAATATAGAGTGTTGTCATGGTGATAACATGATTAATGTAGGAACAAGTTCCAATTTCTTCCACATTAGACAGGTTTCTGTAAAAATATCAGAATTATAAAAATTTATATGGAAATATAAGAATAAAATGCAAAAGCAAGTATGTAAGCATTAGACAAAAAAGCTGCTGTCTAACTTAATTTTTTTTAATTTAAGTGATATAAAAAAATTAAACATGAGATCAACCAAAAAGCTTAAAAATGAGGTTCTGTAGAAAAAAGAAACAGACCTCAAAGAGTATTTGAATCTTATAACTATAACCACAGTAAAACATAGATTTCAGATGCTAAAGAGAGGCAGCCTTACACAGTGAAAAGAGAAGAGGCTTAGGAGCCAAGGACTAGAGTTTCATCCTGACTTTGCTCTCAACAAGCTACATAGCCATGACTAATTCAGTTTACCTTTTCCACATCAGTTCTTCATGTTTTTTAAATAAGGGGATAAAGTTGCACAAAAAAATGAATTTAAAATGATATTAGAAAAATCACTAAAATGCTGATATGATTCAACCCCTCAATCCTAGTACCAACCAGGCATATACTCCAAAGAAATGATGGATTTTTTTTAAAAAAGAACATATGTACATAAAAATATTTATAGCAAAATCCCAGCTAAACTAAGTTCAATAAGGAATGACTGAACAAAATGTAACATATGAATGTAGTGGAATATTATTGTATCCAGAAGAAACAACAAATTCAGGGACACAGGAAAATTATGAAATAATGCAGAGAGAAGGGGCAAAAACAAGAAAGCAATATCTATAGTGATTACAATAATATAAATTAAAACATTAAAAGTCAGCTGAACTCATACTAAATGCAAAGATAGAATCTGGTCCCAGAGAACAGATGATGAAACACAACTCATTCACTTTGACTGGTGATCTATGGAAGTGGAATTGTCAGAAATATTTGCTTTGTTCAACTACTTTTTTTTTTGTAGATCAGGAAATGGCTATGGTGTAAAAATTTAAAGATAGTAATAGAACTTTTTAAAAAACAAAAGAATTGAACTAGAACATACTGAATGTTAATATCAGTTCTAATAGTTCATTATTCTGTCATTCAAGTTTCCTGTACTACTTAAGAAAACTGGTTTTAAGTTTCCAGGGAGGAGGTACCACTATTCTTCTATTTTATATATTCTTTGTAGGTACTTAGCACAGTACCTTATTATAACTATACAAGTGCAATTTTATCAAATTTTCTGCAAGACTAATTCAGAAACAATCCATAATAGAATTAGAACCAATTATCTCAAAACATATGAGAAGTTTTAAATTAAACATTATGAAAAGCAATTCTGTCTCCATCTCTAGGATTTCTACTTTACCACATATTTGGCATTTACTAACTTTTAGTTTTTTAAGTTACATATCCTATCTCAATTAATTAATTCACTCATTCATTTATTCTATATGCTTAAACACTGACCAGGTATCAAAGGCTGCTAGGTACTAGGGATACAGAGACACTAAAAAAAAATAGTAAGCAACATATATATATATATATATATATGNTTATTCTATATGCTTAAACACTGACCAGGTATCAAAGGCTGCTAGGTACTAGGGATACAGAGACACTAAAAAAAAATAGTAAGCAACATATATGTATATATATATATATATATACACACACAAAACTATTCTAAGAAAACACAATATGATTAGAGAGAACACTGGCAACTGGGAGGGAGGAAGAAATCAAAAAAGGAGGTGGCCTTTGAGGTGACTTGGTATCAGTGAGGAAAGAAAGGCACTCCAAGCATGGATGGGAGACAACTTCTAAAATGGCCAGGAGGGAAGAAATGTAATGTCACCCAAAAGGAAAAAGAAATTGATTTGGTCAGAAGGTAGAATTTATTATTGTATATAACTAGAAAGGTAGGCTAGACTCAAACTAAGTGCTTTAAATACTTGAGTAAAAAAAAAAACAGTTTTAGCCTTGAAAAAACAGGGAACCACAAGAGGAAGGGAGTGACATAGTTGGACCTGTATTTTAAAAATATGTTTGGCAGACAAGTGGAAGATACATTAAATAGGGGAGAAACTCAAGGCAAAGGGTCCAATGAAAAGCTTAGTCAGGGGAAAGAAAGTCTGAACAAGGGTGGGAGCCCAATTAGACTGTAAAGTCTTTGAAGGGAAAAGTCTACTATATCTTCTAACACTTTATATCAACTAAAGAAAATATATGAAAGGAAACTCCAAATCACAAGAAAAATACAAATAAAAACAAAAAATCCTAAGGTTGTTAGCAAACTGGCAAAGATAACAAAAGATGGAGCACTAATGGATTGTCACTCAAGCAATGAATTGGTCCAATCACTCTGGAAAGCAGTTTAGAATTATTCAAAAGTGACTAAAAAGTCCATATTCTTTGATTACACTACTAGGAAGTCAATAACAAAGATGAGAGTCCTATATAAAACAAAAAAATTTATGAAAGCCCTCTTTGGGCAGCAAAGAATTGGAAACAACGCAGATGACCACCAATTGGAGAAAGGTGAAACAAAATATAGTACATGCCTCTCAGAAATGCACTGAGCTCTCAAATTTAAGTATAAAAACAGTTAACTGCCTCACTCAAAATCTCACAAGTAGTAAATAACAACGGAATTCAACCCCAAGTCTTCTGACTCCAAATCTAGCACCTTTCCCACTGAAACCTGCCACTGCCCCCCTACTTGGCAAATTCTCAGAAAATGCAGGGTTGGGAGTGGCATGAAATATTCTAGATGTCTAAGTCAACTGGAAATGGATTACAGTCAGCTACACTTGGTCTCAGAAAACAACAAGTTAATGTTTTTTCTGATGTATTATATTCTCATTTATTTTACTAAACATTTCCTAACAACATTTTAATCTAGTTCCAGTTTTGGCTGAGTTTCAAATGGCTAGCCTCAACAATATAGAGATCATCAATTCCTGTTCTCTTATTCTGTACAAAATTTCTAATATTACAGTGTCTAAGACTGCACTAGTGGAATTTTTCCACTGGCAGTCACATTATACCATTAACTCATACTGTCTCCAACTACAGCAAGTAGTCAATCACTAGAAAACTTCTGAAAATTAACATAGATTATAAAACTATGCAAAAATACTACTACTTAGCTTTTTTTTTTTTTTAAGAATCAAATCAACTGAAAATATACAGTAAGTGAATTGCCATTTAGATGGTAATCGATACAAAAAGTATAGCTAGGTGGCACAGTGGTAACACCAGGCCTAAAGTCAGGAAGACATGAGTTCAAAATCAGTTGCAGACACTTGCTAGCTGGGTGCCCCTGGGCAAATCTCTTAACCTTGTTTGCTTCAGTTTCCTCATCTATAAAATGAGCCAGAGAAGGAAATGGCAAACCATTATAGTATCTTTGCTAAGAAAACCCCAAATGTGGACCCAACTGAAAAATGACTGAACAACAACAAATTCTAACAATAGCAGGTGACTGACTCATGACTAAAAAATGTCAGATACCTGCAGAGAATTATGAAGAACTTGACCAGGAGAATTGATAAAGCCTGTTGTTGATCCTCTAATCCATCTGCCATTTTTTGCACACATTGTAGTAGCTGGCTTCTTAGAACCTGTAGAATATTGTCAGGAAGAAGAGATATTCCAGGAGGCACATCATCCACTCTATAAAAAAAGGTAGGGGAAAAAAAGGGTCTATTAGGATTCATGTACAATCCATGAGGTTCCAAGTTAGATCCTAGAAAAACTTTTTGATTCTTCCTAGGCATTATATCTTCATAAATGGGGGCCACCAAAAGATCGTCTATCCTAAATTAGAATAGCATAAAGACAGAGATTATACTTACTTTCCAAAAAAGATTGCCAAAAAAAGGAAAGCTAGCTGAATTTGCTAATTCATGCAGATTAAGATAAGTATACTTTATACACTAACAATAAAATAGGCCATATATAAACGAAGAATTTAAAAAAAAAAAAACCAAACCCGTTAACTGTAACCAGCTCTTTTAAGATTTTCTAATCTTCAGACTGCCCCATTTTCCCTGTTTCAGTTTTCAATGAGTTTCAGTTCAGCTACCCATTTAGAGTAAAGATATTAAAGCCTTCACTTCCACCTCTCTATTATTCTTACAATAATTGGAAAGGTTCCCCCAAACACTTCTTAGTTTTAGACCTCTATATCTGCTTTCAGTCATATCTGAGGCCAAATTTGAAGCCAGGTGCTCTGGACTCCAGGCCTAGTGTTCTATCCATTGAACCCTACTGCCCTTACCTTGAAATCTTAAAATTCTCCTCTCTCACTGTAATTTCCTATGCTTTCCCATTCACTCCTATTCAACTTACTCTTTATCTTCTTTGTAATGTACAAAGATCCAATACTCAAAATTCTTCTATCAGCCTTCTCCAGAAATCTAATCATGCTCTCAATGACAGAGTGGAATCTTTCATTCCTTGGATCACGCAAAGTGCTCCCTTCAAAACAATGCCCAATCTTGAGAAAGCTCCACCACATGTTTTGCTGCAGACTAACTTGCTGTGGTGTTGAAAAATGTCAATAAGTTCTACTCCAATTTACCCACATCTGGGTTGCCTTAGCTGTTCCTCAGCATCCATTTTAGACATGTCCTGTCATTCTCAATTTTACTCCAACAGTAGGCATAACAAATCTTTCTGCTCACTTGTCAAACTGCCAGTCCCCAACTTCTCCTTTCATGCCACTGCCTCCAATATGTGAAATATACTATAGAGGTTAAAAAATTTAAGTTCCCTCAACTTCTCTCCTTTGCACCTCAAAAACCCCCAGGTTCTTTCAATCTCATCTCCTATCCTTTTGCCTCAGAACAAGACTGGTCTGCTTCTTACTAGAATTTATTTTTCTATTTCTGCCCTTACTCCCATTACTTTCTGTCCCATCTAAGATTCTACCTCATCAATCTTCTCCACTTTCCTTCTTTAGCCTCTATCTTTCTACTTGTTCCTACACAGTTCCACCCTTAATGATCCTACCACTTACTACCTACATGATTTCTGGATTGTTCCACATACAAAAGAGATGATTTTTAAAATGTACTCGGGTTTCCCTAAAGCAAAAAGAAACAAAACCCTCCAGTGGCCCAGTCTTCCCCTAAAGCTATTTTCCAGCACCAACTTTTCTTCTTTACACTGCTCCTTTTCTAGGAAGCATAGTCTACATTCAGTTTTGATTCTATCACTCTAATGAAATTGTTTTCACCAAAATTGCTAACAAACTCTCAATTGTTAACATAAAATCTTTTCTCAGGGCAGCTGGGTAGCTTAGTGGATTGAGAGTCAGGCCTAGAGACGGGAGGTCCTAGGTTCAAATCCTGTCTCAGACACTTCCCAGCTGTGTGACCCTGGGCAAGTCACTCGACCCCCACCCATTGCCCACCTTTACCACTCTTCCACCTATGAGCCAATACACAGAAGTTAAGGGTTTAAAAAACAAAACAAAACAAAACAAAACAAAACAAAAACCTTTTCTCACTCCTCATCCTTCTTAAAAAGCTCAACTTACAATTAAATATATGAAAAAAGGTAAACCCCAACCAAAATAAAATCTAAAAGCATACATATTTTCTCAAGTGGCATTTTCCTATATTACCAAAAGTAGTCATTAAAAATATCTCAAATATTTTATTCCCATTAAAGTATGAGTTATTCCTTTTATTTGTAGCATTTTGTCCAAAAGACACATTCTAGCTATAAAAGAATACCACTATTATTTTAATTTTAAGAGGAGGTGGCAATTTCCCAATAAACCAGCTGAAAATTTCTAGGTAGGCACTTGGAATAATGGATAACAACTTTGCATTATCATTTCAGAATTCGGTAGCATTTTCTCAACTTCAGATTCTAAGTATGTTCACTCCTCTGCTCCTTGATCTAAAATGTCAGTTTCTACCATTTCTTAAGATTCCCTACCTCCCATTCAGAGTTTATAGGATGCCCCTCTACTTTTGGTTGTGGTATTGACAATGTTTAATTTAACAAAACTATGTAATATTTGCTTTTTAATACGTATCAACTACTGACATAGTTAATTAGGCAGAGTTGAAAACCAAGGTAATTCTTTTTAAACACAGGATTCTGATGCCCAATTAAATTCTTATTTGACACCTCATGAAGACCAGTATATTTCTACATACCTAGTAGGCAGCTTCTCAAAGTCCACATCTAAGAACTGCTCATAGCTAGAAACAAAATTTTCCAACCACAGTTTCAGGTAATCTGGATCTTTCTGAAAAAAAAAAATAAATAAAATTATCATTATTAAGAATGCTTCTGGGGGCAGCTGGTTAGCTCAGTGGATTGAGAGCCAGGCCTAGAGACAGGAGGTCCTCAGTTTAAATCTGGCCTCAGACACTTCCCAGTTGTGTGACCCTGGGCAAGTCACTTGACCCCCATTGCCCACCCTTACCACTCTTCTGCCTTGGAGCCAATACACAGTATAGACTTCAAGATGTATAATGCAAGGTGGCTAACAGAAACTTTTTGCTTCTGTAATTTTTAACGGTCAGAAAAAGTCAGTTAAACATCTTAGGATCTTCAGAAAGTCAGTTAGAACTTGAAGCTATAAATAGAGGGGTAAAGTTCCAACGGACGGGGCTTTTGCCTTCTGGCTTTCGCTGTGGCTGAAGGCTTTTGCTTTGGCTTAACCTTTCGGCTTGGCTTTGCTTCGGCCTTGGCCTGTGCTTATTTTGTTTTGGGGAAATTTGGACCTATCTCATTTCTCTGGACCTCTCCCTGATCTCCCATCTCCATCCCTCCCTTCCCTGAATTTCCATTGGGTCCTGGTGGAAGGGAGGGCTTGGTGATTGAACATTGTGGGTTTAGTTTCTATAGGCTAGTAGAGCATCCTCAAATAAGTTACCCATAGTTTTAGAGATTTAATAAGGACTTTACTTGAAAGGCAGTCAAACTCCCAACTGGGAGAGCCGGACTCTCTCTGTCTAAAACTCTCCTGCGACCCATCCCCCACCATCACCCTCTCCCTAGCCGCAGTTAGAAAACCCTGAACCCCTCTCCCCTTCTGACTGACCCTGGTATTAATGAATCCCCTTGTTACCTACTCAAACCCTCTGATGAATCATTGTGTCGAAAATTAAGACAAGGGTTCAAGGGGAAGGAATCATTTTCTTTTATTTCTTGAAAGAACTGGGGCATCCATCTTGGCAGGAAGTACCCACCCAAGGACTTCCTCCAGCCATCAGTTTGACTGGCAGGGAGGGGCCCTCTCGACCCCTCCCTCAAGAGGCTGGAGAAACTAACAAGAAAAACCCTTCAGCCAAACCTAAACATTTCTTACTGGCCCTAATTTCCTCCCTGTATTCTCTGTCTCAAGCCCCTGGGAATAAATCTGTTTGAGCTGCCTCTCCTACATACCCCATTTCCTCTATCTCCTATATACCTTCCCTTACCTTCATTCCTCCTCCAATCACCTTATAATCACCTAATAGCCCCATTATCCTTTCTCACACTCAAATTGCCATCATTGATCCACTCAGATTATTTATTTATTTTTGATAAGACGGAAAGTAAGGGTTTATTTAAAAAAAAAAAAAAAGAATGCTTCATTAAAAACTAACAGTTAAACTCAATTTATTTTATAATCTTAAAGCCAAAAATAGATATTAGAGATAATCTAATAAACAAATTTCCTTCATTTTATAGGTGAGCTAACTGATATTCAAAGTATATTCCTAATTTGAAAAGTAGATTGTACAATACAGTATTAATATTTAGGCAGATATGTGATTTCTAAACTTTGATTTTATTTTTCAATTATCATGTATGATCTCTCTCTCCTACATCCTGCCCAGCCAAGTGAATGAGAGAAGAGAGAGGAAAGGCGGGACTAGGGCAGCATTGGCAAAGTACTGACACCCATGTAGAGCCAGCACTTGGGGAGCTGCTCTATTCCTCCTCTTCCCAGCATCCAAGGACATTTTTTTTGCATGCCTTGCCCCTCTGTCCAGCCGCCCAAAGTAAGAGTACTTTCTCCCTCCCTCTGCTCTTTGTGGTATTTGAAGGGAAGGGTTCAGGGGACTCACAGGCAACTTGAAATGGCAGTCTGGGCATGAGAAGTTGAAAACCTTCCCCAACACTAGACAAGGAGAATCCTTGAAATATGCAAAATCAAGCAAAACTAATTCCTACAATGCCTATGTCTTAAAATGTATGAATCCTTCTGCATCTTGAGTATATCATCTCTCTATTAGGCATGTAGCAAGTTTCACCATTGGCTACTGTGTTATCAGTATTAACTATATCAAAGCTGTTTTTCTTTACAACATTGTTGTTGGTGTATAAATTATTCTCCTGTTTCTACTCACATGACTCATGACAAGTCTTGTCAGATTTCTCTGAAATGTTCCCTTTGAACATTTCTTATGGCATAACATTGCATTCACATATTAGAATTTGTTTAGCCATTGCCCAATTCTAATGAGCACCACAAAACTTTCCAATTCTTTGACTACTATAAACATTTTTGTGCATAAAAGTCATTTTCTGTTATCTTTACATATAATTTTTTCAATGAAATATAATTATAATCTAAAGTGATATTACTATCCCTTTCCAAATAGCATCTGATTAAGGAAAAAAATTTTATGACAAGTGGCAATGCCATTTCAATCTTATGCATGAGTTATTAAATCCATACCTGTGTAAAATAGCTCTAAAGTTTATTGTATTAAATTATAGATGAAAGAACAATGAATTATGAAAGCAACTTAAAAAACTAGGAAAAGAACAAATTTTAAATCCCCAACTAAATATACTAAGAATTAAAGGTGAGAGCAATAAAATTGAATGTAACATCACCATTGAACTAATAAATAAATAAATAAGTTTAGGAGTTGATTTTATGAAAAAATAAACAAAATAGAGAAACCATTGGTTAATGTGATTTTTAAAAAGAGAAAAGAAAACCAAATCACCAGCTTTCAAGATGAAAAGGATAACTATATCACCAATGAAGATGAAATTAAAGCAATTATTAAGGCCTATTTTGCTCAATTATATATAAACAAACTAACAATGTAAGTGAAATGGATGAATGTCTACAAAAAACTGCCTAGACCAGTGATGGCGAACCTTTTAGAGATCATGTGCACAAACTATACCCTCAAACTGGCTGTGTGCCCCACAACCCCACTGCCCACATCCCAAGGAAATCAGGAAGTAGGGTCTGAGATCTCCCTGGGCTGGCAACAGTTTGCCCACCACTAATGGAGTCTCTCTCTCAGGGCCACAGGCACCTACTTCCTCCTCCTTCGTTCCATCATAGAATGCTCCAGGCTTCCTGCTAGGTCAACCTTAATCCTTAATTAATTACTACCTAATCTTCCTCACAACACTAAGAGACAGAAGGGAGGATCAGTGGAATAAACTTGGGGTAAGTGACATCAGCAAGACAGTGTATGATCAACTCAAAGAGCCCAACTTTTGGGACAAAAATCCACTATTTGACAAAAACTGCTGGGAAAATTGGAAAACAATGTGGGAGAGATTAGGTTTAGATCAACATCTCACACCCTACACCAAGATAAATTCAGAATGAGTGAATGACTTGAATATAAAGAGGGAAACTATAAATAAATTAAGTGAACCCAGAATAGTATACTTGTCAGATCCCTGGGAAAAGAAAGATTTTAAAACCAAGCAAGAGTTAGAGAAAATTACAAAATGTAAAATAAATGATTTTGATTATATTAAATTAAAAAGTTTTTGTACGAGCAAAAACAATGCAACCAAAATCAGAAGGGAAACAACAAATTGGGAAAAAAATCTTTATAACAAAAAACTCTGATGGGTCTAATTACTCAAATATACAAGGAGTTAAATCAATTGTATAAAAAATCAAGCCATTCCCCAATTGATGAATAGGCAATTTTCAGATAAAGAAATCAAAAGTATCAATAAGCACATGAGAAAGTGTTCTCAATCTCTAAAATTAGAGAAATGTAAATCAAAACAACTCTGAGGTATCACCTCACACCTAGCAGATTGGCTAAAATGATAGAAGGGGAGAGTAATGAATGTTGGAGGGGATGTGGCAAAATTGGGACACTAATGCATTGCTGGTGTTGTGAACTGATCCAACCATTCTGAATGGCAATTTGGAATTATGCCCAAAGAGCTCTAAAAGACTGCCTGCCCTTTGATCCAGCCATACCATTGTTGGGTTTGTACCCCAAAGAGATCATAAATAAACACACTTGTACGAAAATATTTATAGCTGCGCTTTTTGTGGTGGCAAAAAACTGGAAAATGAGGGTTTGCCCTTCAATTGGGGAATAGCTGAACAAACTGAATATCTGCTGGTGATGGAATACTATTGTGCTCAAAGGAATAATAAACTGGAGGAATTCATGTGAACTGGAAAGACCTCCAAGAATTGATACAGAGTGAAAGGAGCAGAGCCAGAAGAACATTGTACACAGAGACCAATACACTGTGGTAAAATAGAAGGTAATGGACTTCTGTACTAGCAGCAATGCAATGACCCAGGACAATTCTGAGGGATTTATGGAAAAGAACACTACCCACATTCAGAGGAAGAACTACAGGAGTGGAAACAGAAGAAAAACAACTGCTTGAACACATGGGTTGAGGCAGACATGATTGGGGATGTAGACTTGAAACTACCACATCAATGCAACTATCAACAATTTGGAAATAGGTCTTGATCAATGACACATGTTAAAACCAGTGGAAATGCATGTCGATTATGGGGGGTGGAGGGGAGGAGGTTGGGGGGGGGGTGAAGGGGAAAGTAAGAACATGAATCATGTAACCATGGATAACTTTTCTAAAAAATAAAAATTATTTAAAAAAAAAACACTTGAAAGCACAAGCCTAAGTGGATTTCTTTTTCTTTAAATGAAGCAAAGTATTTACCTAGAACCAGTAGCGAGTATTATTTTTAATGGAGAGAAGCTAGAAGCCTTCCCAGTAAGATCAGGAAGGAAATAAAAATGCTCATTTATCACCAATATTATTTATCATATTATTAGAAATGTGAACAATAATAAGAGAAGAAAAAGAAACTGAAAGAATCAAAATAGACAAAAGTAAAAAAAAACTATCTGTACAGACAACACAATGGTAATATATGTGGAAAATCCAAGAAACTCAACTAAAAAGTTATTTGAAACTATTAAGAATTTTAACAAAGCAGAATATAAAATAAATCCACATAAATCATCAGCATTTTTATATATTACCAACAAAGTCCTGCAAGAAAAGATAAAAAGAGATCATTCGTTTAAAATAACACAAATAGAATAAAATACGTGGGAGTGTACAAGCCAAAATAAACCCAGGAACTGAATGAACATTATTATAAAACACTTTTTACACAAATAAAATCAGATCTAAATAGTCATTATTCATGGATCGACAGAGCCAATATAATTAAAATAATAATCCTACTAAACTAATCTACTTATTCAATGCCATCCCAACTAAATTACCAAAAAATTAATCTATTGAGCTATGAGAGGCCCAACCACTACTCAAAAATAATGTTGAATTTGGGTCAGTGTCAAAGGCTCTTTTATTTCATTCTCAGAGAAGAAAGCAAGTATATCATCCAAGAAGTGCAAAGGATGGGAGCAAGCAGGCTTCTTTTTATCCTAGTCCCTAATGCAACATGGTCCCTCCCCTCCATCATCTGTTGGGTTACTAGAAAGTTATAATCTTATTCCAATCCAAAAAAACAGCAATATATAAAACCAATTATCCTAATTATTCAAGTGGGTTTTAACTATCAAAATAAGGACTGTTTCAATCCCATCTATCTACATTTCCTTTACCTATAGCTTTTTAACCAAGCAAAACAAGGATTATTTCAATCCTATCTGAAACGGGGATTAGGTTGTGAACATAAAACTTAAAACAATTTTTTTACTCGATTATATGGGCTTATAAAAGAAGTCTACCATCTTGTCAGGACTTGTTCCTCAGAAGCCAGAAAAAATAACAAAATTCATTTGGAAAAAACAAAAGATCAAGAATATCAAAAGAATTAATGGAAAAAACATAAAAGAAGAAGGTCTAGCAGTAGCAGATTTCAAATTGTATTATAAAGCAGTAATTATCAAAACTATCTAGTATCAGATAAGAAATAGAAAGGTAGAGGGGTAGCTGGGTGCAGTGGATTGAGAGACAGGCCTAGAGACCAAAAGTCCTAGGTTCAAATTTGACTTCAGACACTTCTTAACTGTGTGACCCTGGGCAAGTCACTTAACCCCCATTACCTAGCCCTTACTGCTCTTCTTTCTTGGAACCAATACACAGATCCTAAGACAGAAGGTAAGGTTTTTTTGGGGGGGAGGGGGGAAAGAAATAGAAAACTAAGATCAGATCAGTGGGGCAGGACAGACATACAACAAATGGTAGTAAAAAATTATAGTAACCTTGTATTTGACAAAAGCAAAAACCCAGGTTTGGGGGATAAGAAATCACTATTTGGTAAAAATTGCTGAGAAAAATGGCAAGTAGTTTGGCAGAAATGAAGTACAGACCAATATATCTTGCACCATTCACTAAAATAAGGTCAAAATGGATACATGATCTAGCATAAAATAACATAGTAAATTAAAAGAACAGGTTAACATATTACCTATCAGATTTATAGATAAAAGAGGAATTTGAGTCAACAAGAGATGGAAATGTAAATTTGTAAATTGTAATATAAAATGGACAATTTTGAGTACTTAAATTGAAAAGGTTTTGTACAAATAAAACAAATGTTACCAAGATTAGAAAGAAAGCAGAAATCTGGAGGTGGATATTTTATAGATAGCCTCTCAGATAGAGGTCTCATATCTAAAGTATATTGAGAACTTTGTCAAATTTATAAAAATAAGAGCCATTCCTCAGGTGATAAATGTACAAAAGATAAGAATAGACAACTTTTGGATAAAGAAATCAAAGCCATATATGGGTATATGAGAAAATGCTCTAAATCATTACTGGCTAGAGAAATGCAAACCAAAATAATTCTAAGATAACATCTCATACCCATCAAACTTGCTAAAATGATAAAAGGATAAAATGACAACTATTGGAGGGAATGTGGAAAAGGGAGGTCACTAATATACTGTTGATGGCACTGTGAACTAATCCAACCATTTTTGAAGAGCAATTTGGAATTATGCCCATGGAATTATAAAACTGTATATCCTTTGGGTCTATTTCCCAGGGAGATCAGGAAAAAAGGAAAAGAGCCTATATGTTCTAAAATATTTATAGTAGCTCTCTTTGTGGTGGCAAAGAAATGGAAAAGATACCCAAATGATGAGGAATGACTAAACAAACTGTGATATATCATTGTGATGGAAAACTACTATGCTAAAAGAAACAATTTTTTTTTAACTTGGAAAGAACTACATGGAATAACAAATAACAAAATGAATAGAACCAAGAGAACATTATACACAGCTACAGATTTACTACTTGAAGAATAACTTGTGAATGTCACTTCCAGAGAATGAACTAAAAAATGGAAACATGAAAAACACAATCTATATATACATAGCTGTCTCCCAGATGATGTCTTCTATGATGAGGGGAGGGGAGAGAGGAGCTGAGACACTTGTAAATAAATGCTATTAATACAAAAATTATGGATGAGTTATAGTCTGTGATAGTGGAGAAAATTCCTACAACAACCAATAATAAATTATATAATGACATAAAATAACTATAACCAGTTGAATTGCAGGGTGACAAGCATTCATATACCCAATCAATAGTTATTCTATGTCATCTAACTAAATATCCTGGAATCAGCTGATTACATTTTTTTTGTTTTTTTTTGGTTTTTTTTAATTTTAAACCCTTAACTTCTGTGTATTGACTTATAGGTAGAAGAGTTGGTAAGGGTGGGCAATGGGGTCAAGTGACTTGCCCAGGGTCACACAGCTGGGAAGTGTCTGAGGCCAGATTTGAACCTAGGACCTCCTGTCTCTAGGCCTGGCTCTCAATCCACTGAGCTACCCAGCTGCCCCTCAGCTGATTACATTTTGATTTCTTTTAGAGATAGGAGTTGACAGTTCTTGAACTCTGTTGCCTGAGTATCTCAAAAATAAATCATCAAGTAAGAAAGGCCAACATACCCTTTTATCCTTTGACAAGTTTGCAAAAAGTCTAACACCAATATAATATAAAGTTCTATTATTGAATTTTGAAAAACCATATTGAAAATCCAGTGCCCAAGTACACATACACACTCAAAATCCAAATTTTATATGTATCTGAAAAATTAATACATTAACAAGTAAGTCTAATTTCAATTCTCAAAAGTTATTAGGATTCTCATATAGTTGTTTTATCATATAGTCATGATGAAAGTATGGAAGAAGGGGAAAAGGGAATGGAAAAAGAGAAGTATTCATATTGGTTTATTCAGTATATTTATAATTTAAGTAGTCAAAAATCCATCCAAATACACATTTCAGATACACCAATAATTCAGCTTTATGATTCTTGTCATTTAAGCCAAAAAGTATGTAATATTAAATGAAAGTATTTTGTAGAATCTCATAAACACCTAATAACCTTGAAAACAGTGCCAATGGCTTCCTATTGACTCTATAATAAGATATAAGCTGTCCTGCTTAGTATCTGAAGCCTTTCATAATCTAGCTCCAGACTGATTTCAAATTCTACCTCAGCAACTTACTAGTTATATGACCTATTCTTTTTTTTTAACCCTTTTTAAAAAAATTTAAATACTGTGTATTGATTCCAAGGCAGAAGAGTGGTAAGGGCTGGGCAATGGGGGTCAGGAGACTTGACCAAGGTCACACAGCTAAGAAGTGTCTACCACATTTGAACCCAGGACCTCCCATTTCTAGGCCTGGCTCTCAGTCCACTGAGCCATCCAACTAGCCCCTTATGTGACCTATTCTTGTCAAGAGTAACCTCTTGAAAGCAAAGAATATTTCATTTATCTTTATAAATGCTTATAGAACAAAAAATTTTTTCCATTGCTTTTCTACTCCAAACTTATACATAAAAATATATCAGGGGGGGCAGCTGGGTAGCTCAGTGGATTGAGAGTCAGGCCTAGAGATGGGAGGTCCTAGGTTCAAATCTGGCCTCAGACACTTCCCAGATGTATGACCCTGGGCAAGTCACTTGATCCCCATTGCCTACCCTTACCACTCTTCCACCTCGGAGCCAATACACAGAAGTTAAGGGTTTAAAAAAATATATATCAGGACTTGACTTAGCCATTCCAAAAATTATTTTTACCTGGGAAAAAGGAATTTATCAGATAAAACCATAAAAAATTATAATTAATATTTGAATATCTTCTCTCATTTTTATATATTCCACAATATGGGTCATTTACAAAATAAAATAAGAGCTTCTGGTCATTTAAGCCTTTAGAGGCTTTTAAGCTCTATTTTATGCATTAGATATGCCAAAGAAATGTAAATAAATAAATGGCATAATAAGTAGGTCACAATGGAATTAGAAAAGGAATGCAGAATCCCCCAGTGAAAAAAAGGCCAAAGAGTAAGAACAAACAGTTCTCAAAAGGATTTCGAACTATTAACAGCCATGTGAAATGTTACTCCAAATCACTAATATTAAGAGAAAAACAAATCAAAATAACTCAGATTTCACTTCACAAAGCAAACTGGCAAACATGAGAAAAGATGGAAATTATCAAAGCTGGGTTTGCAGCAAGATAGACACACTAATAGATTGTTGGTGTGACTGTGAATTCTTAGGTCCAACCAATTTGGAAAGGAATTTAGATGATGCTTAAAAAGTGGCTCAAATGTCTGCACTCTAACCCAAAGATCCCACTGCTAGGCAAATGTCTCATAAAAGTCAAAGACCAAAATAAAGGTCTATTACATGCCAATAAAATCACAGAAGCACTTTTTGTAGCAACAAAAGTAGAAATAAAGTAGGTGTCCATTGTTTTGAGAAATGTTAAACAAATTGAGGTACAAAAATATAATGGAATAATAATGAGTTAAAAAAAGAAACAATGAATATTTCAGAGAAACACCAGAACTGATACAAAGGAAAGTAAGCAGAACCAGAAAAATGCTTATACATAATGACTACAACAATACAAAGAGAAAGAACAATAGCAAAAAAGAAAGGAATATTGTCTATGTAATTACAATAAAGTCTGGACTCGAGAGTTGCAAAATGTACTTTTCTCCATAGCAGAAGTGAGAAGCTTTGGAAGTCAAAATTGTATATGCCATCTATTAGATGTGGTAAATATGTTGGTTGGTTTTGCTGAGCAATGTTTTTCTTCTCTCTTTTTTTTTTTTTAAAAAACTATGGCAGAGAAAACAAGGGATATTCATAATGTAGCACAGAACAGACAAAACAATAAAAAAAAGAGAAAGAAAAAGAAAGTCGTGCAGTCAGGTGTTAGGGTGGCAAGGATTCAACAAATTCAATTCAATCAATGCTAAGTGTGAAGATAGCAAATGAAATGACAGTCACCTGCCCTCAAAAGAAAGAAGGCATGTAACCAAACATAATGAAAATCTGAGTGAGTCAATATTCAGAAGTATCTATAAAATGCTATGAGGTGAGAGAGGAACAATGATTTGCTTCAACAAACATTTATTAAACACTATTTACTAGCTACTTTGGTAGGTGACCAGGATATAAAGACAAAATGATAGTCTGTATTACAGTCTAATAAATGGATATACTCAAATAAAGACAAAGCAAAGAGAGGAGCTAGACCTGTGATTTCACTAGTATTGAGGGAATTTCCAGATAAGGAAACTTTATCTACCAGTACAGCTCAAAACCTTTCCTGTGCAATATAGTTTTACAGTTGCCTAGAGCTTTGGGAATGACATGTCTGGCATCACAAAGTCAGTATTTGTCAGAGGCAGTATTTAAATCTGGGCCTTTCAGGCTCCTGATGCAGTTCTCTACCCTCTATAACAGGGGTCAGCAATGTATAGCTCTCAAGCCATATCTGGTTCTTTTGAGGGCCAGATATGGCTCTTTCTGCAGAGCCATAAAGTCAATTTTTTTCAGGCACTTATTACAGGAGCGTGCACTGTGAGCACTGTACGGCTCTCACAAAATTACATTTTAAAAAATGTTTCATTTATGGCTCTCACGGCCAAAAAGGTTGCCGACCCCTGCTCTATAACAAAATGCCTTTCATATATAAAGTAATTAAAAAGTACTAAAAATAAGGAAGGCAAGATAATTAAGCACCCAGAGGGAACAGAAAAGGTTTGATTTTGGCAGTAGCAGTTGAGCTGGGTTTTCAAGGAAACTAAAGATTCAGAAATAGTAAGCTCTAGACTTTTTTTTGATTATGCATTCCTATAATGTGTATATAAATTCCTATATTGTGTATATAAATATACACAAGTGTATATTTATAAATCATATATGTATTACTGTATATTATAAAATAAAAATGAAAAAGCACTATTTTAAAAGTATTTTAATTTTAACAATATAAAAAGCTTTTACTCTCATCAAAACACTAATAATATTTTTAGTGAGAGCAATGTAATTGAATAGGTTTCCTCATTTTTTCAACTTGGTTTATTACTTGAAGGTTTAGTCCTGAGTTTGGTTATTTTGATATTTAGTTATTTAGTGTTAACAGCCATCATAGCTAAAGAAGCTATATCACAAAGATGCATTTATCCAAAAAGAAGAAGTTTAATTGGCTATGGTTACTAAATCATGATACTCATTTTTTAATCCCAGGTCCCAATTATGCCAAAGTTATTGTTGTAATTCTCCCAATAAATGGCTATCTTCCCTGACATTAGGGAGGGAAGATATGATCTCTATCAGTCAAGCTAGGAGAGCCATTATTATAGGAAGAAAGAATGGAACAGTCAAGAACATGGCAAGATGCCTGGGGAGATAGGCCCAATCTCCTATTGATGAATGATTGCTCTCATCTGTTTCCAAGCTGACTGACAAGTGGGTGATTCTGCTGTCTCTCAGCCACTTGCTCCCACTCCCATTGTTAGGTCCACTCCTGTCCTGTTCTCTCTCTCTTTTTTTTTAAACACTTTTATCTCAGAATCAGTATTGTGTATTAGCTCCAAGGCAGAAGAGTGGTAAAGGCTAGGCAATGGGGATTAAGTGATTTGCCCAGGGGCATACAGCCAGAAGTGTCTGAGGTCAAATTTGAATCCAGGACCTCCTGTCTCTATCCATGGAGTCACCCAACTGCTTCTTCATGTACTCATGGATGCAGTTTCTCCTAGGCCCTGAATGAGCTAGCTTCTCTTGTTCTTCAGAAGGTGGAGGGGATGGAAACCCAAGTCCTGTCTGATAGATGTAGAGACATGAAATATTCAATGCAGAGAGCAGAGTGCTAAGACTAGGCAAGAAAGGTTTGCTTGCCCATGCTAGCCTAGAGAGAAGCACACACAGCTGACTACCCAGCCCAGCCCACAATTAGGAAGCAGAAGAAGACAGGTGGTAACTGCAAGTATGCTAAACAGCTGTGCTACTATCTTCAGTTTTAATAACTTTTCCCCACACTCCCATGGATTCTCTTACACACATCCCACTCAGCTCTGTTCTAGGAGAACAAAGTAAAATAATAGCTAACATTTATATAACAAAGGCATTCCATACATTGGGGAGCCATTTGTGCAAAAGCATGGACGTGGGAATTAAATCCTAGTATATTCAGGAACTAGCAAGAAGACCTGTGAATAGAAGAGAATGAATGTGAGAAGAATAATATGAAATAAGACTTTTAAAAGTAAGTGGGAATAGTGTGATGGGGGTGATGGATATGCAAAAATGTAAGTAAAACATGATAATCAACCTTTGGTGAAGAGGCTACAGTATACAAATTTAATTAGCTTGGTTCTAAGGCAAAACAGAAGCAAACCATCACCAGGACTGTCCTCAGAGCTTTTATAGATTGTTAAGATTTGCTACAGCTTTAGCTCCATTGGCATGGCCTTTGAAAGCTCACATCCACTTTCAGGGGGAATCTACAAAATGTAATGCAGAAAAAGATATGGATGCAGCTGGAAAAAAAAATCCAAATGCATAAAGCAATAGCTTAATACATGTAAGAAACTCCCAAAAGAATCAAAGAAAAGTCTTAAAAAGGCTGAAAAAAATTTTTATTTAAAATAATATTCAATACATAAAAACTTCAATGAAGAAGCAAAAAGCAGAGAATGTAATTGAAATGGGGTGGAAAGAAAGCTTGGAAAATAACTGGAAAAATACTTGGACACTATTTAGGAAAAATATATTTGGAATACAGAACTAGGAAGATGAATCTTAAAATTAGTGGTATTGTGGAATACAAAAAAAAGAATCTGGGGAAGCGACAGAAAGACCATAGGAAAAAGTTACTAGGACAGCAATACAGAGGAATAAGGGCAGTCGACAATATGTTGCACCTACCGACAAAGTTGCTGCACAAGAAGAGAAGTGCAATGAAAAGCTGCATCAGAGGAACCAGTGTCTGAAGCTGAAAGAGGCCTTGAAAGCCAATATACCAGAAGTCCAAGATAAATATGTGTCACAAAGAAGCAGCAGGTAAGGGGGGGTTAGGGGAGTCTGGGGGAGATGGAAAGAACATGAAATACGTAACTAGGGGAAAATATTCAAAATAAAAATTTTAAAAATAAAATAAAAAAAAAACAAAGAAGCAGTAGAAAAAATAAAAGTTGAAAAATCTCCCAAGAAATCTACAGTATTAGCAACCAATGAAAAATCAACTGCGCAGCTCCCTAATTCTGAATTAAAAAGAAAAAGAAGAGGTAAATAACAACCGATGCAGAACCTGAAAACAAAAAAGCAAAAACCGAAGATCAACAAAAAGGATGTGATGCTGAGGTTGCAAAAGATCCCAAAGTAAAAGAAAACATTGTAGAGGATCAGGAAGAGGATGTTTAAATGCCCAGCCTTCCTCATGGACTAACAGGATCCTTTGATGATACTTCATTCACTTCATTTACTAATATGGTCAATGAAAACACTCTGAAAGCAATAGCAGAAATGGGCTTTACTAGCATGGCTGAGATTCAACATAAAAGTATCAGAACAAATTCCTGAGGTTGGGTTTGAGGAAGAAATGAAGCAGATCATCAAATTTTTAATAAAACGCAGACAAACTCTTTTCTGCCACACAAACTCGTAAGGTAGAAGATCTGGCAAAGATTTCCCTTATAAAGGAACCATTATATGTTAGTGTTGATGATGATAAAGATATTGCTTCAGTAGATGGTCTTGAACAGAGTTAGGTTATTTGTCCATCTGAGAAAAGGTTCCTTCTACTCTTTACATTCCTCAAGAACAGGGGTCGGCAACATATGGCTCTTGAGCCATATCTGGCTCTTTTGAGGGCCAGATATGGTTCTTTATGCGGGAGCCATAAAGTCAATTTTTTTTCAGGCGCTGTTATAGGAGTGCGCACTGTGAACAATGTATGGTTCTCACGAAATTACATTTTAAAAAATGTGGCGTTTATGGCTCTCACAGCCAAAAAGGTTGCTGACCCCTGCACTAGATGATCCAAAGGAATATATTCATCATGTAGGTAGAACAGCCAGAAGCATAAACAGAAGAGGTCATGCTTTGCTTATTTTAGACTTGGGTTTTCTTCTTTCCTGAAGCAAGTCAAGGTACCATTAAGTGAATTTGAATTTTCCTGGTCAAAAATTTCTGACACTCAGGCTCAAGTGAAAAAACTGATTGAGAAGAACTCCTTCCTTCACAAATCTCTTCCTTAACTGGCCAGGCCAGGCCTACTCTCTCTTCCTCTCTCTGTCTATAGATCCCTTGGCTATCTTTCTATTCCTAAACTAAACCCACAGAGTTTTGAGTCTTTTAGAAATATAGATGGAGCACCTCAGGTAACTGGAGTTCAAAGTGATTGGGTTTACCTCAGAGAGGAAAATCCCCAGAGGCAACCTTGACAGTTTTTCAGCTTCTCTTCTCAGTTTAGATCTTCTTTACAAAGTTAACAAAGACAAATCGTACAACAGCTTCCAGGTGATGATAATAACAAGTCACAGAAATCGTTTGGGAAACGGTAGAGATCTGCAGGAGGACAGAGACAAATCTCAGAGCTGGCTTCAGCTTCACAGCCTTGAACCAACTCTTCCCCCTCCAAGGCTGGCAGCTAGAATCTCCAGACCCTCTCCTTCTACATCCCAACCAGGTCTACCCTGTGTCTGCAGTTTCATCAAATTCTTTTTCCCTTTGCTGCAAACCTGTCTCTCCTTTCTAAAATTCCCTCTCACAAGCTGGAAGTTAAACTGCAAAGGACTGAAAAGTGAATGAGAAGGGAGAAAATGAAGTACAGAAAACTTTTTTCTAGGAGTCTGGTTAAGAAAGAGAGAAGAGATAAAAGATGTTGACCATTTGAGGAGTCAGTCATCTACTTTTCTAATCAGCCATTCTCTGATTGGTATCCCTAATGCCACTGATTATCCAAAATTCTTTCCTGGAAAATACACTACAATCTACTTGTATGTACCATGCTCCTTTCCAATAACATTTGGATCACCTGCAACTTTGAGTCTTTGCAGTCTATAGTAATTTTAACTATATAACATCCTCAATGAACATTTAGGTTAGACTGCATGATGCTGTTTCTTCATTAACTGAAAGAATGATACTGCTTGACTCTTTGGATTTGTGATAGGGGAGCATTATTTTCTGATCACCTCTGATGCAGTGCCTATGTGTCACATGGATCCATTTACAAATTTGTTAACACATAAACTGTCCTGTGGCTGCTATCGGAGAGGTTAAAGAAAACACAGAAAACCATGTAGAACAACTTTATCTTCTAGTATAAGGTGCCAGTACTCTTCTCAGAAAGTCTCCTTTAAAAATAATGAACTGGAGGAATTCCTTGTGAATTGGAACAACCTCCAGGAATTGATGCAGAGTGAAAGGAGCAGAACCAGGAGAATGTTATACAAAGAGACTGATACACTGTGGCACAATCCAATGTAATGGACTTCTCTACTACAAGCAATGCAATGATCCAGGACAATTCTGAGGGACTTGTGACAAAGAATACTATCCACATCCAAAGAAAGAACTGTGGAAATAGAAACACAGAAGAAAAACAACTGCTTGATCACATGGTTCAATGGGTAATATGATTGGGGATGTGTTATGTAAAATTGTTATGTAGGTTCAGGAGCTGGGTTAATTCTGAGTGTTGAATCCTAAGTGGGACAACTGAGTAAAACAGTGAACCCAGAATGATCATCCACTGCAGTAGATGTTACTAGAATATAACAAATCTGCTTGTCCCAAATTCCAGATGCTAACAGTATCTCAGGGCTACCAGCCAAGCAAGGAATCTGCTGATAGATTTGTTCAGCTAACTCTGCCTAACTGAAGCCCTGTGCCTCAGATAATGCTTATGACTAACTGCAGATTACTCACTGATCTTGAAGAATATAATAAGCCTCTTCCCTTAAGACATCCCAGGAAATAACCCACTAGACCCCACTAGGTCTTTGATGAAGCTCAAACCAGTTTTAAGTTCAAAGAGGATTTAATATCTAATTGACTTAGGGAGGAGGGGCAGGGTAATGGCTGTGAAAGTGGGAATAGGAAGTCCTTAATTGTATTAAGCTAATTATATTATTGCTAAATCAATATATTGATGATCAAGATTTGGTTGTTAACAGCCTGGTTGGACCAGACAGGCCCAAACTAAAGTCAAGATTATCCTGCTGAATGATATGTTGTTAGTCTTCTTGGTCAGTGTAATTCAGGAACAGGGATTGATGAAATGAATTTATAGTTGGTTGTTGGTTGATGATTGAATAGAGTACACCTCAGCCTGCCCAAACCACCCTTCAACCAATCAAAATATCTCATCACTGAGATTCAGATGGCCTCAAATCTCTGGCTTTTATACCCAAGCCTAACTGCTTTTGGCTCATGTCAAGCTCCTGCCACGCTCAGGTCCTCCACATTCTAATCAGGTAACTATCCATCATCTTGATTCCAACATGGCTGTCAAATATTTTCTTACAGATGTAGACTCTAAATGATCACCCTAGTGCAAATATTAATAATATGGAAATAGGTCTTGATCGATGACACATGTAAAACCCAGTGGAATTGCTTGTTGGTACGGGAGGAGGGTGAGAGAAGGGGAGGGAAAGAACACGAATCATGGAACCATGGAAAAAAATTTCTAAATTAATCAGTTAAATAAATTTTTTTAAAAGTCTCCTTTAAAAAACTTCCCCTGGACACTAATGCATTGCTGGTGGAGTTGTAAATTGAGCCAACCATTCCAGAAGGAAATTTGGAACTATGCCCAAAGGGCTTTAAAAGACTGACTGGGGGGCAGCTGGGTGGCTCAGTGGATTGAGAGCCAGGCCTAGAGATGGGACGTCCTAGTTCAAATCTGGCCTCCTAGCTGTGTGACTCTGGGCAAGTCACTTAACCTCCATTGCCTAGCCCTTACTACTCTTCTGCCTTGGAGTCAATACATCCGAGACAGAAGGTAAGGGTTTAAAAAAAAAAAAAAAGACTGTCTGCCCTTTGATCCAGCCATACCACTGCTGGGTTTAAGCCCCAAAGTGATAATAAGGAAAAAGACTTGTAGAAAAATATTTATAGCCTCACTCTTTGTGGTGGCAAAAAATTGGAAACTGAGGGGATACCCTTCAATTGGAATGGCTGAATAAATTGTGGTATCTGTTAGTGATGGAATACTACTGTGCTCAAAGGAATAATAAATTGGAGGAATTCCATGTGAACTAGAACAACCTCCAGGAATTGATGCAGAGTGAAAGGGGCAGAACCAGAAGAACATTGTACACAGAGACTGATACACTGTGGTAAAATCGAATATAATAGACTTCTCTACTAGCAGCAATGCAATGATCCAGGACAATCCTGAGGATTTTTTGAGAAAGAACGCTATCCACATCCAAAGAAAGAACTGTGGGAATAGAAACACAGAAGAAAAACAACTGCTTAATCAAATGGTTCGATGGAGATAAGACTGGGAATTTTTACTCTAAATGATCACTCTAATGCAAATATTAATAATATGGAAATAGGTCTTGATCAATGACACATTTATAACCCAGTGGAATTGCTCGTCGGCTTCGAGAGGGGGATAGGAGGAGGGGAGGGAAAGAACATGATATTCTAAATTAGTTAATTAAGTAAATAAACTTAATTTTTTTTTATTTTAAACCCTTAACTTCTGTGTATTGACTTATAGGTGGAAGAGTGGTAAGGGTAGGCAATGGGGGTCAAGTGACTTGCCCAGGGTCACACAGCTGGGAAGTGTCTGAGGCCAGATTTCTCTAGGTCTGGCTCTCAATCCACTGAGCTACCCAGCTGGCCCCTAAACTTAATTTTTAAAAAAGAGAGAGGGAAGTCTCAGAGGAGAAAACTCAATTCTGGCTTCTTTGAAAAAAACTCTGGAACAATGTTGAAGCTACTTTTTGTTTTGCTATTAACAGCCTGATGCAATGGATAAAAAGGTTAGTCGCTAAAGATTTCTTTTATATTTGAAAAAAAAAAAAAAAACATCCCCTGAAGGTGTCCAGAAATTGCCTACCAGGCCCAGATCTAGGAAGAAATCTCCCCAAATATTTGGCAAGTCCCAAATAAAAGCCAGATTACTGTCCACTACGCCACAGGAGAAAAGAATGAGGACCCTAACTAAAACTAACTAGCAGTCCCAGAACCAACACTGACTTATAGGGAGACAGGGTTGACATTTTCCCCTGCCTTTTTGGGAGGATTGGGGGGGAGGGGGTTGGGGTGGCCAGAGGGAGACTAGAATCCCAATGGCCAGCAGAGAGCAATGAATGGAAATGAGACTCACTTCCGAAATTCTGTCTGAGCCTGAGCTTAAGATTTTAGTGTAAATTATTATTAAGGAGCTGAAACTATCACAGAAACCAGTGTAGTTTTCATCTCCCTGTCAGTATCCTTACCTATCTGTATGCACATGCCTTGTCAATGAGTCAGTCTACTGGATGTGTTTATGCTTCTAGTACTCGGGGATTATGATGATTTACAATTATGCATCATGGAATCCCAGGCTGATTTGTTTTGAAACTTCCACAGCAGCCTTAAATATTATAAGCTCCTTGAGGGTAGAGACAGTTTCATTTTGATCTTTAAGTGCATTGTAGTAAAGGGAATATAATAAATGCTTGTATGTGTGTACCTTTTCTACCACTTTTTTCATCCTCCCACCACAATGACTTCTTTTTTTTTTTTTTTTTAAACCCTTACCTTCCGTATTGGAGTCAATGGTGTGTATTGGCTTCAAGGCAGAAGAGTGGTAAGGGTAAGGCAAAGGGGGTCAAGTGACTTGCCCAGGGTCACACAACTGGGAAGTGTCTGAGGTCAAATTTGAACCTAGGACCTCCCGTTTGCTGGCTCTCAATCCACTGAGCTACCCAGCTGCCCGCAATGACTTCTTAATTTAAACTAAAACCCATCAGGAGTTCTGAAAAGTTATGTGTCCAGAGGAGGGAGAATGGTGTCACAGACTGAAGTCTTAGGGGGAAAGAAGATATGCCAATGGATTTCTTGGTCAGGGCATTTTTACTGTCTTCTCCACTGTTTGTGAACTCCTGGAGGGCAGAGGCTGTCTTTTGCTTCTTTTTTTATCCCCAGGGTTTAGCACAATGCCTGGCAGTGATTAATAAATGTTGATTGATTCTTGACAAATTTCTGGCTGCCCAAAACTACAGTATGTACAGTACATACAAAAGTACAGTGGTGCCTGCACAATATGGGTATATCAACACCCACGGATGTAGAGCAGTACAGCTTCGCCATGTCCTCACCTATGTCTGATAACCCAATGGGCAACATAGATGGGTTTTCACAATATACATGGAGATATCAGCTAAAGCCTTCCTGCTAGTATGTTTTCAACATCTGGGTCAGGCCAGTTGGTGAGGATGTAGCACCTCAGCTTCCAGCTTGATCAAAGTAAATACCTGAGATTGTCCTCCAACTCTTCAAGTAAAGGATCCTACCAAGTACCTCCCTCTAGTGGGGCATCAGTTCAATGAGATCTGTGAGGTGGAACTTATCCTGAATATAGTCTCCATTCACCTCAGAGAAGAATTTCCTGTCACAAACTCATAGAACAATAAGATCCAAGATACTTTTACTGAGCTACTCATCTTTATACCAGCTACTGGGGCCAGGGATAGGGAAGGAGAAAGGAAAGATACTCCCTATGGCAGAAGCGATGACAGCAACAGAAAAAGCACCTGCAAGTCAAACAAGGAAGGCCACAGACTCAACTGTAGTAGGTCAATAGATGATTTCTAAATTAACTGAATCAAAACTGCCAAAACAATGTTACAGTATTGTAAGGAACCTTGAGGGCATGATTTGTTTAACTTTTGTCTTGAAATCCCTAGTGCCCAGTACAGTTCCTGACACAAAAGTAGATACTTAAATTATGTTTTTTAAATTGAAGTGATGAATAAAACAGCATTTCCTCAAAAACAAAAAGATAGCTTTTGTTCTAGGGAGCAAATATAAAGCCTTGAAAGCACTGAGTGATTTCCCAAATACAACACAAATTTCTTCCTCCTATTCAGTTATGGATCTGATCATGGAACATTGACCATGCCCATCCCAGAAAGAGGAAATGATACTTAATGGGCTGGCTTTGCAACTGTATTTTCACTATATCTTTTGTATATGTCACTTTCTTTCCACTCATATGGCTGCTACCTAAATCAGACCCTCATTACCTCTTGCCTGGGCTATTGCAATAAGCCTCCTACTTGGCCTCCTTCTCTCACTACTTCAATTCATCTTCCACAAAGCCAACAAAGTAATTATCCTAAAGTGTTAAATCTGACCGTACCAATAACCAACTCAGACTCCAGTGGTTACCCATTACTTCAAGGATAAAAGATAAAGTCCTATTTGACAATTAAAGCCTTTTGCAACTTTGTCCCTATCTACCTTTCCAGCCTTATTACACATAAGTCCCTATCACACACTCTATAGTCCACAATAAAATTGGTTTTCCTTTTCTAACAAATATTCTCTCTGTATCTCTATCCATGACTAGAATACACTTACTTCCTCCTTACCTTTACTTTTTAAGATTCCCTAGTTTCTATCAAGACTGAGTTCAAGCACAATGTTCTGCATTAAGCCTTTCCTTATTCCTGTCTGCTAGTGCCTATCAAATAACTTTGGATCTATTTTCTACATACCTATATATTTTCACATCATCTCCCCAAATGAAACATGAGTTTCTTGAGTGCATGGACTGCCTCACTTTTGTCTTTTTATCTCTAGGGACTAGCACAATTTCTGGCACACAGCAAACATTTAAGAAAAGCTTTCTGGTTGTCATCATAAGAAGAGAGCCAGCCACCCAAATGTTATGATAGAAGGGAGAGAGAAAGTCTATGAGGATGAGACTCTCTTCTAGCTCTCCCCTCCTGCCAAATATACACTCCTGAGACTTCAAGGGAATGTCACCCCAAAACTGGGTAACCTAGATGGTCGTGCTGCCCCACAGGATTTGGGGGCGAGGCTTCCCTATAAGATGAGGTATGGGCAACCCCAATCTGATTCTGAATGAGGGCGGGGTTCACGCAAGCCTCCCCCAAGGTCAGTCAACTTCACAGCAGGTGGTCTGGCTCCAAGATGGAGGCAGCCAGACCAAGCTATGATTTCCTTACCCCTGGTTGTCTCTCAGGCACTCTGGAACGCTATCTAACTAATGAATGGCTTTTATTATTCACAATTCAGGGATTGGGGAAAGTGGTGAAGGGCAGAGGGATTGTAGGGTGCCCTCTTCTCTGTTTCTATGGGGTCCATCACTCAGGTGGGAACCTTTGGGGTTCCGGCTCCCAAGTGTCTCCCCTTACCACTTCTCCTTCAGTTTCTATTTCTATTATTCTATTTTCTACCCTTTTCTATAATTGTAATTTAGACCAGAAAGGATCTCTCAGCAAGGTTGGGTAATGGAAGGAGCCTAAGAGATTGCTCCCAAAATGGAGTCCCAAAACCTCTCAATCGTTGGTTGAAGTCTTGCCAGGTGAGAAGCGATCAGATGTCTCTGACCAGAGAATCAGGGTTTCAATGTCCAAACAAAGATCCTCAGGAAGCCCTCAGGACCGGATTCAAGCTGAGATGTTCTCCTCCTCCCTCTCTCAGTCTTCCACCTGAAGTCCTTCCCCTCCTACTTCCTCCTCTGGAGCCTCTCAGAATCCTCCCTGGTCCCAACTGTCAGTAACTGTCACCAACGGCCTTCTTCTGGCTCTTTTTGTCCCATCCCCCATCCTTACATCATGATCAGGACAATGATTAGTTTTCCCTTAATGAATTATTAGAGCTCTCTCTTGAATAATCAAGGATATGAAGAATATCACATTAGATGCTCTCAGAAAAATTCCTAAATTTTCTCACTCAAAAGAACTATTCTCAATTAGAATTAACTAGAAGAGTTGGAGACTTAAAAACTAAACTTCACTCAGACAACCAACTACAGATCTGAAGAACTGAGTACCTGATAGAAAATCTCTTCATTGTATGAATGGTTAACAGAGCAGCTAAAACTTTTAAGAAGAAATCTGAGAGCGTCAGAGCATGGAAAATACCAATGTATTTCTTTGCAAAAGTATTGTTTGAAAGAGCTCAACAATTCCAAGTGGACTATACAATATATTCTGACTATTTACTTTTACAAACAAGAATTAAAAGGTTTAAAACTTGTCAATATTTTAAAACTTTGTAAAACACTGTTGAGGCCAAAGACAGAAATATAGGTAATAAAAAATTAGCATGGGAGGAAACACAATGAATCTTTTAATTCTACTCTTGCCAATCCTAGTGCACAAATACTGAACCAAAAAGAACATCTCTAAGCTATAACTTTTTTTAAAAATTACAGATGAAAAGCTATAAATATTGGCTAAGGTGTTTAATATTATGAGTCTTGGCATGTGCAATAAGAAAAATTATGTAACTTAAAATTACTTTTTCATGTCTTTCCTAAGCCCTAGGACTTGCCTCTCTAACCTGCCTCTTATCTAACTGTCCTACACATCAAATTCCTAAAGGTTTAAAAAAAAAGACAAAAACTTCAAGAACACTATATTCTAGGTTATAATAGGTTCTAGGGAAGGCAACATCTAAATAGGTACATACAAGATATATACAGAGTAGAAAGAATGAGGCAGCTCAGTGGATTGCATGCCAGGCCTAAAGACAGGGGGTCCTGGGTTCAAAACTAAACTCAAATACTTCCTAGCTGTGTGACCCTGGGCAAGTCACTTAACCCCAATTGCTCTTACTGATCTTCTGCCTTGGAACCAACACCCAGAATTGAGTCTAAGATGGAAAGTAAGACTTAAAAAAAAAAAAAAGATATATACAGGGGGCAGCTGGGTAGCTCAGTGGATTGAGAGCCAGGCCTAGAGACGGGAGGTCCTAGGTTCAAATTTGACCTCAGACACTTCCCAGCTGTGTGACCCTGGGCAAGTCACTTGACCCCCAATGCCTACTCTTACCACTCTTCTGCCTTGGAGCCAATACACAGTATTGACTCCAAGACGGAAGGTAAGGGTTTAAAAAAAAAAAAAAGATATATACAAAGTAGACACTGGTGGTAATTCTGAAAAAAGTAATGGCCAGGAGGTACAGATGAGGCATACATTTTTGGACACAACCAATATATGGATTTGTTTTGTTGCACTAGCAACTTCAGGGACCAAGGAAGCTCTCCAACAGAAAGTGAGATTTAAGTTGAGTCTTGAAGGAAGCAAGGAAACTAAGTGAAAAAGATGAGGAAGGAAACTATTCCAGGAATTAAGGATAGCCAATAAAAAGACACAGAGATGGGAGATGGAAGTGTTGTGTTTGAGACTACTACAAATATGCCAATGTAGTTGAAAAGCAAGGGAGTAAATAATGTATAAGACAACAAGAAAAGGAAGATCTTTATATGCCAAACTGAAAAGTTTACATTGGATTCTGGAAATTACAGGGAACCACTGGAGTATGGTGGGAAGGAGAAGAAATATCAGACAACATGCTTTAGAAAAATCACCTTGGCAACTGAGTAGAAGTTGGAGTAGGGAGACTTGAGGGAGGAAGACCACTCAGTTGGCTATTGCAATAGTCCAGAAGGTAATGAGGGCCTGAATTACGATGATAACTATATGAGTAGAGAGAAGAAGACATACATCAGGAGGCATATACCAGAGATAACATATACGTAGAAATTACAAGATTTAGCAAAAAAAAAAAAAAAAATAGATATATGTAGAAAAAGATTTGAGTTGAGGATAACCCAGTTTTTGAGCCTGGATAATTAGGAGGTTAATTGATGCATATATTAATTAACACGCCTTCAACAGAAATAGGGAAGCTTGAAAGAGTAGCAGGTTACAGGCTTGTAGAATAAGAGAGGAATTAAAGTTTTGTTTTGGAAATGCAGAATTTGAGATTATGTAAATGGGACATCCAGTTCTAAAGGCGGAACAGGAAGTACATGATGTGGGACAGAGGTTCAAAAGAGGTAGCTATTTAAATGGAAATCATCTTCAGAGATGATACTTGAATCCAATAGATATAATGAAATCACTAGGTGAAAATATATTGTGAAAACAGAAGAGTGATTAAGATAGAACCTAGGGCAGTGATGAGCAACCTTTTGATCTTGGTGTGTCAAAATTCACCAAGAAACTGAGCATAACCTGGGGTGTGTATCACTGAGAAAAAAACCATAATTTCATGATATTTATAGTTTAAATAACAAAAATGTATAAGTGTAATATATAACTATTTAATAAACCAAAACAGGCAAATTAATATAGGTAGAATTGTCATCTATAGTGCACAGAGTGTCTACACTACACTACAGCAAATGTTTCATCCTCAACATGCGGCCCCATACTTCTCTGTATGCAGCTGCATGCAACCACGTGTCATCAAAAATGGCTATTCGTGTCTGTGCTGACATGCATGTCATAGGTTTACCATCTCTGGCCTAAGGTGCTACAGACAGTAAGTGGGCATGGCACAGAAGGCCTAGCAAAGACCAAGTGGTCACCAGATAGAAGAAAAGAGAAAAATTCCATGAAACCCAAGAGGAGAAAGTATATAGCAAGAAAGAGGGATGGTTGAGTTGGTTCACAAAGAGCTCAAGACAGGAAAGAGAGAAGGAGGTAAACAGAACAGGGGGGATGGCCTGGGAAAGAAATAGGGGTAGAGGAAATAGTGACCATAGTGAGGATTGATAAACACGGTTATGGGTTGAAAGGTTAAAAGAAAGATTGCAGGACAAAATATTATGATCAATTAAAGGGATTTCAATGTTCGTAAACAAGGAAGTAGAACACTAGTGAGTGATGACAAGGGTATAACTAAGTATTTCTAAGAGGAGTTAAGGAAGAATAGTGTTAATAAAAATAATTTCCCACCTATATATGCCTTTAAAGTTCACTGGAACAGGTGTCATGAACAGAAACTATAAAGGTTTATAAAAAGGAAAGAAGGTGAATCATAAAAGTAGATTTATAGAGACTAAACTGTAGGACACTCAGTTATAGAATATGATTTAATTCCTACTGTAGGATTTAAATTAATGTCCCAAGCTCCAAGTATAATATTTTACAAAGTTTATTAATACTCACTAGAAGTAAAGGGATAAAAAGGTAATTATCTAACAAAATAAGACAGACATGACTAAATCCTCCTGTTTAAAAAAAAAAAAAAAAAAAAAAAAAAAGGCTGGTAGTCACTGTGATTACCAGAAGAAGAGAGAGCAAGAGGTGGGGCTACACAAAATTTATAACCTCCCTACATCAGCATATAATGTGAGGAGAGTGGGGTGCTGGGAATCGTAGTTTATACGGTAACAGATTCTAATTACACACTAGAGAACATGTCAGCTCTTAAGAAAGTAAATAAAGTAATAGATTTAAGATAGAACTTTGATGACATACGGAGGTGAATAAAATCCCAGATCCAAAGGAAAATAAATACTGGGCTATAAGAATCTTAGAGGCCATCCAATCCAACTCTTCTTTTACAGATTAAGAATGAAACTAAAGCCTAGGACAGCTTTCCCACAGTCACACAAAGCTAGGATTTGAACCCATGTCCTCTTACTATAAATTCAGGGTTCTTTTGATTTATATCATGCTTTTTCTAGTGGTCTCAACTAAATGTGTATCCCTAGTGCCTGGCACAGTGATTTATACATAGTAAGTTCTTTACAAATGTTTGTTGAATTTAATAAAGAAAGCAAAATATGGTAATAAAAGCAGATAATGAAATTTTTTAAAGGTGCATGTTAAAAATTATTTGTCAGATCTATGCATGGGGAAGAGTTCATGACCAAACAAGACATAATGAGATTCAATAGAAGTAAAAGGACAGTTTTGATTATACAAAATTAAAGTTTTTGCACAAAAAATGCAGTTAAAATGAGAAGAAAAGTAGAAAATAGGGAGTTACCCTAAATTTCTCTGATAACGATGATTATGATGAAATATGAAACAATGAAGGAAATGGTTTCATGAGCTAATACAAAATGAAGTGAGCAAAACTAAGAGAACATTGTACACAATAATAGCAATATTGTAAAGATAATCAACTGTGAAATACTTAGTAACTCTGAGCAATACAATGATCAACCACAGCTCCAAAGTGAAATGATGAAAATGCTATCTATCTACAAAGAGAAAACTGCTGGGCTAAAATTGAAAATTGAAGCATATTTTTCTTCCTTTTTTTTCCCCTGGAACATGGCTAATGCTGCATATACAACAGGTATCTCATTTCTTGCCTGTTCAACAAGTTGCCAATAGTTTTTGTATTACGTGAATGAATGAAAAAGCTCTTATTAAGGACTTATTATGTGCAGGGAGCATTGTGTATTTGTATCAACTCCCTATGTATCATACGTATCAGACAAATTCTCAGTAAAGATCCAAATTCACTATTTCCCTTCTAATTCTAACTATATCCGTTTCAGAAAAACCTGGGAAGACTTATATGAACTGATGCAAAGTGAAGTGAACCAGGAAAAAACTGTACACAGTAACAGCAATATTGTAACTATGAAGACTTTGCTACTCTGATCAAGACAATCCAAGAAAAATACTATCCACTTCCAGAGAAAGAACTGATGAATTTTGAGTGCTAATTAAAGTATACTTTTTTTTTACTCTATTTTCTTATTTTGGATATGTATTTTCTTTTGCAACATAGCCAATATGCAAGTTTTGCATGACTTCACATAAATATCATATTGCTTGCCTTCTCAAAGGGTGGGAGAAAGACAGGAAGATAGGAAAGAATTTGGAACTGAAAAATTTTTTAATTAATTTTAATAATTATTTATGTGTAATTGGAAAATATATTTAAAAATTAACAAAAATATATATTAGGTCTAATGGCATTGATTTTATTTATATAAAACTATTTAAATGTATATAATTAAAATTGTCCATTTTTTTCTCCTATGATCATCTTTATTACTTCTTTTGTTAAGAATTCTCCTAAATGTTTTACATGATCAAACATATAAAACCTCTATCAAATTGCTTACCATCTGGGGGAGGGGAAAAAAGAGAGAAAAGGAAAGAACTTGGAATTCAAAATTTTAGAAATCAAATATTTAAAATTATTTTTACATGTAATTGGGAAAAAATGAAATATTTTTTTAAAACTTTCCTCCTATCCATAGTTGTGACACATACTGTCACTGCTTCCCTCCACTTCTTTAACTGGTTTATGATAGTATCTTTTATGCTTAAGTCATATATCAATTTGGAGCTTGTTGTGGTATATGGTATGAGATGCTGAGGCATGTCTTACTTCCTCCCAACTGCTCTCCATAATTTTTCTAGCATTTTTTTAGGGGGGTGAATATATTGAGTTCTCATCTCAGTAGATGACATCCTAGGTTTATTTGTATTGCTATGCTTTATTGCTTATGGGCCTTATGTTTCCTAATTACTTTAATAACTGGGCAAGATTTGTTAGCCCACTTGCAAATAATAGATACAATATTCAGAATATTGATAGTAACAGATATTTGATGTTTTAAATCAAAGACCATGACATTTGTAAAAAAGTTCTTATTCCTTCTTACCCTAAATTTCTACAGTTTTTATGTAAAGTGAGTATCATCCTCTCAAGATATGATTATATATTACCTAATGATTTTCCCCCAACATATAAAGAGGTGCTTAATGTTTCACTGAATTACTGAGCACCTACAATTTGATAGCACTGTAAGAAATACTTTTATGTATACATGAAGAATTTAAAGTCTTAATATACCAATGAAATACTCAAAAAGCAATATAAAACATCTGGAGAAGGCAGCACATTATATTGTAAAAATACTGGATATAAGCCAAGAAACCTTGTTTGCAGGGTTGGCCCTGCCATTAACCACTGGGGTAATATAAGACAAATTTTCTTACCTTTCCAGGTCTCTGTTCCCACATCTATCAATTGAAGAAGTTAGCTCAGATGACAAGATCCCATTCTTAACCCAAAATCTCATGATTTTATGAACAGTACAAACATAAGAAAACAAAATGAGTCCAGGCAAATGTGATCAGATTCAAAGAAGATTTAAATGCATACTTTTTTTTCCTCTGTCTCCCAATATAATAGCAGGTTTTGATGAAACTACTTAAAACCTTATTCAGGGGATAGCAAGGTGGCTCAGAGGATTGAGAGCTAAACTTAGAGACAGGAGGTCCTGGGTTCAAATTTGAACTCAGCCATCCTAGCTGTATGACCCTGGGCAAGTCATTTAACCTGAAATGCTTAGCTCTTGCCACTTTTTTTGCCTTGGAACCAATACACAGTATTGATTCAAAGAAAGAAGATATGGGCTTAAAAAAAAAAAAACTTATTCAATTTGGTTTCCAAGCTCTAAATTACATTTTAGTGACTGAAAACTTAAAAAAAAAAGATTTCTTAAGACTTCTTTATAAACTTATAAAGCCACTATTTCAAGTCATTGCTAATAATCAGGTTATTACAGAAATAGTATATGCAAATTATAGTAGAACTTTTTTTTTATCTGACAAGAGCAAACTAAAAAAGAGTAAAGCAAAGGATCACATATTCTGAAGAAAAAATTTCTTTTTTCTGGCCAGGAAGAGAGAAGGCAAGTAATTCTGAAAATCTTCAAAAGTAAACAATGAATGATAATAATAATAAAATAGTTTTGATAAGCAAAAGTCTCAGCCAACATGCAAGGTGAGAACCATGAAGACTGAATCTGGGGAAGTCTGAATCTCCAAAGTCATAAAGTTTCAAGATAGGTGTAAGCTATCAATCAATTAACTAATCATTTTAATTTAGTCTAAGATTCAGTTTGCAATAAACTGACTTTTAAAAAAGTTACAATTAAGTTTTTAAAATGCCAAACTTTATTTAGGTTTTATTACTTTTTTAAAGTTGCAGTTTTAGGTTATATTAATTGCAATCAAGGTGCTCTAAAATATTCATTTTAATAAAGTTACTATTTTAAGTGATAAGAAATAGAAAATTAAGCTAAAACAGGAGAGTCCTGAATATCAAGTAAATGCCAAGGAATTCTTTGCAATCTAATAGCGACATACTTAAATGGACAGCATGTGTATGAACATGCATATCTGGATGACAAGTGAATAAGTTCCTTTTGAAAATACATTTAAGGTGAAGTATTAGCAAATGCCAGATCAGGCCAAAACTGCACTGATGAATTGAAATTCTCTATAGGATAGGGGTCTTTACCTTTGTGTCATGGCAACCCCTCTGGCAGCCCAGTGAAGCCTATGGACTCCTCAGAATGTTTTTAAATGTACAAAATAAAACACATAGGATTACAAAGAAATCAATTATACTGAAATGCAGCTATCAAAAAACTAAAACCCTTACCTTCCATCTTTGAAACAATACTATGTATTGGTTCCAAGGCAGAAGAGCTGGTAAAGGGGTTAAGTGACTTGCCCAGGGTAACACAACTAGATTATATGTGAATCCAGGACTTCCCATCTCCAGATTGAGTCACCTAGCTGCCCTCCAAAATATATTTTTAAAAAACAAATTTATTGGAATTTTTCCACAGACCTCTTGAATCTCAGGGTTGGAAACCTTGACATAAAAGAAAAATAATTTCAGTATGTATTTATTAATAAACATTAAATACTAGAATTGGAATTATATACTAATATTGATTCTTTGTAAAATATATTTATCTTTATAATATATTCCAGTGCTTCAAGTATCTATAATTGTCACTGACAATCCTCTTTCCATTGACACATATCACACTTCCTCATAATTTACCAAAAAATGTATCATACTTCACGCAACTTGGTCACAAATCTCTCAAAACTTAATTACACCAATTCTAAGATAAAGGATCTACTAACCAACGTCTGGGCCTATATTCAAAACTCTTCCTTCAAGCTTGGTAGGATTTGCCAAGGCTATATTCTGCTGCTGAGCCCTCAAGAACCCAGGGTCACGTCCATACCACAATAAGGCATTAAAATAGGTTTTTAGTGGTCACATTTATGAAACATTTTTCATAAGAAAAGAAGCAGTATGGCATGGCAGGAAGTGGCCTAGAAGTGAAGACCTGGGTTTTATTCCTACTTCTGACACACTACTTATGTGCAGATGGGCAAATCACTTAAAACTCTCAGTGTTTCAGGCTGTGAAGATGGGATTAATCCTACTGCACCTATTTTCAGATTAAATCACCAAAAGTGTAAACACCCCACTTAATTCTCAAGTGGGGGAGGTCTGTGACCCACATGTGCAAAAGAGGGTGACAAATCAGAATGGACTGACTGCTCCTTGGGCAGTCCTAAGTGAAGCCTTTGTTGTGATTGGTACATGTAAAATGGGAGGAAAGCACAGGAAGATGCAAAAGAAGCACCTTTAAAAAGGAATTACAGGGGGCAGCTGGGTAGCTCAGTGGAGTGAGAGTCAGGCCTAGAGACAGGAGGTCCTAGGTTCAAACCCGGCCTCAGACACTTCCCAGCTGTGTGACCCTGGGCAAGTCACTTGACCCCTATTGCCCACCCTTACCACTCTTCCACCTATGAAACAATACACCGAGGTACAAGGGTTAAAAAAAAAAAAAAAAAGGAATTACAACTTCCTGTGGGATTACTTCTTGGTTCTGAGTTGGAGACTGATGAAGAATCTGCTTACTGGACCTGAGATTGGTGAGATTGTTATTAAATTTCTCCCTTTGAACTACCACATGGTGAGTGAAAAAAAAAGGCTGACTCTGTTCCTTAGCCTCGGGAGGGGTTCCTTGATTGGGAGGTGGCCTCGTGGTTAAAACTCTTGTTAATTGACCTTTAGGCTCTCAGGCTGGGACCTCTGAAGCTCTGAAGCTGGAGTAAAGCCAGGGCTTGAAAACATAATCTAGTTTGTTAAGCTAGATCTCTTACTCTGCCCTCTTCTCATTTCTCTACTTGCACTCTCTCCCTATATTTTATAAATAAATTGCTAAAAAATCATTTGGAATTGATATATATTCATTTCCTGGTGACCACCCTTTTGAATATTCCGTACAACAAACCATAATTTTTTCCCTCTTTACAAGGTAAACTTTCTAAGATTTCATTGGCAGAGTTTCAACACTAATACTTCCCTTTACTGATAAGGTCCTAACCAAACAATAAAAAGGACTAAATCCTAGGTTCAAGCCCAGCCTCAGACACTTCCCAGCTATGTGACCCTGGGCAAGTCACCTGATCCCCATTGCCCACCCTTACCACTCTTCCACCAAGAAGCCAATACACAGAAGTTATGGGTTTGAAAAAAAAAAAGACTATTTAAAAAAAAAAAAAAAGGGCTAAAGTTTTAAGATTGATTGTGTTTAGTATCAAACTACTTCAAATCATTAAGATTGAACTTTAAAAAAATCTAGGAACAGCTAGGTGGCTCGTGGATTGAGAGCTAGGCCTAAAGATGAGAGGTCCTAGGTTCAAATCTGGCCTCAGATACTTCCTAGCTGTGTGACCCTGGGCAAGTCACTTAACTCCCATTGCCTAGCCCTTACCCCTCTTCTGCCTTAGAACCAATACATAGTATTGATTATAAGACGGAAGGGAAGAGTTTAAAAAAAAAATCCTAAAAAATTATAATTAGAGAATGAAAGTTTTAACAGTTTTCTCTTTTTTTCTGAATTTGCTATTAATTTTATTAGCTAGCATTTTTTTTGGTCAGAAAAATATATAAATTTCACAGGCCAAAAATGTCATATATTTTACTTTTTGAACAACAACCCTATTAACAAATTAAAACAGTAAAAGAAAACCTACAAATTCACTACATGCTATCAGAAAAAAAATGGCAATATGAATCTCTCACAGTTTTAACTCAAGTATTTAATGTTAAGAAAAATTATACACTGGCTAAATTACATACTTGTTTACAAACCCAGCAATATGATCTTATCAAGGGCAGATTGTGTTTGCTTTAGAACCTTACATTCAATTTGGCTCAAATATACAGTTTATTCAGGCCTGAATCCAGAGCATCATTTTATTCTTTTTTGAGTAGAGTCAAATCTTCTTTGAGAAATCATTTTAATGTCTTTTAGTAATTTAGAATAGGAATTCTCAAGTTTAAAAAAAGTAGCACAAGCATTTCATTCTTTGACTTCCCATACACTTTATGGTATATATAAGTGAGGAGATGCTATGTCCTGATACCTTAACCAGTAAGCACATGTCTCATTATGTCCAGATTTGAACCTAGGACCTCCCATCTCTAGGGCTGGCTCTCAATCCACTGAGCCACCTAGCTGCCCCTTGTTTTTACATATTTTTGAAAAAACATTTTCCTTTGCTTATAGCTTTGAAGTCTTTCTTCAGGCAAATCATCACTCATATGTAAATTAAGATTACATGCATTTATGACAGAGGATACTACAAAAACAGCGTGATTAACAACAATCCAGAGTACTGACATAAAGCAAAATATTAACACAAGGAAATAAATGCATGTTCACCTGAGGTGTTTGCTAGTGAGATGGATGTTGTTCAGTCATTTTTCAGTCACATCCAACTCTTTGCAACCCCTTTTTGGTGTTTTCTTGGCAAAAATACTAGAGTGGCTTACCATTTCCTTCTCCATTCCATTTGACAGATGAAGAAACTGAGACAAACAGGGTTAAAGTATTTGCCCAAGATCAAACAGATGGTAAGTGTCTGATTTTAATGCCCAACAAAAAATCAAAATAAAAGGATTTCTTATAAAGAATGATTCTCCAGATGTTCCTATTCATAGATGATATAATACTGATATGCATCAAATTCTGGAACAATCCAATAATTCTTCAGTTAAATCTACAGAAATGTAAGAGGGAACAGTCTACATATCCAAACTATTTTTAAAAAATTTTAGATTAAAACTACTTATTGTTCAAAGTATGACAAATAGTTGGACAGTCATTCAGTTAGTACATAAATATGTATATCTTGGAGAGATACTCTGGATAGATTGAGAATTGTGGTCCCTGGTGGTCCCTGACAGAAAAAGAAATAAGATCAGATCTTACTCAGGAAACTACACTCTTAATGATCTCTATGATTCTACGTCCTCTTCAAAATCTATCATGCAAAAAGCATTGTTGAACACATGTATGATGGGAAAAGGAGATGGGTCACTCATGTAATAAATATGAAACAGGTGGAAACATCACAAGTTCTACTTCTCTGCTATAATCAATGGAGCTGCTTCTGTGCCTGGACTCATGGCCTCTGGCTATCAAACTCCCATTATCTCTTAATCTCCCAGTCCCAGCACCTATGGAAAAACTACCCTTCTTCTCATTCTCTCACCCAGTACAACTCAGCCCTACCCTTCCCAAGTCCCATTCCACCTCTGCCACCACACAAATATGATCACACCTTTGATCTCAATATTACTCAAAAATATTATATTTCTGTTATTAAGAATTCTGAAATTCCTTCTTATGTCCTATAATTCTGCGTCTCCCTAGGCCTCACTCTTCCTAACACCTTGACCTCCAAATCCTTCCCCTTCCTCTTCATGCTATTCAAGTCCTTCAATCCTAACTTAGATTCACTTCCTTCCCCTCCTCCCAAATCTTGACCCTATACTTAACCAGTTCAAGACTTCATTATCTCTACTCTTGAATCTCTTATCCCTTCCTATCATCATGAATTAAGTATGGTTCCCACAATCTGCCTACTCTGTTCCTCTCCATATACTGCCAAGGAAGAAGTCAGGTAATCTCTGCTGAGCCCACTATAATTAACAATAGCACAGTTCTTGGCACTTAGTAAGCACTTAATCAATTCCTGTTAGTTGACTGATTTATCTAATTGTCACTGGACCTTCATGGACAGTCCTTTCACACATTCCTAATTGATTGTTTTTTTAACTCTTACCGTCTGTCTTTAAATGGATATTAAATATAGATTCTAAGGCAGAAGAAAAGCAGTAAAAGTTAGGTAATTGGGGTTAAGTAACTTACCCAGGGTTACACAAGTAGGAAGTCTCTAAAGCCAGATTTGAACCCAGGTCTTCCCATCTGTAGGCGTGGCATTCTATCCACTATGCTAAGCTATTCTAAACCTTCATATGTCAGAACTCCTGTTAAAACAGATTCTAATCCATCCAAGACTTATCCTGTGTGATCCTAGTCCATGTCCTCCTATGAAATCACCTTAATAATTAAATGTCTTAAAATACTGCTATTCACAAAATAAGAGGTCTTTCAGGACCACCAGATGACAATGTTTGGATACATCATCCCAAATATGATCATAGCCAAAAGTGTAGAGGTAAAATTTCTTTTGTGACCTCCAATCTTCCTTTTCATTCCCTCTCCTTCCTTAAATTAGTCTTTTTCCCACTCATAAAAGAAGTGATTTCCAAGAAATCCTAAACAGATAAATAAATAACTTTTAAACAGAGCATTGTCCAAGACTTGAAAAACCTTTCAAGATCTAAAGGAATTTTTTTTCATAATGAAATTTCTGACAATAATAAAAAAAATCTTTATATAAAGATTATTTGGCAGTTACCTAATTTTAAATCTTGCCTGGAATCTAGGTTTATAAAATGTTAATTTCTCATCTCATATACTTTCTAGAAATGACCATGAAGTTAGCTGACATTGTTGTAAGGTTATTTATTTTCCCCTGGTTAAAAAGAACATTAAGTTCTCCATTTACCTTAATCCAAAAGCCATTATCATTAAAGTCACATGAGTTTAGTCTAAAACTACCAAGAACAGCACATCACACACAAGAGATATTTAATAAATATTTATTTAATAAAATATCATCAGCATTCAGTATTCATCCCTGCTCTTCTAAATACCTCAAATGTGAGACAACCAATCTTATTCTAGTCAACATAAAACAATCTTCCTGTTCTAGCAGTTTTTGTTTCTTTTCTGTTTACAGGAAGAAGGTACTAGATATTTTCAGTTAGACAGAATATCTTCCAATTATATTTTCAACATAAAGCAAAGCTATTGGATTTTTTTATTCTGTAGCCTGAGCCTATTTCTCAGCTCACAGTAAAAGCATCTATTTTCAGTCTTACTCCAAAGTTAACAGAATAAAGGGCAATAGCAGGAAGTAGATCACAATTCCAAAAAAAGGGAGAAAAACTTTCTTAGAAATTTAAAACCAGTGGTTCATTAGCTGAAAGTGAAAACTATTAAATCATTAGATTTGAAAAAAGAGAGTAAATACAATTAACATTGCTATTGGTGAATGTTGAATAAACATTCCTATTCTATTTTATCTATAAGTGTATAGGTAACTGTACAAGTGTATAACATACTGCATATGTATGAAAGTATAACATATCTTTGTATAAATATAAAGGAAAAATAGTTTATATTGTTCATTTAAGTACTTCTTATGGTATACATGAATTGCCTACTTGGATCTTTACAACTTTTTGATGTAAAATAGATCTCATCATGACCATATGACAACTGAGGAAACTGAGATATACAGAAATTACCTGATATAAATTATTCAAAAAGCTAACTAGCAACAAACCTGCAGTAAAATATAACTTGTTTCAAGTGTAAAATCTAAGCCGATTAAAAAAACATGAATTTCAAGCTTTCAACATTATCATGTATTTTTATCCAAACATTTTTAATAGCTTACATGTAGAATAGTCATTTCATGCCTTAAGAGATGATTTTTAAACTATAAGAAAATATTTTTTAACCAATATACTTCATTAAAATATATAGGAATGACCTTAACCCAATCAGAAAGCTAGGAATTCCACTTTCTTTTCTAGACCTTAATGACCTAACAGTATACAGTACTTATCAGAGGTTGAATACATAATACAAATACTCCTTTGTGCTTAAGGGCAACAGTCAAAGTAGAAAGAAAAAGCAGTTACTGTCTATATGTGCCCTACTTTATATAACAAACTTTGGCCTCTGGGAGTTACTTGGATGTTATACTATAAAACTGTATTCAAATCAAATCATATGATAAATAGATTAGTCACACTTTGGGAAAACTACTTATAGATCTTGTAAAAGAAATAATATAGTCATAATAAAAGGCCAAATTCCCTAAGCAAAATGCCAAATTAGCATAGTGATATTTCTCATAAGTGGACTGCTTAAATTAATATAACCAAAACTCTAACTCCCACATTCTCTTACATAAAGCTACAATATCAGGAAAACGTTTAATATTACATAATACATCTGTCATCTATTAAGAAACTCTCTTAAAAATGTGCCTTCTGATATAGAGACAGTCTACATTCTGCAAGTTTAGAAAAGAAAGTCAAAATTGAAAATTTTAAGAATGTATAATTAAACTTGTTCTAGTAATGCTTGACTTTTTAGACATACTGTAAGAATGGCTCTATATGGCCTAAAAAGAAAAAAAATCCAACAGTAGAAAAAAAATTCATCCTACATTTCTTATGTCAGAATTCTTCAAACTATGGCACAAGACTTAATAAAAGAACAGATATTTCTGGTGGTATATTTCATTTTCTCTTTCACTTTTCTCTTGGCTTTTTATTCCCTCTTTTTAATTATACTATACTCTACATGAGTATCTATAAATAAATGAGTAGAACAGTACAAAGTATTCTTAAGTAAAGAGGTAACTAAAGAGACAATCTTAATGATAGCAATGAAGTATAACCTGAATATGTACTGGAAACAATACAGAATTTACAATATCACAGAAATCTAATAAGAAAAAGGCTCCAAGTTTTGAGAAACCAAATTCTATTTCCAGTTCTATCATTTAACTAGTTCTGTGATCTTGGCCAAGATAATTAATTTCTCTGGGCCTTACTTTACTCATCTGTAAAATTTAGACACTACCTTCCCCACTTAAAAATGTTGTTGAAATACTAAATAATACAAATGAAATCACTTTGAGAAGTGCTAGAGAAATTAAAGATATTCTTAGACAAAGTGGGGAAAAGATTAAAAGGTACAGAAACATTATTAATAATTAAGTTTGCAAAGAACCTAAGACTTACAGTTGAAGAGACTCACTGTATAAACCGTTATTATTCCTGTAATGCAGAATTACTTAAAAGGCAATGCTACAGGAGCTACCACTCTTTTCCCAATTTTTTCAGGTAAGTGTTAAGTTGTTCAAAGTTAAAACATAGTAAGTAGATCAAAGTAATTTTCTTAAGCCATGTTGAAGTTAAAAAACTTTCACAGTCTCTCCATTTACTTCATTATGAATGTGTAATAAGAACTTTTAAAACTTCATGTTGTATAGAAAAACTTTTATTAGTATTAAACCACAGATTACATAATATTATAATTTTAATCCATTCTTAAGTTTAAGTGATCATGCTTCAAGGGCTTTTCAAACAATCATGCAATAGACCATTTCCAATGTTCTTAAATTTGAGGGTTTTTCCTCTTGATTAGATATTTACACAATATTTTCTACATAATGCTACCTACTGGGAAGTTCTGAAGCTAAAAGTGTTTAAAATCTGGTATAAGAAATATAATAGCAATATAGGGCAAAATGTTCAGTGTCCAGGGTTACAACCCTGCCCAAAATTGTTAATGATCCATTGAAAAGCCACGAGAAAAAAAAATCTTAGAAATTCTATAGCAAACCTAAAAGAGAAACCTTGTTGTTCATTTTCAGTCAAGTCAGATTCTTTGTGACCGCCTTTGACATTTTCTTTACAAATTTATTGGAGATGTCTGCCATTGGAGATTCTCCTACTCATTTTATAGATAAGAAAACTGAAGCAGAGTTAATGCCTTGTCGGGGGTCACACGACTGGTGTCTGAAGCTAGATCTGAACTCAGAAAAATGAGTCTTCCTGACTTCAGGCCCAGCAATCACCACACTGTGTGTGCTACCTTGATGCCCCCAGAGGCCTAAGAAAACCTTTTAGGACTATGAGATAAGTTTATCGGAAGAAGAAATGTGTCTAGTAAAGAATAATGTTAGAATAAGAAAAGCAATACATGGTAGGATATTATGAATATCTCTTCAAAAAATGAGAAAGTTAAAGAACTGGCTTAAATAAAGCTGGCTCTGGAGAAAAAGTGAAACAGACATACTAAGTTTTCTGATTGATTTACATTATTTTTCTAACAATTGTTGTCTAGCTCATATGCATATCAATGTAATCTGAAATTATTTTAAATCACTAATTCTTGCAAAAAATTAAATAATAACATTAATTTTCAACCACTTCATAGAGAAATGAATGGTAATTTTTCTCAAAAATACCCTACTTTGGAAGATTAGAAAGTTGCTCTAAAAGGATAAAGGTTAATCCTAAATTGCACTTATGCTTCTTGTACAAACAAAACATATTGAGAATACTGCTTCAACAGGTTTTATATTTGGATTACACTGTAGTTTTGTTTAATCTATCTTCACTACCCAAAATAAACATTTTCAAAGTAGAAAAAAGATTCCAATTATATGTAAAGTTAATAGGAAGGATTAAACTCAGAAAACTGCTAACAAATAAGACTTTTCTTATCAATAAGCATGGTGTCACCATTAAATAAAATATGAACTTAACTTGGAAATAGCAACAACTAATTAACAAGACAATGTAACAAGTTTCCTCTAGTCATCCTGTAAATATTAAATTTACTGTACTTTAGAAAGTGCATAAAAGAGTAAAAATATATTAAATTCTGTTCAGTGTCTATTTAGTGGATTTAAAAAAGGAGTTACTCAGCTCCAGGCTTCTAAAGTAGATCAGTTATTGAATTACCTTTTTTCAAGATCATTGTCTTCTCCAGTTATTGCACAAAATTATTTGAAAAATGGCCTCATAAGCAAGTAAAAATGCATTTTTAACCCACTGTGATTGAACCAATGAAAGAAGATTCCAAGAATCACTAAAATTTGCTACTGATGTTAACAATGAGCAAAATTACCATAACAAGAATAATTTGATCTTTAACAAAATAAGTTAAGTAATTGAGTAATAAGATGAGAAGAGACAAACAAGTTTCAGATTTAACTTGTGTTGTCTGCCACAAAACTGGTAAAGTCACAAAAGCCCTAAACTTGGACCTGAGTTTGAATCTAAATTTATCCACTTACAACCTGTATGACCTTGGGCAGGTCACTTAACTTCTATGGAACTCAATTATCTCAGTTGTAACTTGAGGAAGTTGACAAAATGACCTCTAAGGTCCCTTCTACCTCTACACCAAGATCCAAATGAAGTTATCATTCAGACTAACCTTCCTTCAAGAACAGTAAACTCAGTTTCCAGCAATATTTGCTTTGTGTCCCTTGTCAGTATCATAACATTCATGTTTTGATTGTTTTTAAATATCTCATCTCCTTACAGTGTTTTTTAAAAGAAATTACCATCACAGAAAGTTAAAAACATACAAGGAAAGAAAGAAAAAAGCTTAAGAGTGATTTTAAATGGACAGAATAAAGAATCACATATTTTTATAGCAATCTCTATCTATACATACATATATTTACCTACCTACTCCCACTTATGGAAAAAGGAGAAATACAAACAAAAATGAAATGACTTTATTTTTCTGTTAAATTTGTAGGTTTACCTGAGTGTTTAGGTTCACTAATATTAAATCCAACTTTTAAAAATTATAGCTTTTTTGTAATCATGAAGGAAGATAGTAAAAACTGTACAAAGCAGAAAAATGGAAAACAAATTGAAAGTGCCCTGGATTTTTTAAAAGTGAAATTGGTTATCAATATAAATACATACTATTTTCCATGAGCCACAATAGACAATCACAAAATTCTACCACAAAATATTTATAAATAAAAATGAAAAGTAGTTACCTTGTTACAATAAAGCATCCAAAGTTCAAAAAGCCTTTCTCTGGATGCCATTTCTGCTTTATCTTGGCCACTTTATGTTTTTCCTCAAAAGATATATTCAAGATCATAACATGTTCCTTTTATTTTCCAATTTCTTCCAGCTTTAACACTGAGAACACTCAGAACAGTTGGGAGAACAAACGGGCTCTGTCTTCTGGTAAAATCAACAGGCTTGATATCCACACCTACTCCAACATCTCCTCATCAATGTCACTCCAACAACTAAGTAAATCTATAAAAGAAAAAAATATCCAAAAAGTTTCCTTTAGAGGAAGAGGCAGTATTTTTTTTTATCTTGAGCTACTAAAATCTGGGATAGGATTTTGATGGCTCATCTGTGAACACTAAATTTTAAAAACCCAGTGATTAAATTCTACAGAGTCTGGCTATTGCACAAAAACACAAGAAAATGTCACTAAGTTACCACAAAACCCAAGGTAGAAATCTACCTGACCACATACTACAAGAAGCCTTAGTGGATTCTGGATTCCTCTTATTAGCCTTCTTTCTAAGATTATCTCCAATTTACTCTGCACAAGTATAGTTTGTACACAGTTTGCATAAGGTCTTTTCCGTTAGACTGTGCAAGTCCTAGAGGACAAGGATGGATTTGAGATTTCCCCTCCATCTCTTTTCAAATCCAGTGCATTGCACATAATAGGCGCTAAATAAATTAGCACCAAAGTCACAGCTGAAGAAGTCATAGCAAAATTCCATTTTCACATCCTTGAACGTTCAATTATTACAAAACATTATATACGAAAATCCCAGAAGGCAGAAATCCTTGGAGTAGCCTAACTCACTTTTTATTTTCTTTTTACAGGTTTGGGGGGGTTATTTGTGGTTGGGTGGGGACAATTTACTGGTTGAAACAATCCACCCCAGGGAGTGAAAGTGACTTTCTCCACCTGGTGGCCTCAGGGCCTCTGCGCCCACCCAAGGGGGCGACCCAGAGAATGCACACCAGGTGCAGAGCAGGTAAGTCCCAAGGGGAAATGTGCGACCCCTTTAGGGGCGAGGGATAGGGGTATCCTTAAATTTGGTCTCGTCGCCAGACCACTGCAAAAGAAGAGCAAACTTCTAAGCGGTCAGCAGGAGATCGCCACTGCCCTCTACACGATCGGACATGGAGCCCCCACACCTGGGGGCGCCCTTCCCCCACAGCCCCAGGGTCCTTCCCCCCTCCCCTCTCTCAATCCTCCACAACACCCTGAGACCCGCCCCTGCTCCTCCCCAGCCCCGGCTCCTCACCCCCGCACTCACATTGGGGGGCGCAGGACCTGCGTCGCCCCCCACCGACAGTCACTGAGGTGTACACAAAACTGTTTCCACAGCCGCCGGCCGGCCGGCGGCCCGAAACCCCGAGTGTCAGCCCACAGCAGCAGCTCGGCAGGAGGGTGGGGGAGGCGGCAGAGGCGGAGGGAGGAGGGGGCGGAGACGTGGGGCGGGGTTAGGGGGCGGGCCCCGGAGAGCAGCAGCCCTAGCTGGGAGTGAACCGCAGGAGCGCTTCCCAGGGAAAGGTCTCCCGCCACACAGAAGGACGCTTCCCGAAGTCGAGGCCGCTCATAGGCTGCGTCTGCCCCGAGGGGGCGGTACCTTGAGGGGGCGGGGCCGTGCATTCCACCACAGCCGCATTCCTAGCCTCCGCTCGGCTCGGGAACCTCTTCGGTTTTCCCAGGCGGAACTGGGGGGAGGGGAGCGAATGAGAGGAGAAGCTATCCGACGCGCTGACGTCACCGGCCAACCTCGGGGAAGACAGAAAAAAGAGCGAGAGGCAGCGCCGGTGACGTCATTTCCGGAACTTTAGCTTAGCCGAGGGCAGGACTATTTCCATAGCTCATCAATTGGTTCCCTTCTAAGAGTGTTTTCCCTACCCTCGGGACGCTAAATCAGAGAGGAGCTATTTGGAGTTCTCAGTTCGGCGCCCCGCCCCCTTCTGGGGTGTGTTTCTGATCCCTCTCCACCTAGCCAGCCCGAAGCCTCGCCTTTGCTCGCCCTGCCGCGTAGAGCACTTCTCACGTGACCCTCGGAGCCGCCCTGTGGCGCCACTGCTGGGATACGCGGCCAGATCTGGACACAGTCACCGCCAGGGCACCTAAAAATGACCAGTCTTCCCACCTTCTGCCTGCTACAATAAATCATTTTTAATTGAGGCAACAGTGAGTTAGTTCTCGCATAGTTCGGCTGCTCACAATCTGGGTTTTACCCTTTTTTTTTTTTACTTTTTAAGTTCCAAATTCTCTCCCTCCAGCTCCTCTCATAGCCATTCAAGAGGCAAGCAATAGGATTTCATTTAAACGTGGTCATGCAAAACGTGTCCATGTTAGCCATATTGCAAAAAAAGTAAGAAAAATAAAATGGAAAAAAGTAGTCCTCAATCTGCACTCAGTTCAATTCTCTCTGGAGGTGGATAGCATTTTTCTTTATGAGTCCTTTGGAATTGCCTTGGATTAGAGTTTGGATCAGAGTAATTAAGTATTTCACAGTTGATCATCTTCACAATATTGCTGTTACTGTGTACATGTTCTGGTTCTGTTCACTTTACTTTGCATCAGTTCATATAAATCATCCCTGGTTTTCCTGAAACCATCCTGCTCCTCATTTCTTACATCACAGTAGTGATCCATCACAAGTATATACCACAACTTCTTCAGCCTTTGGATGGTCATTCAATCTTTGCCACCCTAAAAAGAATAAGCAGCACACAATCTTTACAAGGAGTTGCAAGAGTTGGGGGCAGGGTTTGAGAAGAGTTTTTCTAAGCTGGCATAGATTGGCTGCTGAATGCAGCCGCTTTATGTTTTTTGTTTTTGTTTGTGTCTGTGTGTGTCTAGGTAATTCATTTTACTTCCTTGTATTAGTGTGCTAAGCTTCTTCTATGGGGCAGCTAGGTGGGGCAGGTAGATGGAGTGCTTCGGCTGGAGTCAGGTAGACATCTTCCTGAGTTCAAATGTGGCTTCAGACATTTACTGACTGTGTGATTCCCCACCCAGGTAAGTCACTTAATACTGTTTGCCTCCGTTTCTCATCTGTAAAAAATGAGCTGGAGAAGGAAACAACAAACCACTCCAGTATCTTTGACAAGAAAACACCAAACAAAGTCACAAAGAGATAGACAAGACTGAACAACAATCCACATATACATATGGAAGTATATGCAAACTAAATACAACATAAATGCTGAGGATGACATTGAGTTGAGAAGGGATCAAGTGAGACCATCCATGGGGTCAAATGGGCTTCAGTACTTCAGAGTATAGATCAAACAAGATTTAAAATGTAATTAGGAGATATTTAACAAAATAAATAAAAATACAATAAAACATGGATAATATTACATTTTAAACCTGTCAATATATCATATGGATTAATGACCCTTGTTTCTATTTTTTTGTTTAATATAACTGACGTAAAAGATAGGTCTTTCTCCAGTCATATTTTATTGCATTTTTCCAAATTACATGTAGAAACAGTTTTGGACATTTTTTTTTAAACCTCTACCTTCTGCCTTAGAATCAATACTGTGTATTGGTTGGAAGACAGAAGACAGGTAAGGGCTAGACAATGGGGGTTAAGTGACTTGCCCAGGGTCACACAGCTAGGAAGTGTCTGAGGTCAGATTTGAACCTAGGACCTACCATTTCTGGGCCTGGCTCTCAATCCATTGAGCTACCCAGCTGCCTCCTGTTTTTGGACATATGGAGATCCAAATTCTCTCCCCTCTGCCCTCTATAGGAATGGCGAGTGATTTGATATAGGTTATTCATATGCTATCATACAATACATATTTCTATATTCATCATGTTGTGAAAGAAGACATATATTGCACATATAAGAAAAAAATCATGAAGAAAATAAAGTGAAAAATGGAATGCTTCCATTTGCATTCAGACTCCATCAGTTCCTTTTATGACAGTGGATAACATTTTTCATTATGAGACCCTGGGAGCTGAAAGACAGATCTTCTTAACCTTTTTTGTATCATGACTTTAGAAGTCTAATGCAGCTTATGGAACTTGTCTCAGAATCATGTTTCTAAATGCCTAGAATAAATTACATTGGATTACAAAGGAAACCAATTATCTTGAAATAGTTATCAAAATATTTTTTAAAACAGATTCACAGATGCCAGGTTAAGAACCTCTGACAGAAGACACTTCTTTAGCAGGCAATTGAAGGTAATTTGGGACCAGATTATGATAGGTCTTATAAGAGGAGTTTATATTCTATCCCAGAGATAATTGGGAACCACTGGAGTCAGACTTGCCTTAAAATCATGGCAGCTATGTGGATGAAATATTGGAGCCAAGAAAGACCTGAAATAGAGACACTAAAACCACAAGCCATTTCAACAGTCCATTGGAGGTGAGAACCAAAGGAAGGGTGTTAGCCTTGAGAGTAGAGTAAAGATATTGTGGAGGTAGAACTGACCACAAATGGCAAATTTATATACAATATGGGTTGAGAGAAAGTAAAGAATCAAGAATAATGCAAAGGTTGAAAACCTAAGCGACTGGAAGGATGATGCTGCACACCACAGAAACAGAAGAATTCAAGAGAAGAGTATGTTGGAAAGAAAAGATATCAATTTTAGAAATGCTGAATTTGAAATATCTATGGAACATCCAGTTTGAAATGACCAATGGGACTTTAAGGAGATTTGCAATTGGAGCTTGTGAGAGTAATCAGGGCCAAATGCATAGATCTGGGAGTCGCCTTCACACAAATAAGAATCAAATCTCAAAGGATTAGATGAGGTCACAGAGTCAGAATATAGAAAGAGTAAAAATGAGCCCAGGACATATAGTCACAATAAGGTGGGTATTGTGTAGAAAGGAAGTTCCTAAAGGACAGAGTCTATTTTTTCTTTTTTTTTGTTTGAACAGTGTCTATTAGATTGCTTAATAAATGTTGTTAACTAACTTTTGACAAGAAGATCTATGTCTCAAAGAGATTAAAGGAAGGAAAAGGTGTTTGAATTCACTCTGGCCAGACAAGACTGGTATGGAGAAAGTGGTTCTAGGTTGTGCAAAAATATTTATAGCAGTTCTTTTCACAGAAGACCCAAACTGGAAACTGAGCTCAAATCCTCCTATTGGAGTAGAGATAAACAAATTATAATATATTAATGTGATGCCATATTACAGTGGCATAAGGAAGGTAGAAATGGAAAACTACTGAAGTTATTTTCCTAAAATACAGGCTTGATCACATCAACCCACCACATTCCACCCTCTATATACTCTAGTGGCTTCCTGTCACTTCCAGGAGCATATATGAATGCTCTGTCATTCAAAGCCCTTCATACCCAGCTTCCTCCTACCTGTCTGATCTTCTTACACCTTCCTCCCTGACATACATACGCTTGGATCCAATGACACTGGCCTTCAAGTTGTTCCACTAATGAACACTGCATCTCTCTTTTCTAGCTATTGTCTCTGGCTGCACCCCGTGCCAGGACTGCTTTCCCTCCTCAATTCTGAATTCTTTTAAGGCTTCTTTTAAGACTCAACTAAAATCCCACCTTCCACAGAAAGCCTTCCCTAATCCCTCTCAATTCCAATATTTTTTCCTCTTTTGATTATTTCCTTATCTTGTTTATAGCTTGCTTGGTGAATATTTGTTTGTTGGTGTCTCCCCCCATTAGACTATAAATTCCTTGAGGTCAGAGACTGTCTTTTGCCTTTTTTTATAGTCTTAGTACTTGGCACCGTGCTTGCCACATAGTAGGCACTTAATAGATCTTTATTTATTATTATTATCATTATTGTCCTTTCAAAGGAAACTGAGAGGATATCTATGAACTATTGCAGAACAAGAATAACAACATTATAAGGCAAAACAATTTTGAAAGAACTAACAAATCTAATCAATGTAGTAATAAACTATGTTCAGAGGACGAAAGATGAAACCTGTCATACACCTCTCTAACAGAGAGGACATGTACTTATTACAGAATAAGACTTGCATTTTTGGATATGGTCATGTTTTGATGAACTGTGCATATTTGTTATAAAGATTTTATTTTTTAAGATTGTTTAGTAAGAGAAGTCTGTGGGAGAGAAATAATAAATGCTTATAAAAGCAAATATATACATGCATAAATACAGTTTATTAAAAGAGAAGATAGCAAGGACAGAAATGCAAAATCCTTCCCTTCCTCTCCAACTTGGAAGCACTCTCCATACCAGTCTTGTCTTTGGAGAGAGTGAATTCAAACATAAAGTGATTGCTACAAAGCATTTATCCCACCAAGTTCACTTTAAAATGTCACATAGTCAGGGCAGCTAGGTTGCTCAATGGATAGAGCAGCCAGGTCTGGAGTCAGGAAGTCCTTGGTTCAAATTCAACCTCAGTTAGCTGTGAGACCCTGGAAAAGTCATTTAACCCCAATTGCCTAATCCTTGCTGCTCTTCTGTCTGGAATGAATACCTAGTATCAATTCTAAAACATAAGATAAAGGTTTAAAAAAATGTTTTAATGTCACATAGTCAATGGGCAAAGTGGCCCCTTGCTTGAAAACACTTGTGCCTCCGTTGGTAAGTCCACTTCACTGCTGGGCTGGGTAGAATGTGGAAAGATCATGTTTTTGCCTTCTTTGTACCCCTAGTGTCTACCACAGTGCCTGGACCAACATAGTGTTTAATGAACTTGTTGACTGGGATCCCACCCATCACTCCTTAGGGAAGCACCTCATTCATCTTGGTTGGTGTGGCTTCCCAACACAGCATCCTCTTCTCTTTCTATACTCTTTTAGTGATCTTATGTGTTCTTGTGGGTTTAATTATCATCTCCACAAAAATAATCCCCACATCTACATCTCTATTCTTTCTCGAGCTCTAATTGCCTGTTGGACATTTAAAACTGAATATTACCTTGTATTTACTTTGCATATATTCTGTGAATACTTATATGTGTACATGTAGTTTTCCCAAATGGTAATTAAGCTCACTGAGAGCAAAGGTTATTTCACTTTTCTCCCTACTACCTACCTGTGAGACTTAATACATAAGAATTGTTTAATAAATGTTGCTGATTGTTTGATGCCCTGCTAGCCAACAACTACAAAAGAGGTTCTGGTGGTCACCAAATCACAGAATTTAAAAGTTGGAAAAGGACTTTAAAAACCATCTAGTCCAATCCTGACTCCAAAAGGAATATCCACAAGTGACTATATGCAGCCATTGCTTTAATGACAGAACAGAATGCACAAAGCAGCATGAGGTACATTTTTTTCCAATTCCGAATCTATAAGCCCATAATTCCATGATTATGAACCAAATTTCACAGGAAAACCGCAGTGATTTTCAATCACACATTGTATAAGGAGGGAATTGAGGATTGAAAACAACAGCTATTACAAGTGTGGAACTGAGCATCTCTGTGCATGAATGGAATGGAAAGGATGTCTGGTATCTCCACTATGAATGTTAGGTGAAGAATGCAATTGATCCTGATCACTGACTCTTGATCAACATTTTTAAGAATGAAAAACAAATAAAAAATAATGGTTAGTGGCTTTGTGATTTTGACTTGTGATCTTTGCTTTCTGTAAATGAAATCAGAGTTATTTTTAAATTTCACTTTGGGGATTTTTAAATAAGAAAAGCATTCATCTAAGATGTAATAACTAGGTTGAGGAAAAACCACAACTTAAACTTTAAACTTTTCTCAGAGTAGTTTTGCCATAGGAGTATATGTTAGCAGAAAAACATCTTTAGGTCAAAGCAGCTTCAGTTACATATTGCACATGTCAGTACATATTTGTTTGCTTTTTGTCTCTCCCATTAGACTTCCAAGTTCCATGAGGGAAGGCATAATTGCCTTGCATCTTCTTATTTCTCCCCTAAACAGAGTGCCTGGCACATAGTAGGTACTTAATAGATATTTATTGGTGGACTGATTTAGATTACATTATGTTATTCTTCTACCACATTACATTTACATGTAACATAAGATGCTTGGTGAGAAAGACTTTTAAAAATATATATTAAAAAATATTGGAGCCATGCCTGGAATTTAAAGTGAAAATCTTGCCATGTTCATTTTAGTTTATTTCATTAACTGCCATGTAAGGTACATACATTTGAGCCTTTTTAAGTGGATAGAGACAATTTTGAGACACAGATACATTAGGATTTTGGTCTTGGTGTACACATTAAATTCTAAGGTTTCAGGGGCAGCTGGGTAGCTCGGTGAAGTGAGAGTCAGGCCTAGAGACAGGAGGTCCCAGGTTCAAACCCGGCCTCAGCCACTTCCCAGCTGTGTGACCCTGGGCAAGTCACTTGACCCCCATTGCCCACCCTTACCAATCTTCCACCTATGAGACAATACACCGAAGTACAAGGGTTTAAAAAAAAAATTCTAAGGTTTCAAATGGTGTGTTATGCCAATTGAAACCTGTTAACTAGATTATCTTTTCAAAAACTGGAAAGAAAAGAAAAAAATGATAGCAGAATAGGAATCAGGAAACTTGGATATTGTCTTGTATATTGTCCATAATAGATTGCTGTGTAACTTTGAGCAAATCCCTTGACCTTTCTAGGTCATATTTTCCTCCTCCATATATAGGGGACTGAGGTGGGAATTGAGGTGGGGATTGATTAGGAAACCACTGAGAATGTGTCCTCTTCTAAAATTCTTTTGAAAGTACTTGGAAACATTACCAAGCCTCACACAGAAGATGAAAGGAATTCTGCACAGTCAAGACTCAACAGAGTATCTGGGGACAGGCTATCTGGACTGACCCTATGTGGAAAGCCATCTATAATACCAGGAGCAGCCACAAATGCTACCAGGCTTCCATTACCACCACAGTGTATATTGTGCCACCACATGGAACCCTAACCCTAAAATTGGACTTTGCTCAGGAAAAAAATAACTTCTTCCTGAAGAAGAAACATGGAATGTTAGGCTCAGAAATATAACAGAAGTACCACAGCATTAGTAGATAACTAAAAGAAAATCTGGAGGTTAAAGCTTTTGGAATTGTTCAGAGTCTAAAGACTCCAAGACCTGAAGTCATATGACAAGGATGGTTGCAAAGAGCAGAAAAAAATATAGCCATAATGGCAAGTCCCTTTCATTCATTCTACCATCCAGTGAAAAGAAGAAAAGTCTTTGGAGTTTGTAACCTAGGAAGACAATCAATTACCAAAAATGATAGGGAAAGGATAAAAAACTTGAGGAAGCAAATGTAGTTAGGTTGAAGCAAGTGTGTTGAAAACCTAATTTGCCCTTAAAGAGGCTGAAAGCTTCCAAAGTATGATTGGTCGCTAGGCAAAGAAAATCAATTTATGAAAGATTTCCAGGCTAAAAGAATAATCTAACTTGGGAAAATTCATTTTGGGAAACCTCAGATCAGTTTAGCTTCAGGATATCTTCCAATGTATGGACCACAGATAATAGGCATGAGACCACCACTGATTAACTAGACTTAGGGTCAAGAATCCCCTGAGAAATTGTTGAGATATAGAACAGCAGATAGTACTGGTATACTGGGAGAAATTAAACATCAAAGGGGATAGAAATTATTACTGATTATGTAATCCAAAGCCACCACCAACAAAGAATGGGCCAAGGAACAAAGCTACCCTATGCTGCAACTGGGACCTGGATGGCCACTGGAGTAATACCTGAATCTAACAGAAAAATGCACATTGATATGGGAAAAGTTAAATTCCAGAGAACCAGAGAAGGCAAAAATGGGAGATGGAGCCAGGGCTAGAAGTAGGTGGAGCCTAAACTTGATCATAAAACCAGGTTGATCCTTAGGGTGCTGATATTGGACCAGCTACAAAATCTGTCATTGTTTCCCAGGTTCCTGAACCTCAAGTAGCTCAGTCTCTTTACTTTTCAGAATGCCTGTGCCTATAGCCTCCAATTTCTTTCACTGGACGTGAAAGAACAAATGTAGAAGCAAAGAAGCATGTGTTGGCTTTACAATATTGTCTTTTAGCAGATGAATATAGCCAGCCATGTAAAGTTAAGGGTCAACAAAAATAAGGATCAAGCTAAGGAAAAAAACCAGCTGATGCCAACCAAGAATTTTTTAGTGTCCCCACACTCCAATTCCAGTTCTCCAGTTACAGCCAGTCAAGAAACTCCAATTCAACACAAGTTTAACATATCAAAACCAGTTACAAAATGAGCATAGGTGCATTCTCTCCAAAATTCTTCCATCACACATCATTGCACACTCCTAGAATCAGGTCCTCCAACCACTTCCACATGAGGAATCTACCCATGCTAACAGGAATTGGGTTCATTGACCAGTCTCCAGTTACAGAAGTAAACATTGCAATATACATTACAAAAAGGGATATGTTTTGATGCTAAGTGGATGTGTAATTTAGGGTTCAAGGCTAAATATATGCATCCAGATTATAGATGTTCTTAACAATAAAAACTGTGAGAGTTCTTAATAAGTGAGCACTGATCATTTTAGTTTAGACTAAGCATGGAAGACTTAATGGAGAATTCAAAATAAACTAGATGTTTAAAAAATAATGAGAATTCAGATAGATGTACAAGAAATGGAAGGTCACAGCAGGCTAAAGGAATGCCTAGAGCTACAGTTCAGAAAAAATGTAAATAAATTCTACAGGCAACAGAAACTAGACAAGGCTACCTAAAGATTCATGTAAATTAGTAGTAATAAGAGATGAAGTTAAAAGGTACATTGAGGCTACTTTAAATACCAGGTTAAGAAATTTGGATTGTAACCTATGGATAATGGAGTACCCCTGAAGGTTTTTAACCAGGGAAATGATATGATGAAAGTGGTTTATAATCTGAGATTATGTGAGATCCTGACTGAGTTAAGCCCTAAATTAAAGGCGGTATGTAATCACGTAGAAGAAAGAAATTTTGAAAAAGGGAAAGAATTGAACTAAAACATTAAAGAAAACCACTTCTATTTCTTTACTGATGAAACTCCCAAATGGTGAGGAAGTTAATTTTAAACCAAAGTAGTCGGTTTTCACTGTGGGAAACACTATTCATCAAAGAGAAACAAAATTACAGAAGAGATTGTAAAAACCAGTATTTTATATATGATGTCTTTATTTTGTCCTTTTTGTGCTTATTTGCAACATAAAAGGAATTTTTTCCCTCAAATGTAGAAGTCAAAGTTTGTGAACTAACATAAAACATTTTGGTTGTTGTTGAAAGGATACAGCATTTTAGAGAAGTATTTGATCAAATTTAAAAATAAAATACTGTTGACTTTTAGGTTCATGTTAGCAGTACTGTATACTACAGTACAAAGAAAGGAATCCACCATTCTGATGATAGAAATTAAAAAGCTCAAAGAATTCATCACCTCAGAAACTGGTTAACCTGAGAGACTTCTAAAGTCTCTTCGTTTCTGCTACCAGAATGGCAGATTTCTTTCTTTCTATTAGATTATATAGTAGTGCCAATATGAGTATGAAAGCTCATAGCATTTTGTGCAGTACTTACTCCCCACTGCACATCATCACCCTCACCCCATCATGTGTTTGTACTATATATTTTCTCATATGAAGAAAACAAAGACACCATGCTTAAGAATTTATAGTTTAACAAAAATTTACTTTGATTTTCCACAAAAAGAAAGAATTGAGCATGTTATTCTTTTTTTTTTTATTTTAAGCCCTTAAATTCTGTGCATTGACTCATAGGTGGAAGAGTTGGCAAGGGTAGGCAATGGGGGTCAAGTGACTTGCCCAAGGTCACACAGCTGGGAAGTGTCTGAGGCCGGATTTGAACCTAGGACCTCCTGTCTCTAGGCCTGGCTCTCAATCCACTGAGCCACCCAGCTGCCCCTGAGCATGTTATTCTTAAGTGAAATACATGATTAGTCATGTAGTCACATGTAGCTCCTCTATCTGGCCTTCTGAGTTTTTAGTTCTTCACATATCTGAGAAAACATTTCTGGAAAAAAAATTATATCTAAATATATCTTATGTATTTCCTGTTTCTTGCTTTAATACAATGGTTTTCATATAGGAAAAAAAAATCACTGCTCCTTGATTTCCACCTCATATTTCCCTTCTCAAGAGTTTTCAGCCTTTTTATGTGCTTACTTACTTATGCAACCAAGTCACAGTAGATTATGATTTCAAACCATTAATAAACAGCGACAAGGAAGGAAACACATATTTACATAGTGCCCACCATGTATGAGGCATTATGCTATGTGCTTTACAAATGAAATCTCATTTGATCTTCACAACAGCCCTGAGAGGTAGGTGCTATTATTTCCCTCTTTTTACAAGGGAGGACACTGAGGCAGAGATATTAAATGACTTGCCCAGGATCATACGACTCATGTAAAATGATCACACTTATTATATGTATGTCAACATTTTTATTTGCCTTGGAATGGACCTCATCACTCAACATCTACATTGTCTCCTTAATGGGATCTTTTCACTTATTCTCTCTTCAGTCCATCTTTCTAATGTACAAGTCTTACTGTCATTCTCCTGTTCGAAAAAACCTTCAGTAACTCCTTTTACCTAAAGGATTTAATATGAACTCTTTGGTCTAGAATTTAAAGCCCTCCACAATCTGGCTTCTAACTACCCTTCCAGTTTTACTTCCTAATACTCCCTGAAACAGACTTTATCTTCCAATCAACCTAAATTATTAGATGGAGTGTTCCACATTCAAATGCCTCCCTGCATTCACACATATCTAAAACATGCTTCCTACTCATCTTTGTCTTTCAAAATTTGCACTTTCTTTTAAAACTCAAATTGGGCATCACCTCCTTTGGTTCCTCTAGCTAAGAATGTTCTCTGCCTTTTGAGATCTTCCTAAAACACTTTGGATGACACTCTACTTTTTATTATACTTGTTTTGTGCCCCTGGCACACATATTGTGCCCCACTCCCATCCTTAAACACAAGGAAGACATTTTAAAAATTCTTGTATCTCCATGATTCAGCATAATACCTTGTACGTCGTTTTTAAGTGTTTGTTATTGATTCAAATTAAAAATGAGTAAAACCATGGGAACTATCCAAAAATTCTATCCAAATGAGTAACTAAAGTAGCTGTGGTCCTGGTCTCTTTGTCACTCAATATCTTAGGGGTCTGTGGTCCTTGATATTTGGATTTTTGGTTTTTTTTTTATCGGTCTGATCCTCGTAGGACAGTGAATCCTCTCTAGGATTAATTTCATGAGTTGGAGAGAAAAGAGGCAGAGGAAAGCATCACAAATGATTCAAGTTGGAAGCCTTGGTTTGGTTTTGTGAGGCTGGGCAGAAGATATCTTGCAATCTGGGTGTTGCCTCTGATGCATTTCACCCTTTGCAAAAGAAAGGAGGATAAACAGAATAGGAAACCTACTTCTCACTCATGTTCCCATAAATTCATGGTTATGTCAATAATTTCTACTTCTGGCTGGATTATCTTATTCCTAATAATGGATTTAAATAAAAAGGACAAGAAAATATCAAGTAAGCATGACAATATGACGGTGAAATTTACTTTCTATAAATGGTCCTATGAAAGGCAAATGTTAGACCTTAAGGTTCCAATTTGTTTAATCTGGCTGGTCCACCTCAGCACTCCCGTAGTATCCCACCCCAATACAGATCTCTGGGTTATCTCTCTATGTTTGCTACCTTAACTGGAATGCACCAGGGAAACTTAGGCTAGAACACAATTCTTGGAATTTCATGGCTGCTGGAAAACATTTCATTGGAGCAGTTTACATAGCCTCACTTTGGAGACTTCCAGTGTTCCAGTTTTCTCCCCAGAAGGAAAGATATTTGAGACAAGGAAACAGCATGATTGTTGTAATCTGTAAACAAGTCAACAACTAATTTGACCCCCATTAATATCACTTTATATTTGTTTCCCACTTCACAGTTTTTCATGTATTTAATTCATTTTATTCTCACACTACCCCTGTAAGATTGTTGGTATCTTTACTAGGTAAGAAATTCAGGCTTAGAGAAATAAAATAAGTTGATCAAAGGCACAAAGTTTAGTGAAGGGTAGAGCTAAGGCTTTAAGGCTTACTTCATAGGTCGGCAGTTTTTCCTTCACACCAAATGCACTATACAGTCTTCCTATTGAAGGAACATGTAACATTTTGTCACTGGGGGATCTTCAATAATTCTCTCTCCTCCTATCATTCAGCAAACATTCTTTATATATCTATTGTGTACTAGTAATTTGCTGGAGGATAGATAGAATCCTACACATAGATAAAACAAACCAAAAAATGCCTGCCTTCAATAGCTAGCATTTATATAATGTTTAAAAGCACTTTGTATTTGCAGGCTCATTTGATATAATAACAACCTTTTAAGGTAACTACTATTTTTATAAAGGAAAAACTAAAGCTGCAGTTAAATGACTTACCCAGGGTCCTACATTAGTAGTAAAATTGTGAGGCAAAATTCAACTCTAGATCTTCCTTGGCATCAAGGCCAACACTTTGTTCTTTATGCTACCTATCTTACTTGTGCACATAGATAAGTATAATACAAGAAAATCTTATGAAAGAGGAAACACTATTTTAGTTGACAAACTATCAGAGATTTTAAAGAAAGATTTCATAAATGTATTCATCAGTAAGTGAGTACTGTCTTATGTATCTTGATCAACCAAGATTTAAACAATATATTGAAAAGCTTCAAGTTCAACTTTAGGAAATATTTGAACAATTATTTGTATTTATTTAAACTCTTTTATTCTCACTTGACAATGGAGATAAAAGGTTGCCTTTGAAATTAAAGTTAGCTCATTTGGTTTTGTTTATTGGGAATATAGGTAACTACTAGCCACAAAGTTTACTAGTTACTGACTAGATTTACATTGTGTCTTTTCTTTGGAGACCTCAAGATACAAATTAGAGAGCTAAAAATCCCCCCAAGAAACTGTACTTTCTTTTAAGTATCATAAGATGAAATTAACGGTGTTGGCGAATAGGAAAAGTCCTTAAATTGGTGGAGAAGTCTGAGAAATTCCAGTACAGTCAGAGAAAAAAGTAAACAGTAAAATAGCTTGCCACTATTCCATCCCCCTCATAGCCCTCCTTTCTTTCCTTTGGACTTTAGTCCAGCAGTCAATAAGCATATATTAAATGCCTACTATGTGTCAGGCATTGTGTGAAGAGCTGGAGATAAAAAGAAAGGTAGTTTCCTGTTAACCCTGGAAGAACTCATAATTTAATGGGGAGACAAGATTCAGACAACTATGTACCAACAAGATATAAATTCAGAGGTGCTGGAAAAGGCTTCCTCTAAGATGGGATTTCAGCTTGAACTCGAAAGAAGCCAGGTAAAGCCAGAAGGCAAAGATGAGAAAGGAGAACATTTGCGGTAAGGCGATAGCCAGAGAAAATGCTCAGAGTCAAGAAATAAAGTGTCTTGTGAAAGGAACAGCAAGGAAGTCAGGTATAGCAAGGACTCCCCTAAGCAACTGAAAATTGAAGGGGTGCCCATCAAATGGGGAATGGCTAAACAAGTGGCATATGATTGTGATTGAATGCTATTGTGCCATAAGAAATGAGAAGCAGGTCAATTTAAAACAAAACAAAACATGGAAAGACCTACATGAAATTATAGAGTGAAACAAGCAGAACCAAGAGAACTTTTACACAGCAACAAAAATATTGTTTGAAGAATGACTTGTGTATGCCCACCTCCAGAAAAAGAATTGATAAATAGAAATAAGACATAGTTTTATATGTACGTATATCTTTTTGTCAAATGATGCCTCCTCTAATGAGGGGGTGGGAGGGAAGGAATTAACTGAGTATTTTAAAGTAACAAACAAATTAATTAATTTTTAAAAATAGGAAGCTATCCGGTGCCTACATTGTTAATCTATATGGCACTACCGGTAGCTAATTACCTATACCCCTCAACCATATTTATCTTAATTATGTCCTATTATATTTACATCATGAATTAAAATTTGACTTGAGAGCAAGTTTTGTGTTTCCTGTCTAAGCCATCAAAATTGCTTGTGATAGTTTTGCATTTAAACAATTTAAAATATCATCTATAAGGCTACTAAGGAATAAAACTAATCCCCCCTCACCCCATTTACTTGCTGGTCTCACAAGACACTTCACCTCTTGACTCTGGGCATTTTTTCTGGCTGACCCCCATACTTGTCTCCACAAAGAGAACTGCTATAAATATTTTAGAACATATAGGTTCTTTCCCTTTTTTCCTGATCTTCTTAGGAAATAAACCTAATAGTGATATTGTTAGGTCATAGCTTCTCATTTTAGCCAATGATTCTAATTATTTAGATACAAGTTCAATTCCTTCTTTCTATTAAAGAGTAAATGTGCTGACAAAATGTAAATGTAATAAAAAATTTTTAAATATGATATCTCAAAATTATTTTTCTAAATGTTTGAAAACACAACATTTTGCTACCTTTTGGAAAAGCGCTGTTTGCCTAACTTATTTCTAGTTCTGTCCAAATCTTAACTAACAATTTAACTTTTACAGGAATTTAAATAGAATAATTGATAAACAAATGAAAATATGAATTAACTGCTTTGAACCAAACTTAAGATGACATAATGTGGGAAATTTTTAATAATGTTAATTGTTTATCTAAGTTAAATTAATATTTTGAATACCAAGATTATCATCTGAATCATGGAAAATCACTTTTTTTCCCATGCACATAAAGGCTATATTCTTATTTAACTATCATTTTCTTCCCCCAAGTACATATAGTTCCCATTTAACATTAAAATACTTAAAAGCAAGAGACCAAATTTGTGAAGAAAGAATCATTCTAGAAAGCAATTTGTAGCCAAAATGTCCCCCAAATTACTAAATCGTGCATATCCTTTGAACCAGGTATATTGTATTACTTTATTCCAAAGAGGAAAGGGAACCGTATGAACAAAAATATTTATAACAGCAATTTTTGTAGTGACAAAGAACAGGAAACTAAGGAATGACCATCGATTAAAGAATGACTGAACATATTATAGAATATAAATGAAATGGGATTATTGTGCTGTAAGAAATGAAAAAGGGGCCAGTTTCAGAGAAACCTGAGAGATTTACATGAACTGATGAGGAGTAAAGTGAACAGAACTAGAACAATTGATACAATAATAACAAAAAATCAGGGAATACAGTAGATAGTACACTGGACTTGGAGTCAGTGGGACCTGAGTTAAAACCTTAACTTACCTACCATATGACCTTGGGAAAATAACTAAACTGCTTAATTTAATTTGCCTCAGTTTCCTCATCTTCAAAAGGAAGATAAGAGCACCTGTCTCTCAGGGTTGTTGTGAGGATAAAATTAGGTGTTTGTAAAGTGCTTTGCAAATCTGAAAGCAATATTATAATGCTGGCTATTATTATCAGAAATGTGAAGACAAATAGCTTTGAAAGACCTCGGAACTATGATTGAGAAAATAAACAACCATGATATTCCAGAAGATCCATGATGAAGCGTGCTACCTACCTGTTGAGAAAGAGATGATGGATTTAGGGTACATAATGAGAAATATATTTTTAAGACTTGGCTATTATTTGTTTTGCTTGATTGAATATTTGTTCCCCCTGCTCTTTTTTAAGTAGTTGCAAGGATGTGCAAGGGAGAGAATATAGCTTTTAGTTATTTGAAAAGAATAGTAAGTTAAAAAAACACACAAAGATTCATTTCTTGCTGAAAATTTCTCCAGTCAAATGGAAATTGCAGTTAAAACTCACAAATGAGGAGGCCAAATTACTTGAGGAGAACTGAACAGAATATAAAAGAGTCTTACAAACCACCATAGGTCAACAGGGGACAATTCATTCCATTTCATGAATTGTTCAGTGGACAACCCTGAATGAACTACTGATCTGAGTTCATTTCCCTGTGGACTGTTGACCACGTCAAGAGGAAGTATCATTACTTGAACTGAAGTTGGCCGAGTCACCAGGGAGCAATAGTCTGTATGGGGCCTGGAAATTTCACCAACTTCTCATACTAAAAGTTATTTATATATCTATATAGCCAATTACGTGTAATTACAAATTTCCACACAAATTTCCCCAAGTTATATGATCAAACTTATCTCCCTCCCTCCCTTCCTAAAAGTTATTTCTCATAAGGTTGAAATCTTTCACTGCATTTCCTGCTGTTTTTTTCTATTACCAAAAATATTTATAGCAATGTGAACAGCAAACAAAAGATGAGGAATTAATTGGATATAAAGCCATAAAATGTTTTAAGCCTAGCTTAAAGCCTTTGCAAAACCTTTTATAGAAAAATTAGTGATGCAGAGTATAACTAAAATTATATCATTTGATTACAATAATTCTTTTCAGAAAAAAATAGAAGTTAAGCTATGAAGCTGTTGTACCGATGCTCTCACAGCACTTGATGTATAGGAAATAAACCCATGTAATTAAAAATTAAAGTAGACCTGGTGTTTCCATGGAAATGAAAGCAGCTCATGAATGAAGAATGTGGAATAGGTAACTGATATGAGAATCTGATGATCTAAAAGCCACTCCCAGTTTTTCAGGTAACTGTAAATTACCAGTTGTACTAGTTCAGCAAGGCTAAATTGCTACAGGGACTAAATAAGGTGCCTCATTTTTTCTTGTTTTTGATGCCAGATTTATTGTACTATATTTTAAAATGAAATTGAACCAAGGAGAAATTTGATGAATCACATTAAGAACTTAGACATCTTGGCACGTCCTGAGGATATAAAAATGAAATAAGACATAGTTCATGTCCTGCAAGGAGTTTATGATCTAATGGGAGGAGTAGGAAGAGAAATGAATAAGACTTATGGAAACAACTATGATAAAAAGCAAAATGTAAAGAGTGAAAAGGGAGAGAGCTCCAAACTGTTATAAGAAATTTGTGAAAGCTGAGAGATCCCTTTCAGCAGGTGTATAAAGAGTTTCAATTGAGTAAATAGGACCAGAAATAAACCTTGAATAAAGGGAAGGAATTTCAACCGGCAGAATTGAGGAAGGTGGGGCTTCTATTCCAGGCCTGAGGAATAGAGTGAACAAAGGTAAAAAACAAAACAAAACAAAAAACAGATAACTGGCAAGATAAGAATCAGAGAACAGACAATAGCCTGTTTGGCTGAAAAGTAGAATACATGAAGGAGAGATGGGGCTATAATGGTAATTTGAACCCAACTTGGGAAAAGTCTTGAATGTCAGCTTAAGGAATTTGTTTAAAAGAGAAGAACTGTCCCTTTGGCATAGGCAATACTTTATTTATAAATATAATTTTACATAAGCACAAAAATTGTACCGCTATATAAGGTTTGGAATGTCTCTTAATAATACCTTTGCACATAGCAGGAGCTTTATTTGTCCAATGAACATTGTCCAGTGAACAAACATGCTTAAATATACTTTAACAACAACAACCACAAACTCTCATGCCAAAATAAGTACTCAATCTCAAAGGAAAGAGCTTGAATAGAAAAGTAGAGGGGATAAAAGAGCATATTGAAAGCAATGAAACCACTATCCTAGTGAAAGCAAGAAATGGTTCTGGGAAGAAAATCAAGAAATGAGTGGGGGGAAATTTGGGAGGAGACATTATCTTCCATCTGTTACATCTTTAATTAGAAGTAAACTCTAGGAATTGTACACAGCAGACACAAATAAACCACCTCTCTAGTGAAGGAAGATTTTCTCTAAAAAAAAAAAAAAAGATATTAAACCTTGAGGCAGTCTTCCTTATAAGATATAAGCAAGCCACCATCAAATCCCAGAAAAGGTGGCTTATATTCAAAAACATCCTTTACCTTAGAGGCAGTATGTTATAGTGGATAGTGCAGTGGACTGTATTTAGGAAAACCTGGGTTGGAAACCCACCTCAGCTGCTTACTGGCTATATGATCCTGGGTAATTTATTTACCCTCTTGGGACTATGTTCCATTTGCTATTTTTTTATAAAATGAGGAAGTTGAATTTCTGGGCTTCTATGATCCCTTCTAGCTCTAAATCTATGGTCCTCTAACCTATCTTATTCTGTACATCCACACATAGTACTCTCATTCTAGGAGGCTTCCTCCTTCAAAAAAAACCAGCTTGCTCCAAAATAACCCGTATCATCACCAAGAATTTGTGAAATGTTTTGATCAAAACACACATACCTTACTTCATCTATTCCCTCCCTCATGACTCAGCATCATTGAGTTACTATCCTCAGATAGTCCTATCTGAAATAAATTCCTTCTCCTGGGGTATTCTCTACCTCTGAAGACATTCCTTTAAGAATTCTTACTCCTACAACATCTTTTGCACACTAGATACTGCCTGAAAACATTTTCCTCAGGATTTTTTTTCAATTGAACAATTTGATTTTCAAAAATTTTTTTTCACTTTGAGACTACTTTCCACCAGAAACTCTTCCTTGAAACATTGGCTAATTTACTGCCATTCCCAAATGCTACTATCTCACTTTCCGATCTTACATTAAATCTCTGTCCTGGTTTCCTTTTCTGATTATACTATTCTTTAAAACTTATTTTTGTAATTAACCTGCATTTGTTTTCTCTCTCACCCATCTCAGTTTAAATGAAAAGAAAACCCTTGTAATAAATATACAGTTAAGGAAAACAAATTCCTACATTGTCCATGTTCAAAAATGCATGTCTCATTCTGCATTTTAAATCTATCATCTCTTTATGAGAAATGGGTAGCATCAGTCCTCTGGAATCATGGTTGGTCTATGTACTGATCATAGTTCTCAAGCCTTTCAAAACTACTTGTTTTTACAGTGTTTTTGTTATTGTACCAGTTGTTCTCCCAGTTTTACTCATTTCACTCTGCATCAAAGTATCCCTAGGTTTCTCTGAAACATTTTTTTTCTTACTTCATAATATTATTCCATTACATCTTCCCAGACATTCACCACTTAATGGTGAATGGCTGCATTTTTTTTACCAGCAGTATTTTTTTGTTGTCTTAAAAAAAATTATCACAAACTTAAAAACCATGAAAGACAACCAAATAAGTATGCATAAGAAATAAAATCTTATGCAAATCTCTTAGCAATTAATAAACTGAGTTCTACTTCTTAAGCACAAGAAAAGTGTGGGAAGACTTTTTTCCTGGACAAAATACTGTACTGCAACAAAGCAATTTGGCTTTATTGTTGACAAATGTGCATATTAAAGATAGGAATGTGAGCTAGATGGGTGGAGCACACAAATCTTGCTTTCCTGGTAGACCTTTGGTCCCTGCTCAAATTCATTTATAGTTAAGATTGATAGGATCTAGAGGGGAGGGTAGATGAGTGAGTAACCCTAAGTAGATAGATAGATAGATAGATAGATAGATAGATAGATAGATAGATAGATAGATAGATAAAGCATTTCTTAAGGGCTTAATTGTGTCAAGAAAGTAAGGTAAAAGTAAAAGATTACTTTACTAAGTAAAGAAATCTGTAACAGGAAGATGGCTTTGATCTGTATTCCAAATATAAGGGTCGAAAGGACAGATCCAATTTTAGTCTGGAGCTGCTTTGTCCAGCTAAGACTAATGACTAGAGAGTCTGCCTACCTTTATCAGGGTGGTAGAAGCAAGACTTTTCAATTGTTATTTCTAGAGTTCTTCATTTTGCTGTTTTCTATATTGTTGTTATCAGTTCTGCTATCCGGTAACTATGCCCTGACCAACTGGAAGCCCCAAAAGGTAGAACCCTCCTAGTACAGGTAGGTAATATTGTATATAGTGTTTTGGGCCTGGAGTCAAGAAGATTCATCTTGCTTAGTTCAGAAACAGCCTTGGACACTAAATCTGAGGCCCTGAGCAACTCACTTAACCTCTACCTTAGTTTCCTCATCTGTAAAAACAGGAATTTTTGCTTTATAGTAGTTACTATATAAATGTTAGTTATCACTATTATTGTTACTATACCCCAGGAAGAGAAGGCCTAGCAGAGACTTTATCATGCCCAGTGAGGAGGCAGATTAACAAGCTCAGTAGTTCTATCAACTCAACAGAAATACCATACTCATCAAGGACCAGACCTGAGCATATCATAGTATAAGAATTTAAAATTTAGGTTTTATGCTAAATATGAGAATTCTAAAGTAATATTGTGGTCACCAATTTAAAAATATTATAGCTTAAGTCGAAATGACTTTTAGCAGCTTTATTTACAAAAAGGTAGAAAGAGTAAAAGTGGAAAAATGTAGATAAAGAGATGAATTCTTATAAGCCTACCAGCCCTTCTCCTGAGAAACCAGGCTCAGCCCCAGTAAGGCTTCCCCAAGACTCTGTCTCCATGTGGATTTTCCTGGTAATCCTCAGCTAGAATTCCTGGTGGTGTCTTCAGCCAGGGTTCCACCAATGCAGCCTGCTCCAAAGCCAAGGCAGGAATCTCCAGAAACAATCTCTCCAAAAGCCAGGAAAGGAAGGCCAGCTACTCATGCAGCAAGCTGATGCAGGATCCATGGAAAGAGTCTCTTCCTTCAGTCCAGCTCACTGACGCAGCAAACTCCAAAGGAGAAGTCCCTTGGACAGGAAGTTCAGGAGTTTTTATAGTCCTTTTTCCACATCACTTCCTGTCCCTTCCCCACTTTACAGGAACCAATCGCAGTCTTTCAATTTGCCTAGCACTGCCCAAGGTGGGTAGGGGATAGCCTTTGAAGGTATGAGCTTACTCTAGTAAGTGACTTGTGAATTCACTTACTTGGTGTTAAGTAATTCTTGATTTGTTTAGCTAAAAATAGACAAGGGGAGAGTTAATCCTATCTTCACAACAGTAACATCAGGAAAAGATGTCATTCTTTAGCTTTAGAGATGTGAGCTATTCTTCTATACATATTCCCCACCTATAGGCCTTCTTGCTCCATCATGCATATTTCCTATGCATGTTCACTTTCCCCCCGATTGTGTATATATTTGTGAGAAAGTATGTCCAAAGTTTATAAATGTTTTGTTTGCTCATTTTCCCAACCTTATTTTTATTTTTTTTTTTTGCTGATGGCTTGCAGAATTTAAAGCACTGTGAGCTATTTTGACCTGGGGCTAGAGGCTTCACTGTAGGTTTGAAAAGGTCAAATGCTACTGACTTCTGGGGTCTCACTGTGGGCTGGTGCCAGGGCTTGTACTTCAAAGGGTGAGTTTTGGGTGCTCAGCTCTTAGCTTAGGCAGGGTCCCAGGATCCCAAAATTGGCCTATGTCAATAGGGACCTAGCACAATAAGTGTGTGTGTGTGTGTGTGTGTGTGTGTGTGTGTGTGGAGTTGGCCCACACTCCTCTGTGAGTAGTTTTATGTCTCATTACCCTTTATCCCATGAAAACTGACTCTCCTTCCCTACCTTTCAAGTTGTTTTCCACAGGAAAGCCCCCTCACTCTGTCTTCTTGTTGGTTCTATGACTTCAGTCATTTTGAGATGCTATTTTAAGGTTTCTTGGAATGATATGAATTTTTGCTGTTACTAAGTCTCCATCTTGGCCCTGCCCCATATAAATGGTTTATTGAAAAAAGTTTTGTTTTTTTTACTGTTCTATTTCATTAAAAACCTTTGCTTTAAATAAGTGAATGATAAATCATTTATTAAGCATTATGGGCCAACATTATGCAAATCAGGAGGGTTACAAATATAAGAAAGTCCTTTTCAACTTAGAAAACATATTCTAAAGGAGGAAACAATAGGTATAGGGGAATAGTGGGCAGGGGAGTCTTAGTATGGAAATCAGAGATGGTAAGTGGCAATTGATGGGTAAAAGGGCAATTGATTGACATGCTCTTACCAGACTTAATGATAATGTTGATTTGATTACTTTTCCCAGAGTAAGAAGTAGAAAATGGTGGTGAGAAAGGATATGAATAGCCACAGAGGGACAAAACAAGAAGTTGGAAGTAAAGCATAGCTATTCTGGTGATTGAGGCTAGCTAGATAAAGCTAGAGCATTTTACCCAAAAGAGGAAACATGTGCTTAGGAAGCACGTGGATTTTGTAAGAATAAAGGGAGCCAGTGAGCAATGTTTGATAGAAGGGAGATAGAGAAAGTCTGTATGGTAAGTCTCTCTTCCAGCTCTCCCCTAGGGCTGAATATACACTGGGAAACTTTAAGGGGGTGTCACCCCGAAACTGGGTGACCTGGATAGTTGTGCCACCCCACAGGAATTGGGGGTGAGGCTTCCCTATAAGAGGAGGTACATGGTACCCCAATCCAATTCTGAATAAGGACAGGGTTTACACAAATTTCCCCCTATTAGTTAATTTCACAACAGGTGGTCTGGCTTCAAGATGGAGGCAACCAGACCAAGCTGTGGTTCCCCTCTCCCTTGTTGTCTCAGGCACTCTGGAACACTATCTGACTGATGAATGGCTTTTATTATTTGCAATTTAGGGATTGGGGAAAGGGGTGAAGGGCAGAGGGATTTTGGGGTGCTCTCTTCTCTATTTCTATGGGGTCTGTCACTTAGGAGGGAATCTTTGGGATTCCTACTCCTAAGCTTCTTCCTCTGCCCCTTCTCCTTCTGTTTCTATTTCTAGTTTTCTGTTTCTATCCTTTTCTATAATTGTAAGTTTTGACTGAAAGGGGGTCTCTCAGCAAGGTTTGGTAATGGGAGAAGGAGACTAAGAGATGGCTCCCAAAATGGAGTCCAAAAACTTAGCTAACTGTATGATTGAAGTCTTGATGGGTGAGATGCAATGGAATGACTTTACCAGGGAATCAGGGTTTCAATTTCCAAAGAAAGATCCTCAGGAAGCCCTCAGGACTGGATCTGAGCTGGTTTGTCCTCCTCCTCCCTCTTCCCAATCCTCTACCCAAAGGCCTCTCCTCTTCCTCCTTCCTTGGAGAAATTCCTAGAATTCTCTCTGGTCTCAAATGTCAGCAACTGCCTTCTCTGGCTCCTTTTGGTTCCCTCTCCTCTTCACCAAAATGCATCCTTACAATTCTACAATTTTTTTTCCCCTTAGCAGCTACTTAATCCTATACTTAGCCTCAGACAAAAGGTTCCTTAGCCTGCTCTCCACTCAAAAGTTAATTAAATCTTGAGGTGTGGCATACTTAAAACTGTGAAGTATTTAAAGGGACCACACCCTTACTTGTGAATTTTCACTCTGTCCTTAACCCCTAGCCAAAGGAAAACCTAGCCCGTAGTGCCATCTACTGACAAAAACCAGAATTACAAGCCATATAAAATATAATAAGATAAAGCAACATGAATGCCACTGTATTAGAGATTCTTCTAGTTATCACCCAACTAAGAAACTTTAAGGTTTTGGAATGCCTCATTCTCCTTATGTTATTAGGAAACTATTTTCCCATTCATTAATGTTAAACAAAAAGTTACCATAGGAAAAAATGCAAGCTGACATACAAATTCAATAGGACAATCTCAAACACTGCTTGTATGGCCTAATGAAAAATGAGGATTCCAAACAACAAATGTCTAATTTTCCTAAGCCTATTCCTGAACTACTAAGAGAGGAAAACCCTATTTCTTCTGAAATAGAGAAACAGATGGATATGTCTGAGATAAAGACCCTCTCTCATGTTGCATACCTCCTAAATAAACTTTCATCCCCAGCGCACTGGAGCAACTCAGCCTTCCTGAGAAGATCCATTTCAAATATTGTTAACCACTCTAACAGCTATAAAAATTGGAGAAAAGGACTCTTGGATTCATTGCTCACATGTAAAGAGAGCACCTTCTTTTGAAACTGATTGACCATATCCTATCATAAGCATTGGAGATAATAGCCCACAGAAAAGTGGACACCATTTTGGGGAACTGAATTGAATTCCTGAATTTTATTTTACTATTTTTTTTATTTTTCTAATAGAATATTTGATTTTCCTTTCTTTAATTTCTTGTACTTAGAGTACATATAATCAATATTAATCTTTTTTGATTCTGCAGTAATATAAGTTTAAAATATATTTGCTATAATATTAATGCATACCCAAAAGCCTTAGGCTATGGAAACCTATCATTTATTGATAAATGTTATGGGACTATGATTAATGTTTATGTCTAATTCTAGGTAATAGGATCAAAAATGAGCACAGACTTCATCTGCACAGTGCCATAGAGGCACAGACTTAAACTGAATAGTGCCATGGAGCACAAGGTCAAAAAAGACCATACCAATCCAAGTAGGATTGTTGAACTTCTATGCCAATACCGAAGGACTCGAACTTAGTGTGAGACTCGAAATTGCAAAGCTTGACATATGTTAAGACATAGGATGCTTCGTACTACACTGACAGTCAAGTACCAAAGGCTGGCCATCATTCTGGCTCCCCTATCCCTGAGAAATAAGTGAAATCAGACCAGGGAATGACACTTCCCTTTTACATAAAAATCTGGTCCTCTCTTTTCTCTCTCATGATAAGGCAACTTGCTGTAGACTTGGCTGCCAATGGGTAAGTGCAATATCACTGCATTTTGTCCTATAGATTTATGGGACAGAATTTACTTGAATTAGACCTTAATACTAGGGCCTGTTATGAATGTATTCTTGTTTACTTAAAAATGTTTATATATAGAGATTTTTGATATTTTGATTCTTATTTTGAATTTTTTATTTCTCCCAAAGTTTAATATTTCTTCTATTTGTTTTTCTTTTTATGCTTTTGGTTTTTCTTTTGATAATTAACTCATACACCTCATAACTCAATGATGTATTCTGAGCTGATCTGAGTGTTGGTCAACACCCTCTTCAGGGGGGATTGTATTTTTAGAAAAATCCAAGATTTAAAATTTTGTTTGAGAAAATTTTTAGGAAAAGAAGCCTACTAACACTTTGAATCTAGAAGATGAGCCATTTAGAGAAAGATGCCTGCAGAGACCTACTATGAATCAAGATGATCTAGAAAATATGCCTGCAGAAACCTACATTGAATCAAGACAATCCAAAATGAACTTTGGGGTGCAACTAATTGAACTTAAGGGTATTGAACGCGATTATTTTGAATTATAAACTCTTATGCCAAAGGGTATTCCCCCCAATTGGCTTTTTGCCAATGCACCTAGAAAAACATTGGTTTTGCTCTCTCTCTTTCTATCTCTTCTACTTACCACTTATCTCTAACTATTTAGTTAGAAGATTTTTAGGGGTACAAGATGATTACATCAAATGATCATTTGGGGAGATGAGTCTCCCAAATGATCACAGGGAAGATTGTGATATTGAGATTAAATCTACCTTGCCCATTCTCAAATCTAATCACCAAAAAGTATAAACAAATCCACTTAACTCACAAGTTGGGAGGTCTGTGACCCACATTTGCTAGAGTGAGTGAAGAATCAGAATTTACTGACTGCCTCCTGGGAAGTCCTAAGAAAAGCATCTGTTGTGATTGTACATGTAAACTAAGAGGAAGTAACACAAAAGAAGCCCCTTTAAAAGAGTGTTCAGTGAGTTCAGTGAGAGAACTCATCTTGTTCGTATCTTGGACCTGAAGGACTTCTTCTTGTTCATGACTTGGAGAGCCTGGGACCCTGAGACCTTGGTGAGACTGTTCTTAAATCTTTCCTTTGGAATTACACATGGTGAGACTAAATCTTCTTGGACTTCTCTAAAGGAATTGCTCTTTAAAAAGAGATTCTGAGACTGAAACTTTTGCTTCATTCGTCCCAGGTCTTCAGGCCTTGGGCCTTGACCTGAAGACTAGTTAGATCTGCTTGGGCTAAACCAGAGACTGGAGCAAATTATTTAGTGTGTCAGATTAATTATCTTACCTTATCCTCTCTCTAATTTTCTTACTTTCTCTCTCTCTTTTCATTTGTAAATAAACTTCCATAAAAGTAATTTTGACTTGAGGTTATTCTTTAATTGGGGATTGATAATTATTCAATTCCCTGGTGACCAAACCTTTTAATATTCACCCAACCAAAACCCCTTTTTACCCCTTACACTAGTCAGGACAGGACAGCCTCAGACTGGGAGCTAGAGGTCTAATTAGGAAGCTGGAGCAATGGCAGTAGGACTGAGGTGTAGCAGGAAGATGGCAGTGGAACATGTTTGGGGGACTAGGATGGGTTAACTATGTTGAGCCTTCATCAGTTTTGAAGCATGTCATCAGCTTAAAAGAGGAAAAAAAGAGAGAAAAAAAGACATTTCAAATGGATCCTGTATACTATCATTTTTAGTCAAAGTTGACCCACATGTAAAAGGGTTGTGCTATATGTGTTGTTGTTTCTCCTTCATATTTAAAGGGACTGATGACATCATAGGATGATGTCTTGTGTGTGAATTGGATTTATTTATTTATTTTTAAACATTTAATAATTTTTATTTTTTAGAAAAGTTAACATGGTTACATGATTCATGCTCTGTGAATTGGATTTAAATGAGGCAGAGTTGCACAAAGAGTCTCATTCTCTCTTGCAGAGGCATTGAAGTCCAGTGGCATAATAAAAATGGGGACAAGTGGTGATGACCCAGAAGGCAGTGCATGACCCTGGTGTTTTGGATGTCTGTCTAAGCTGTAGGGACTCCACAGCCCCTACTTTAGCCATCTTCATGACTTTGGAACAAATTGTTTTCTTCCTCCCATTCTGTCAGGGGAAGACAACCCCTTAAGTTACTGATAAAGCTAAGGGCTGAAATGTTCCCTCAATCTGGTTTAGCTTGTTGGCTGAGAGAGTTTTACTGGGGTATGGCCACTGTCTGTACCACAGCTTCTTGGAGCCACAGGTGAGAGCTGGGTGACAGGTAGATACCCAAGGTGGATGAGCAGCCCTGAAAAGAGGTCAGCGAGCTTCACACCAGAGGTGTTCATTGTCTGTGAAGACCCCATACACATAGGAACGATAGTACGAAACAATTTAGTAGCAGTCTAGAAATCAAATTCTCATCTTCTGCTATAAATCTTTCTAGGAAACCTCAACAAACTCTGTAAATGATATAGCATTGTCCCTAGCCTGGTTAGCTTCTTCTGTCTGCAGGGCGAGAGAGCAGCTCATTTGTAATATTCATTTCAACCATAATGTACTGTAGGAATATAGTCAGGGATAGTCTGGTTTTCTAGGGTTAGTTGAAAGAAGAGAATTTTGAGAGAAGCCCTGGGAAAGGATTCTGGATAAGAAAGGAATTGTGGGTCTACAACTGGAAATAACTGAACTTTGCTTCCTTCTTGGATTTGACCAAGCTGGAGGAAGGTTTTGTCTCTGCCTACAATTCCTATCAAGCTGAAGGAGGGTTTTTTCCTTTGAGAGATTCTCCCTGGAGGGTCGGGATTTTGTGGAGAATTTCTTGGCATCCAGGTAGAGGATTTACTTGGAGGGAAACAATTTCCCTAAGCCCAGGTTTCATCTACCAGTGGTCCAGCTGCCAGAATTCCTAATAGTTAAAGTAATCCAAAGCTTTCCATCTATAACTTTGGTTACTTAATACAGCAGCCAAACCCAGGATTTTTTTCTTTCTTTTTTTATTAATTATTGGTAGTAAGTTTAGATTAAGTCAGATAGTATTGGGGGGTTTCTTAGATAGCATAGGGAGGATTAAGTAGGGCCCATAGAAGAAAATGAAGGCTCTCCTTCAACAGAAGGCTTAGAAGTTGGGTGAAGTTAGTTTGGATAGTGCTAGGGTCCTACCTACCAGTTTCTTTCTTCCTTTTTTAAAATAAACTTTATTTTCATAAGCCAAGGGTTTTTGGGCTTCACTCACCCTGGGGAGTTCCTAGGTGGGTTGTAACATCTAACATCCCTCTAGGACTCTTCTATAATACATCACTATACCTGTAACAACTCATCTTGGGTATCTTTATACACATCATAAAATCAAAAAGCAAAGTACAATTTGTTGCTGTGGTTGTTGAGTCAGAGTTCCCATGGATCCAGGGACATTTACTTGATCTTCTTCCTCAAGGGAAAAGGAAATCTAATCCTGTAGAAGGCTGTTGAGAAGCTCTGGAAGGCACTGAAGTGTTGTTAGATGAGAGTCTCATTCATCCTTTTGACAAATCTGGTGATCTAGATTTAGAAAAAGGTGATCTGATAACAGGAAAGGCCTGTTTTGTAAAAAATATATTGAATGACATATTTCATTTTTATATGACTTATATTTCCTATGTCCCTCCTCTTTTCTATTCCAGAAAGCCATCCCATATAACAAAGAATTTTAAAGAGAAAATAACCTGTTAATTTCCTTTTGAACTATTTCCCACTTTTCTTGCCAAATCTCTTCCATCTTTCTCATGATCTCAGATTTGAACTCTTCAAGAGCTTGTGACCGATTTTCATTTTTGGGGGAAGGTTTGGATGTGTTTCCTTGTTTGTCCTCCTCTGCTGTCTGCTCTGTTGTCTGGATTTTTTCTGTGTAAAAGTTATCAAGTGTTAATACTTTCCTTTTGTTTTTTCTCTTGGTTAGTTCTTGGGCATTGCTTGCCATTATTATGTTGGTTTTTCCTTCTCAGTCACAAGTCTGGTTGAGGCGGGGAGACTCTCTGTGTATAGAGCTGTGGAGCAGTTTTTGCCTGAGTCACAGCACAGTGCTGCCCCTCTCAGCTTTATCCTTGTGCCCAGGGTCTGAGCTCTTTAGAGTTCTGAGGTCTCAAGTCTAGCTGTTCTCAGGGTCAAGCCTCCTGGCAGTCCCCTTGCTTGCTCCTCTGCCTGAGGCTCCTTTATGAGTCTCAGCACGCTTCTTCCATCTGGGTTTGGTTTTTGTGTCCTTTCCAGGTATCATGTATGGATCGTTTAGGAGAGTTAAGTGCCCTGCTTCTACTCTGCAGCCATTTTAACCCAGAAGTCCCTTTAAGCAAAAATAAAGAGAAAAACAATCAGTGAGACTAATTAATACATCACATACATGCACAAAAAGTGAAAATATAGGTTTCACACCCATGGACCTCCCACCACTGCAAAGTACTGAGGGAAAGAATCTTCCCAAATCTCTTCTTTGGGGGGCCATGCTTTGTTCTTTGTAATTCTGCAATAACCATTTAAAAATTGTTTTGTGGTTCCTTCCATTTACACTGTTGTAGTCATCTATATTATTTTCCTAGCGCTGATTACATGAATTCATGTAAATCTTCCTATGCTTCATCATATTTATTGTTTCTTTTAACACAATAATAGAGCAGCTGGTGGCACAGGGGACAGAGTGCCAGACCTGGCGTTAGGAAGGCTCCTCTTTAGCAGAACCAGGAGAACCTTATTCACAGAGATGGACACACTGTGGTAAAATTGAATGTAATAGACTTTTCTGCTAGCAGCAATGCAATGATCCAGGACAACTATGAGGGACTTATGGAAAAGAACGCTATCCACACCCAGAGGAAAAACTGTGGGGGTAGAAACACAGAAGAAAAAGAACTGCCTGATCACATGGGTGGATGGGGATATAATTAGGGATATTGACTCAAAATGAGCACCCTAGCACAAATATCAATAATATGGAAATAGGTCTTGATCAATGACACATGTAAAACCCAGTGGAATTGTGCGTTAGCTGGTGGGGAGGGGAAGGCAAGGGAAAGAGCATAAATCATGTAACCATGGAAAAATGTTCTAAATTAATTAATTAAATAAAAGATAGTTTTTTTAAAGATAAAAAAAGAAAAGCTCCTCTTTCTAAGTTCAAATCTGGTCTTGGACACTTATTAGCTGTAAGTCACTTAATCCTGTTTGCTTCGGTTTGCTCATCTATAAAATGAGCTGGAGCAGGTAATGGCAAACTACTATGATATCTTTACCAAGAAATCCCAAATAGGATCATAAGAATCAGATACAACTAAAAGGACTAAACAACAACAATATGATACAATAATATTACATTTATGCACTGTACTTTGTTTAGCCATTTCCTAATCAATGAACATGTACTTTATCTCTAATTCTTTGCTACCATAAAAAAAATAAAAGTGGTTTATGTGGGGACTTCCGTTTTTTTTCTTTTGTGTAAGTGGAAATTTTATATACTTTAGACTTCATCTCCCAGAATCCTTCCCTCGCCCCAAGATTCCCTTTTCCTTTCTGTTTACTTGCATCTTTTACATGATTATATATAAGTTTTGGGGAATGCCTCTCTAGCTCTCTCTTCCATGTGAGTGGTGAGCACTCCCTGTGTTCTCTAGGTCTCTAGTTAAATATTAATAAATCTTCATAAATATTATACTTTGGAGATATTGAATATTAATTTTAAAATCCACACTTTTAATCATTGACTTCCTTGGGGCACATGCCTAATATTGAGATCTTTGTGATGAAGTGTATGAACATTTTAGTTACTTTATTTGCCAAATTCCTTTTGTACTAATTCACAATTTTACAAGAGACACATTAAGGTGGTCTGTCTTATTTTAAAATTTCTAACCAGGTGTTTCCTAAGTGTGTTGGCACCAGAAGAGTTGGCCCAGTGTGTGTTTTATTTATATGTTTTACTTATCCATTTAGAATTTATTACATGTCACATAAGATTTATATATATATATTTTTAAACCCTTAAGAGTGGTAAGGGTAGGCAATGGGGGTCAAGTGACTTGCCCAGGGTCACACAGCTGGGAAGTGTCTGAGGTCAGATATGAACCTAGGACCTCCCATCTCTAGGCCTGGCTCTCAATCCACTGAGCTACCCAGCTGCTCCCAAGATTTATATTTGTATTTAATTTTCATCTGACTGCTAATTATTTTTCCCAGAAGTCTTTACTGAATTATGCATCATTTCCCTTATATTTTATCTTACATTTATTTATTTTGTATTCATTAATTACTAGTTTAAGAATTAGGTTTCAGTTCTATATTATCTATGATCTATTTTTTTTTATTTAGTACTTTTTTTTACATTTCATCTTACAATCAATACTGTGTATTGGCTCCAAGGCAGAAGAGCAGTAAGGGCTAGGCAACAGGTTCAAACACAAGACCTCCCAGCTTCAGGTGTATATCATAAACTTCTTCTGAATCCTAAGTTGTAGTAGACTAGAAAGATGTCTCACCCTGACCTTTTTTTGGCTCTGACAATCCAGAATTCAATTTGAGGCTCTATTTTAAAAGTATTTGGAGAGGAATGTTAGAATTTGGATGGGTTGTTGTCTCTACTCCACCATCTTGGTTCTGCCTCTAAACTCCAATGGTTCCCTGTTACTTCTAGAATCAAATCTAAAATCTTCTGGTGTTCAAAGCCTTTTCACAACCTATCTTTCTTCCACTTCCTAACCTTTCTCATCTTCTTCTATCTCACTTTTCCAGGCCTCATGTATTCTGTGATCCAATGACATAGACTTCCTTATTGTTTTTCACTTAATTCACTCATTTCTAGACTAATCATTTCCACTGACTATCCTTCATGCATGGAATACTCTTCCTCTTCATCTCTAAGTTGCATCTAAAATCCCACCTTCTGTGAGAAAACTTTTCTGATCTTTCTCAATGCTAGAGCCTTCCTTATGTTGATTATTTTCAACTTACTCTGTTGTTGTTTATAGAGAGTTGATTTCATGTTGTCTCTCCCATTAGACAATAAGCTCTTTAAGAGCAGCAGTTGTTTTTTGCCCTTAATTGTATCTCTAGCACTTGGCATGATTCCTGGTACACAGGTATAGAATGCATGCTTATATGCTTGTTGACTGACACTGTTGCAGAGAAGATGTAGAAAAATTCTAAAAAAGAACTTGCCAAACTTCATACAAAATCTACACATTCTTTGATAGGCAGCAATAGGGGAAAAATGTGGGAAAAAAATTGCAAACTATGGCTTGGGTGTAAGGAATAAAAAGCCAAAGATAGGTAGACTTCTCAAAAGTCTCATATCTACATATTATGAATACTTTATTGCCAAATAGAATTCAAAAAGGCTGAACATGGTAAACACTGAACAAAAGGATAGAAAATGAGACTAACTATAACCTAACAGGAAATAATTGGTCACTGATTTGGGATAGAAATAGCTCTGTGAAGTTAGATCATCACTTCATTAGAACAATTTATATCAAATTAGAAGAAAGGCTAAAGTGGAAAGCATAACATGAACAAAAACAACTTCAATCTGATTTATTTAAATAGCAATAGATGCAAAAACCTGGATCTCAGAAAAAAGACAAAGATATTGAGAATGATTATATGAATTTCCTGCACAAATTTAACCACTGTAAAAGTGTCACCACAATGAGGTGGCTCAAAGCTCTTGGAAACTATCTTTGCCAGCAAAAACTTTTCCTCTTTATCAAGCGAAAAAGAGATGATGGCCAAGGAAAATATGGGCTTACAATAAAAACTCACTCATAAAATACTATAAGCTGTATAACCTTTAAAAACAGCGAAAAGCTGAGGAATGAAAACAAATCTAAAGAAGTTTGGCCCAAGACCCACATGAGCCACATCATCTCAAGAGCATTCCTAGATGAAACTGGCAAGTTTCAACAAAGAGATGTAAAATATAAAACAGTTGGTCAACATTTCATAATCTATTTTCATCGTTAAGTAACAAAGGACACACTGCATTTGGATCCCGATGCCTTAGTCCTTTGTTGTTGTATGAAGAGGTAGGAATGGCACTGAGGAAGGTGGTTTTTTGCTCTAGCTTTTTATGTTAGTTATTATTAATAAATCTTATTAAATATAATACTTAAAATATTGGATATTAATTTTGAAACTCACAGCTACCCTTTTGTTTACTTTACCTAGTGTCAATTCATGTAAGTCTTCTCATGCTTCTGTAATATTCCATCACACAAGGGTAGAGTTGGGTAGCTCAGTGGATTGAGAGTCAGGCCTAGAGACGGGAGGTCCTAGGTTCAAATCCGGCCTCAGACACTTCCCAGCTGTGTGACCCTGGGCAAGTCACTTGACCCCCATTGCCCACCCTTACCACTCTTCCACCTATGAGCCAATACACAGAAGTTAAGGGTTTAAAAAAAATATTCCATCACACACACATATCCCAAATTGTCTTGCCATCCCCTTATTGACTTCCTTTCCAGGTCTGGTTCTTCACTACTCCAAAAAGTGCTGCTACATCTATCTTGATATACGACGCAGGGACCTTTTCTTTTACCTCTCTGAGGTCTACACCTGGCAGAAGCATATGTCAAAGAATACAGATATTTAAGTCATTTTTTAAAAAGCAAAACTCCAAATTACTTTCCCAAACAGATGGATGAACTCACAACATTACATCATATTAGTATGAAGTGAATAGAATCAGGAAAACAACACAATTACCAACCATAACGTGAAAGTACCAATAACGAAGCAGACTACCCACCTCCTGACAAAAGTGATGGTTTATATACAGAAGGAATATATAGCAGCCAGTGTATGGACTGGTTTTTCAAGAATACATATTTGGTAGGAGAGTTTTGTTTCTCTTTAAAAAATATTTATTTATTTAGAATATTTTTCCATGGTTACAAGATTCATGTTCTTTCCCTCTCCTCTTCTCTCCTCACTTCCTGGAGCTGACAAGCAATTGGGTTATGCATATATCATTGTTCAAAACCCATTTCCATGTTATTCATATTTGCAATAGAGTGATCATTTTATACCAAAACCCCAATCATATCCCCATCAAACCACGAGATCAATCATGTTTTTCTTCTGATTTTGTTTCACTTTTAAAATACTGGAATGGGGGTGGTTTGTAGAAAAGTTAATGTAGTGATGTTATTAAAAAAAGAAAAAGGGGGTCATTGAAAAGGAATGTGTCAGTCAACAAACATTTATTTAATACCTATTATGTGCTTAAAGGAAGCAGCTAAGTGATGCAGTAGATAGAATACTGCTCTTAGAGTCAGAAAGACCAGAGTTCACATCAACAAACATCATATGCAATGGGGGTAAATTAGAAGCCTTCCCAATAAGATCAGGAGTGAAACAAGGATGCCCATTATCACCTCTATTATTTAACATTGTACTAGAAACACTAGCAGTAGCAATTAGAGAAGAAAAAGAAATTGAAGGTATCAAAATAGGCAATGAGGAGACTAAACTATCACTCTTTGCAGATGATATGATGGTCTACTTAGAAATCTTAGAGAATCATCTAAGAAGCTTGTAGAAATAATTAACAACTTTAGTAAAGTGGCAGGATACAAAATAAATGCACATAAACCATCAGCATTTCTATATATCTCCAACACATCACAGCAACAAGAGGTAGAAAGAGAAAAACACCATTTAAAATCACCCTAGACAATATAAAATACTTGGGAATCTATCTACCAAAACAAACACAGGAATTATACGAAAACAACTACAAAACACTTTCCAAACAATTAAAACTAGATCTAAACAATGGGAAAAACATTGATTGCTCATGGGTAGGATGAGCTAACATAATAAAAATTACCATTCTACCCAAATTAATTTAACTATTTAGTGCCATACCTATCAAACTACCTAAAAACGTTTTTATTGAATTAGAAAGAACTATGACAAAGTTCATTTGAAAGAACAAAAGATCAAGAATATCAAGGGAAACAATGAAAAAAAAAGTGAAGGAAGGTGGCCTAGCAGTACCAGATATTAAACTGTACTATAAAGCAGTGGTCATCAAAACAATATGGTACTGGCTAAGAGACAGAAGGGAGGATCAGTGGAATAGACTTGGGGTAAGTGACGTCAGCAAGACAGTGTATGATAAACCCAAAGAGCCCAACTTTTGGGACAAAAATCCACTATTTGACAAATATAAAGGCAGTTTTCCTTGATAATTTCTTGAAAGATAGCATCTAAGTTTTTTTTTTTTTTTTTGATCATGGCTTTCAGGTTGTCCAGTAATTCTTAGATGATCTTTCCTGGATTTATTTTCCAGGTCAGTTGTTTTTCCCATATTTCCCATTTTCTTCTTTTTCATTCTTTTGACTTTGTTTCTTGATGTCTCATGGAGTCATTAGCTTCCACTTGCCCAATACTAATTAAGCCAAGATTTTCTTGAGTGAGCTTTTGCACCTCCTTTTCCATTTGGCCAATTTTATTTTGTAAAGAGTTCTTTTCCTCAATGACCAATTCTCTTTTTCCAACTGGCCAATTTTATCTTTCAAGAAGTTTTTCTCTTCATTGCATTTTTGTATATCTTTTTCCATTTGGCCAATTCTGCTTTCTAAGAAATTTTTCTTCTCTTTGGAGAACTTTTGCCTTTTTTACCAATTGGCCTATTCTGTTTTTAAAGGTATTAATTTCAATATTTCTTTGTGCCTCCTTTACCAAGTTGTTGACTTTTTTCATTATTTTCCTGTCACTCATTTTTTCCTAATATTTCTTCTACCTCTCCTTCTTGACTTTTAAAATCCTTTATGAGCTCTCCTATTTTTTTTTAACCCTTACCTTCTGTCTTGGAGTCAATACTGTGTATTGGCTCCAAGGCAGAAGAGTGGTAAGGGTAGGCAATGGGGGTCAAGTGACTTGCCCAGGGTCACACAGCTGGGAAGTGTCTGAGGCCAGATTTGAACCTAGGACCTCCCTTCTCTAGGCCCACCTCTCAATCCACTGAGCTACCCAGCTGCCCCCCTATTAATTCTTTTTTGGGCTTAAGAGCTGTTCATATTTTTCTTGGAAGCTTTGGATGTACCAGTATCGACTTTGTTTTCTTCTGAGTTTGAGTCTACCCTGTCACCAAAATAACTTTCTATGTTGTTGTTTTTTTTTTTGTTTGCTCATTTTTCCTGCATTTTTATTTTCTTTTAGTTTAAAAAACTGATAAATTTGGGGTCTGTGACCGAGATGAAGGGAGCACTGTTCTAGGCTTCAGGTTCTTTGTGTAGCTGCCTTCCGAGTTGAGGCTCGGGATCTATCTGCTTTCAGTTCTCCCAAGGTGGTATGATGTAAGGAGGTGTGTTTAAAATTTTTCAGGACTGTGCTCTGGTCTATGAGTGACCCCAAGTACTCTTTACCCCTTGGAACTGTGACCAGGGTCCCCTGTTCCCTCGAGGCTGCAAGTGCTGGTATATGTTGGTGTTCCTCTTCACCCTGTGACTGGGCTCCAGGGCTGTGAGCTGGTTTTGCACATGGGCAATGGGACAATTCTTGCACTCAGAGCCAGCAAAGGGACCCTGCAATCTCCTTCTGAGCAGGTGTCTCCCTCCCTGCCCCTTACTATCTATGACCATGAGCTCCAGAAGCCTTTGCTGTTGCTTCAGCTGCCTAAAGGCCTATTGGCTTGGAGGGGCCTTTCCTGGGACTCCACCTTTATCCTAATGCACTAGATCCCTTGGGCTTGTCTTCTAAGTTGTTTTGGGCTCAAAAATTACTTCACCATGACTTTTTGTGAGTTGTACTACTCCAGAATTAGTCTTGAGGTGTCCCATTGTAGCTTTTTGGAGGGTAATTTGGTAGAAATCAGATGGGTCCCAGTACCTTCTGATCCTTTTAAATGGCTGTTAATCTTTTGATAACTGTTGAATGATTCAAAATCTCAAAACCTAATTCTCTTTAATGAGGAAAATGTTGCCTATAAGATACTATGAATAGTCAGGTTTGTGAATTTCCTAAACTGAAAATGATTTTAAAATTCTGCTGGATGCAATGGCAGAGTTAAGTATTTTAGAGGTTGTGGAAAATTGTACAGTGTCAGATATAATTAGTGTATTGGTTAGTATACCTATATATCTTCCTTTTTAAATCTTGTTATAAAGACAGTGGGTAGAAGAGAAAGGAATATAATTGAAATGAATGTGGCATAAAAACAAAACATCCATAAACGTGTAGCTTGGATATATAATATGGAGATACTCTTAAAGCACCGTTGAACATGCCCAGTGAACCTAACACAGCAAGGTGGCACAGTGGCTAGAGAGCCGGACAAGACCTGAGGTCAAATCTGGCCACACACACTTGCTCGCTGTGTTAACCTTGTTCGTCTCGGTTTCTTCATCTGTAAAAGGAGCTGGAGAAGGAAGTGGCAGACCATTCCAGGATCTTTTCCAAGAGCACCCTAAATGGGGGCACCAGGAGTCGGACACGAGTGGAACAACAAAATGTCTGACAAGAAGCCCACGGGCTGGGGGTGGCCCCCTTTGACTTACTGCCTGAGGAAGTCCCTCTTTTTCCACTTCTTGTTCTGCCTCTCGTTTACCCCTTGAAATCTCTTAAGTGGAGCCTTTGAGATGTGCCCTTCAGGTACGGGGTGTTGTGGATATTTTGAAACTCTGTTTGTTGGTCAGAAGGGCCAGCTGGCCAAACTGTGTAGCGAAGTTGTCAAGGGCTGAGAAGAACAGTGAGGGATAGGGACTGACGAGCTGTGGAGGCAGCAGGTCAAAACAAAAACTCTCTTTAGTAAGGTTATAAGGATTTAAAAGGTTGGAGGAATATAAGGATCGGGGTCCTGAAGTCTAAATAGGGGACTAACTCAAACCACACCCAACTCAAGGCCTCTCACGAGAACCACTTCCGTCTGGTAAACACCAGACTGCTCTCTCTCCTTATCACTACCTGAACCCAATTTCTGACTCTAAACCTACTTCTAATAATTCTTCTTCTTCTATATTATAAGTTACTGCCTCCTTGTAGTTGTTCAGTTCAATTTCTCCAACTTCCAGCCAGTCAGGGTTTGGGGCCTAGTGGCTTCTGGCCTGAATGGCTGAGCCCAGCCGGCTCCACTCTGTAACCACAGAGGAACAAAAACCAGATTTTCTTCTTCTAACTGTTGGTCTTCCTTTCACAGCTCTTCCCAAAACTTCCAACTTCTTTCTAAAACTGTCACTTCGGTTCAAGGGATTTCCAAGAGCCAACATTTTAGCCTCCTCTCTTGGCAGGGAATGGCTGAGAGACACAGTTGGGCTAAACAGAACTTCCAACTCCTCAGGTCCCTCAGAGTTCCTAAGCAAGACCTGAGCTCCAAGTTCCACCCAAGGCAGTCTGACAGGATTCACACTAACCAACTCTTAATCAAAACCCTTAATAGGGGTCACTTTTCTGCTAAGCTCTTTTGAGCCTGGCATTCACCTTTCCTCATCTCATCCAGTTTGACCTGGCTCAATGCAAACAATGCCACAAAGTCTTGTGGGGATGCAGGTAGGACACCGATGGGAAGCCAGGAAGGCCAAAGTCTTTTGGATCCTTTGAAGTTCCTAAGGCCCTCCTTTGACTATGGCAGGAAGGGAAGCCAAGGTACTCCCCTCCAACCCAAATCCTTCTCTTAGGTTTTGGCTAAATTTCTCATTTTCTCCTGGTCTGCTGATCACCCAAGTTTTACAGTCCTAGAATGGATTCGATATTTTACCAAGAATTCACAGGGGTGACTAGATTTTGTTAACTAATCCGTAAACATCATTCTAATAGCTTTCAACAACTTTTAATACTTCAAGTCTCAGACCAAATGAGACGTGCGCTTACCTGGCTAAGGTATCAGGATATCGCATCTCCTTACTCATATAATAAAGGAGATGGGTTAAGTGAATTACCGATTCAAATGACTCTACCCTGAAAGATATTTCGGCACATGTGATCTCTATTACAACAAAAGATCCTAAAAGTAATTTGTATTATGTCAGACTTTAAGCAAGACACCAATTATTTTTACTCCTGTCATCTTTTGGATATTTCATTTGTTAGAAATCAGCACTAGGTCCTTGAGGACCTAGAAGAATGCACAAGTACATAAGTATTTATCAATAATCATCAAAAACAAAGAGTAATACTGCTTAATTATATATCTGAGTCATTATGTTATCTAAGACCTCAGGAATTTGTCTGGATCCACAAAATGAATGGTTTTTGGAGGCAGGAGCTATTTTTACTTTTATGCTTGTATCCCTAGCATCTAGAATTGTATTTGCCATATTAAAGCTTTCAAAAATATTTGTTGAATTGAATTGAATTCCGTGAGTTCCAAGAAATAGAAGTTTTAGAAGTCTTTGTCCTAATGAGTTTTTTTAATCCTGGATGAAAAAACATAACAATTGAATTTTTTGTCCTTCCAAGCTTACAAAATTTATGATTATTTCTGTGTAAAACAAAAATCACCTAGAAAAAAAGGGTGTTTTTTTTCTTTCATTTCCCCTATCATTGGGTTGATGAATGGATGCAACCGTTGCCATCAGATAACCAAGGTAAATTCTTCTGTAAAGTAAAAATGTCATTACCTGATGAATAGCAAAAATAGTTGAAAAAGAGTTTTTATATGTATGATTCAAGGACTATAAGCATATTACCACGTTGGTGAGAGGCTTGCAGACCATGTTGTAAGATGAACAGTTGATTTACCTGTGAATGTTTAGCTTGCAGAAGAAAAGATTTGAAGATGAAGAGGTGGTAAGGAGACTAGGCATTATCTTCAAATACCTGAAGGGCTGTTAATAAGACAGTATTAGAATTGTATTGCTTGACCCCAAAGGGACGGAATTGAGAGTGATGATCAAAAGTTGCCTGAGGAAGACTTTAACTTCAATGCAAAGAAAAACTTTAAAAAACCAGAGCTGTCTAAAAGTAAGAAGGGCTATTCAGGAACCAGATCATTCCATATCAATGTTAATTTTCAAGTAGTAACTGGATGACTTTAAAAAAAACAACTTACTTTTTTAGGAGCAACTCTAAGACAGAAAGGCAAGGGCTAAGCAATGGGATTGAGTAACTTTCCTGGCTAGTCACATAGCTAGGAAGTGTCTGAGGCCAGATTTGAAACCAGATCCTTCTGATTCCAGGTCTTGTACTCTATCCACTGTGTCACCTTGCAGTTCCTGGATGACTTTTCCTGAAGGATGTAGTAGAGGGAATTCCTGACCAGGTCCAGGTAGAACTAGGTGACCTCTGAAGACTCTTCCAAATCTGACAGTTTATGATTTTCTAAATATGTTGAGAACTCATAAACTCAAGTGAAAAAGATAAAGACTCTTCTAGCACTAAGGCTTGGCTACCATAACTGAAGGTGTTAATAACTATAAACATTTTAGTCTCCCACCCAAAGCTTCTGGATGTTAATCTGTCACACTTGCCGGTGGAAGAAAGGTTCCTAATGCCACTGAGAATGACAGTGAAGTAAAAAAGTAGAGTGAAGAAAATAAAGAAAATGAAAGATAGTGAAAAATAACTATTAAAAAACAGGAAACCAACATTCAAATTATCCCTTAGAAATCTTTAAAGAAATTCTTCTAAATGTCAATGGTTGTTATGGTGATGGGTTTAAGATCCTTCAGCATCTCCTACTAGTTATGTTTAATTAAGCACTTTCAGATTCCAAAAAAAACTTAGGTTTCACTATCAATGTATTCAGGTAACAAGATGTTTATTTTAAAGCATCAAAATAAACAAAAAGCACCTCAATCTCCAAGGGAAATATAAAAATTTTTATAACAAGTTTTTTTAAAAAAGGCTTTTTTTTGGTTTGAGTTTTTAAAAAATTACATTATAACAAGAACACTATACATTAAGTTACAATAAATATACACTTTATCTCTTTTAAACTTTATACAAGTTAAACAACATTTTTCATATCCACATGATTAAGCATGTCTCTAAAACAGGTAAAGAAAGAGAAAACATGGATTTGTTTAGTTTAATGCTAAACTTTAGTATAAGACCAGAAGAAGGAATTCATGTTTTCTATTACTTTCTTGCATTGTAGTCAACAGTTTCTGCATGCATAAGACTTTTTGTTTTAAAGATACTAATTGCTTTTATGGGAAACTGACTGAGGGAAATTATAGTTATTTAATTATAACTGACTTGGGCTTGAAAAAAATTTGGTGGCTTGGAATATGAACTGTATTATGATAGTCAATAGTTCAGAAATTTGCTCAAAGGTCAATTCTGAAATCTTATATGCTTATTTTAAATGCACAACCTCACTACCTGGGTTTACCTCAACATATATTACATACAAGAGAACATGAAAAACTTTACAATTAGCAATTAGGAGGAGAATGCCAACTGTGTGGTTACAGAAAATGTTATATCATTATGACAAATTCATTACATGCCTTAAAACAAATCTAAGACAAAATATGTAAACACGTTTTTTGTAACAAAAGTCTAGGCACCTTCAAAGACAACACTGATAAAACCTGAGCATGCACCTGGAGGATGAAAAATAAGTTTTTAGAACGTGTTTGGTGGTCACTTTTGGAAGAACTACTCAATGAAAGATCCAGATGAAATACTGATATTTCCAATGTATACCTGTAAAACTAAAAGAATGTTAAAATCAAAGATTATACATTCTTTTAAATTTGTTTTCAAGATAATGCTGTTGCTTTCTGTTCCAATTATAAATAGCAGAGAGTAAGCAAAATGAGATAAAAATATTTGTAAAAAACCTTCAGATTAGGAATTATGGTCTATATTCTCTGACATCTCTTTAGCATAAAGTAACTGAACAAGATAAGCATCTTAATTAATTAGCAATTTTCATTTAGAAATTCAATAACTCCAAAAGAAAAGTGAAAAATGTCAGGTCAAATAATTAACTTCTATCAGCAGTATCAGTAAGACTGATGTTTAGTATTTGAAATTATAAGGAAGAGAATAATAAAACACCAATGTGAGAGGTAGCAATGGAAATAAGAGTAATCATTTTTAGTCTCCAAACCTCTAAATTTGAAATTAATATGGACAACTCTTAACAAATTCACCCACTGGCTTCAGGCAAAATACTACAAATGTTAGTGGAAACTGAAGTTTAAGGCAAATTATCAGTGAGCTTAACAAAAGAAAAATTTATCAAGTATAACACAGACTTAACATAATTAGATCTGGTAGATTTGGAGCCACTATGAATATTTTAATTTATTAAATTATTAAATATTTTCACTTCTCAGAAAAGAAAATGTTTCTCACTAAAAAGTTTTAGATTTAAATAAAAATTAAACTTTCATTAAATAATTCAAAAAGTACAAAATTAAATATGAAAAGCAAAAACATTTATAATTATGACACAGGTTCTATTTTTCATCCACCTGGAATGAAAAAACACTCAAAATGTTGACAGACACTAAAATAACTGAAATGGATTAAGGATGGGAATCCTTCCTGACTTTGCCTAATCACTTTAGAAAAACAAAAAGTGATTTGAGTAGTCAAAATATACTAACATCAAACATCATTTTGCATTTCTATGTTCTGTATATTAACACTACTATCCATGTGAAAATTTTGGACCTTTGATACATAACACTGATAAGTCATTTTAAATGAAAAAATAAATATATTTTTGAAAAAATGTCATGAAGCTGAATTACTAAATATACTTGACTTTTCTGTCTTAACATTAAACTTGAAAACAGGGTTTTATATTGAAAATGCTACTATGATACATGACATATGAAGTAAATAATTTAATTAGTAAATGCAGTGGCTCAATACATTTTATTACTATAAATAAGAATAAATTTGTGCATAAATATTTTAATGGAAATACTTTAGTTTTAAATGCCAGTCAATTCATAAAGAATTTTGTTTGGCACAGAAAAAAATGATAATATATGTCTTTTTTTTTCCAACTTGGTGTAGATCTTCAAAGTAATATAGAAAAAAAATCCTCTGAGATCAATAAAAATAAAAAGCTTTATAAATTGTCTGTAAACTATGGGAACTTTTTCATGTTTTTAAAATTTCTCTAATTCCACTGATGGTAGGTAGTGTTTTAGCTATAAAGACAATATTTTTAATATGCTACTTCTATTGCTTTTCTGTGTAATTCAAGTTACATAAGGTATAGAATTCTCTGAATTTAGGATATTCCAAGTATCCTTCTGAAAACTATTAATTAACAGGCTCTTTATTTTGTAACTGGAAGTGCAAAATGTTGAAGGGAAGTAGCTGAAGTGCAGCCACATTTCACCTGAAGTGGCTATGGGTGTTTAGTGGTCACAATTTTAAAAACCACTATTTATTTCTAGGTAAAATCAATTGTAGCCCAAGAGAAAATAATTTACAATATTAAAAATGATTTTAACAAATGAAACCCATTCTATTTCATATTTGCAATATCATTTATCATCCATATTTTCTTTACCTTTGAAATGTAACTTTCTTCATTGTTCAAGTACCTCTTTCTACTAGTGCCAAACAAACTCTGTTATTAAAAGCCATTTTTCTCCCATAGTAGGTTAAGCCCTAGCATCTTTTTTCTTTTAAAAAAAGAACACACACAGGAAAATAAGAAAAGGGAGGAAAATCTGCTATATGACTGATGTATTTAATAGCATGTTTTGGTCAGCTATGAAGCACCAAAATCAGATAAGACGTTTTATGAGATGAGTAGGAGAAACATTTACGTTGGCACCAAACCTTTACAAATCATTCGTTTTAGCCTATTTTTTGAAATATTGGCTAAATCAAACAATCTGGAAATGGCAGATCTAACCAAAACTGGAAAAAAAACCCTCTCTTTTAAGGTAACATAATGACCTCGAATTGGCACAAATCATTATCAGTTTTATATGAAAGAAAGTACCCATCAGAACAAGTTTACAGAATAAGGAATACTCTTTACAATGCCACTGTGAAGAATGGCACTATTTTGAGACTACTTTCATCTCCAACACAGTTGAATTCTTCAAAATTTTAAGTCTTAAAAGTCTTGAGAAACTTAAATCATGGATGAGGTATTTCTGACCAGGATATTATCTGCTTGCTCAGAAGATGTTGGTTCACTGGGTTCTTCCTTAACTTGACTCAGAGAAATAGAACCTTGTGGATTTTCTTCAACTTTAAAAACAAAAGACATATAACAAGGTCATTACTTTTTAACAATAGCAAACTTTTTAGAATTAGATTTTTTTAGAAGCCAAGCATGATGACAGTTTGATATACAACATAGTAATTTAAAATCTAGGTTGCATAGTTGAAAATGTAACAATTTTGTGATGTACCACATTTATATTACTCATTTTCTTGTGTGAAAAGATAAAATCATATGGCTTGAACATAACTAAAAATGAAAAAAAGAGAGGGTAATGTAGACAAAATCATAAAGCTATATTCCTCTAAATAGCTTCTTTCTTGTGGGGGTAGTGGCTGACATTAGCTTCATGAATGTTTATTTGGTATGTATAACACTCTCACGAACTATATGGCGGTTTTAGCCTCTCTTCTTTTTATCAACAAAAAAAATTGATATCGCAAAGAAAGATAATTTCATTAAATTAAAAAAAACTTAACAAGTAACATTTTGAAACAGATTTTGTCAGTCTAAATAGTTTTTAAAGATAAGATGCCAATTAATATTTATGTGAATAAAAGGCAAAAATAAATGGCAAGAAAATTCCCTTTCTTTGAATGGAAACTTCAGAATTTTGTACATTTAGGAACATGTACAACACTTTTATGTAGTACCACTTCAACAATTTTATGTAGTTACATGTTAATGGAAATTTCCTGTTGATCAAGAAACTCTAGAGTTTGTACTAATTTGAAAAAAAAAAAGTTATGTCTTAAAAGAATGCTTTAACTTGGCTATTTGCACTTTTCATTTATTCTATCTACAAAAAAAAATGAAGAATTTCAGTCTGTATCATTTCCAACTTTAAAACTGATTTCAAAGTAGTTGAAACTAAATAAATCTAAGTTTAGTACATACCAGCAGCACTACTAAAAACTGGAAAGTAGAAGGTCTGAGATGAAATTATCTTTCTTTGTGATATCAATTTTTTTTGTTGATAAAAAGAAGAGAGGCTAAAACCGCCATATAGTTCGTGAGAGTGTTATACATACCAAATAAACATTCATGAAGCTAATGTCAGCCACTACCTCCACAAGAAAGAACCATTGGTTATATAGTTTGAGTAGTTCTGGGAGTTCTTATTAAGTGGCCCTTCAAATTTTAATCCAATTCAAGAATTCTGGGGAGACCTATTTCAAAAAGGCTGTCTTGTTAGGACTACCACTGATTAGTCATCTCAGGAGCCTGTTGGCACAAGATTTTGGGCCCTTAGTATTTTTCAGTGACATATAAATAAGATCCTTTTAGTCAGCTAGATAATATTTAAAACTATTTTAGCTTTTTGTTTTGGTGAATATTTTCTGAAGAAAAATACCAGTTCTTGCAGTTAAAGAATGTGACCAGGAATGGAGATAAGGATGTAATTTAAGAAGAATTTCTAAATTTATTTTTGTTTTTCTCAAACTGCAAAAATTCTTCCTAAAACTATACAATTCAGAATATTTTGGGATAAAAAGAAGTGATCCAATGAGGTGTTATAAGGGTTTTCTAACCCTCATTGATTATTGGTATAGTATGGTAATACCAATAAATTTGTCCTGTGTGGGTGGATAGGCTGTTGGTGTGAGAAAAATGGCTTCTCAGAGCAGCCTAAGAATTCTGGCTCAAACAGTTGCAAAAAATATATATACATATATTTTATTATAAGTAAAATAATTAATGAAAGGAATAGTAAAAGGAAACAAGTAGAAAAGAAATTCTTATAATATATAAGCTAATAATTCTAACTCTAACCACCCAAAATCTGATCTGCAAAGATCTTCTTCTTCCCCAAACAGAGATGAGGCTACTCTCTCTTCCTATTTTATCTAAATCCCCCCAAATCTTAATCTATTTACCCTAATCTAAATTATACACAAGAGAAATAAGTTAGGTCTCTCTCTCTCTCTTCCTTGCTATATAGATGAACAGCGTTGAATCTCCACAGCCTCTCTCCACTCACACAGCAAACTGCTAGTTGCACCAATGTTTCACCCAACAATCTCCTTCACTTGTCAGGTCTTAAATGAATTTTTAGATGTGAAGAACACTGATATTTTCCCAATCTCGCCGAGCAGCTCTTAGAACCTCCTTTCAATTTTCCCATGGGAAAATTCTCTCTTACCCATAAATCCATCTGAGATTCCATTCAGATTTTTTAAAGAAACCTAACATAACTCTCTTATGCATCTATCAATAACTTATGCTACTTAACTATTTCCTAATGAACTCTTAATTAGAAAATAATTCTCTACAGAGGTTAGATAATAGTGATAGTAAAAACAAATCTTATGCTATCTGTGACTGGTTAACTAGCTTAATTAGCATGATGCTAACGAGGCTGAGGCTGTCAACCAGGACTATCCTTCTGGTCTTGCCTGGCCACTAATCTTTCCAATGACTGTCCTGACTGTAAGAGAGTGGACCATAATGTTAGGGCATCATACAAGTTTACTACCAAGTTTACTGAAAAAACAAATGGAAGTTGATGCCCTCATGATAACAATACCACCTGTGTTTATCCAAGAAAAAAAGCACATAATTTCTAACGTTGACAACAAAAACCCATAATCAGAAACAAGTGTTTTTAAAAAAGAATTCTCCCTTTAAGCCTCTGAGGAACACAGTTACACTTTCAGTTATTTTTATGGAAATACTACTTTACTGTCCCATTAGAATGTATACTACTTGAAGCTAATAGCTGGTTGCTCAAGTGGATATAGCACTGGATCTGGAGGCAAAAAGGCTCAAGTTTAAATATGACCGTAGACAATTACTAACTTTGTGAATCAGGGCAAGTCATTTAACCCATTTACATTACATCACTTTCCTCATGTATAAGATGGGGATAATAATAGCACTTGCCTTTCCCAGGGAGGATAAATTGAGATATATTTTTAAGTGCTTTGCAACTCCCAAAGTGCCATATAAATGCTGACTATTTTTGAAGACAGGGACTTTTTCACTTCTGTTTTTGAATCCCCAGGACTTAGCACAAATCCTGGCTCATCTAAGATTTCAAAAAATGCTTGTTGACTAATTGAACTGGCTCCTCTACTGTAGTCACTTTTAAGTTGTTAAAACTGATCAATTCTGACATTTTTGATGAGTTGCTAACAACTTTGATATAATGTGATATGCTGAATGTCTTGTTTTATAGCTATACCATTCCTTACTTTTTTCTCTAAATCCACTGTGGTCAACCCATACTTTCCATATCTGTAAAATGTTACATTGTCTTTTATCTGCCATGCTATTTTACTACTCCTGTGAAGATATCCTTGTAACCTCTGGTTGCAGCAGATGAGTCTGGTGGCGTGTTTTAGGAAAGAAAAATTCATACATGTGCACCAATCCTAAGACAAAGTGCTGGAGACAGTAACCCTTTCTTTTCCTCTTTTCTACCTCCAGTGGCAATCTATCTATCCTAGATATCAGACTTAAGTCAAATAAACTGCTGCCAATAAGAACAGAGAGGAGGAATCTACTCTTCACAGTTGCAGCTAGGAGTGGATTTGAAATTAATAAAGCCTATTACTGACTAGTGACTTTAGAAAATAGGTTCATTCATCCTTTTCAGATCAACTGGGGCCACAAAAGTCAACCTTAGTTTCTGGATAAATTTCTTATTTCTTTTTCGTTACAATTTGCTACTAATGCTAATTCTATTTTTTTCCCTTTCTTGAACTACCTCAGGTCCTTTGATCTGTATTTATTATTCATTTTACTTTTGACTAAATATGTTTTTCCATCCTGCATCCTCCCATTTTAAGTTATTCCATTTTTATTCATGAAGTAGACTACTCTTCACACCCTCATAAAAGCTTTAGCAAAGTTCAAAACCATTCATGAAAGTCCTTATTGATTTTGCACTTTTACTGATTTCAACTTTGATTAGATTTGTAGATTTTAATTTTTGAACTAAGAAGTAGGAAAAGACAATAGCAGAGACAGAGAAAGATAAAATAAATGTCTAATTCTAAGTAGTGGGTTTTCCCTTCTTTCTTTTAAAGTCTTATTTAATTTACTTTATTGAGATTACAAATCTATTATGCATAGACTATAAATTTCTTCTCAAATGATTTGGTATACTGCCAATTTCATAAATGTTAAAAATAGTACTAATGTATACTGATTTCAACTCACTCAGAGTTGGATGGTTGTTCACAATCCTGATTGGAATGGTTTGTACATCTCCCAAAAGTATCTGATGAACACTTGCTTCCAGGCTTGCTGCATCTTCAATGCCTCCAAATGCTACCAGTTGGCCCATTGTAACAAGGTTCTGATCTGGCCCTGGAATGTTACCCAGTGTAGAAGAAGCAGTATGATTGTGTGTTAGGCAGGTTCCTGCTTGAAGATTATGTCCTTGAGTAAGCACGAGAGAATGGTTCATTACAGCACTTCCTACTGAATCCAGAAGGTTTGTAGAAGTAGAATGGGAGTGATTATTTACTGATATCAAAGCAGTTGTTCCATCAGTAGAGGTGAATGCTGGTTGTAACTGTAAACCCTTTAAAACATTGAAACTAGTTACCAAAATGTTTGATTTATGCACAACTTTTTCTCATAGGACACTATTTTTCATTCAGACACATGACGGGTCAAAAAAAAATACTAGTTAGGATTCCTTCCTCTAAAATCCTTTGATACTATCACTATATGATACTAAACGGAGTGAAGCAGAGTGTGCTACAGGATGAGAACTTTAAATTTCACCATATTTGTATTCAATTAAACTCATATTCGATATGTCTTAAATCAATGTAAAAGATGCTAGATTATTTCTAAAATGGGAATTTATAAGGAATGTAAAAATTCTCATAACCATTCTATAAAGAAATAAAAAAAGAAAACAAATTCTTTGAAAATCTGAATGGATATAATTAAACTTGGCTGCTTTGATAAACACCTACCTGCAACTGTGCAAATATTTTGGGCTGAAGTGAAGAGAGTGAAGAGAGTAACTGGGCTGTCTCTGGAGACAAAGACTCCCCTGTCTGATTTGCTTCCACTTTAGTGATAATCGATTCTCCTGGTGAGCTTCCTAAAGTATATCATATCACCAATAAACTGTTAAAACAAGAACTATTTCTTTTGAGTTCCAGGGCACTTTATTCCAGTCTCTCATTTGGTTTGAAAAACTGGATTAAAGAACTTCATGAGGTTATATTGTGTTCAGGCAGAGCTACACTTAAAATTCTCCAGATATATATGAACCCTAGCTTGTTTTTTTTTTCAAAGAAATGACATTTTGTAACCTCCCTTCATAATGAATTCCTGGTCTTAAAACTTTTACTTTCACGTGGCTACCTCTTTATATGTGACTAAATATGCATAATGATCAGTAACCAATCAATAACACTGTCTTTATGACTATCATGAATGTTAACAAGCATTGTGGTCACACAGTGCATAACCAGCACAAAGCTTTTTTATGTCATGATAATAAATGTCTGCAAAGACTCTTGGAAGATAAAAGTTGGGGGAAAAAAGAACAATATACTGCATATAAGAAAGAGGAAAACAAAAAAAAAATCAAAAGGCCTTAACTTTTGGGTCAAACCACCTCAACATAGTTGCTGGTAGAACTCTCTTAGGTGTCTAGTTAGCTTAACCACTGATTATGCTTTTTATTTATAAGAAAACATGCAAGTCAGGCTTCATAAAAATTTGGAATTGTTTAAATACCTTAAAAATATATTTAAATTATATTCAGCATAAGCCTACCCTCGGTGGATGGTGATGCAAATGTAACTGTTACAGTCTCTGTGAGAATGTTCCCACTGTCTGTGGTCCATTGGAGCTGAAATGAAAAATAATCTATTCAGTAAACATGTGAAAACATACATAACAAAGCAGTGATACTGTAAAGTATCAATAATTAATTGTTATCCTTTATTTTTTTCCAAATGCAGTTACCTTTTAGTTTGTATTTGTTCTCTTCATGTCTGGGTACTCAAGTTAATTATATTATTATACTATGACCAAAACCAATAGGAAAAATACAAAATATAAAGCAAAAATACTTATAATTTTCAGGATTTCAATGTCACTGCAAAAGAAACAAAAGTTTTACAAGGTATAATAATAATGGTAGGGAAATCTGCAACCACCTTCGATATGCAAAGTATCCCATTTGAAAGATGTCAAGAAGAAATATTAGCACCTGAAGGCTCATATTCTACTTATCTCCCTTAGCTTATTAGGAAATTAACAGAAAAAAGCCCCAGAGAAATGCCTTAAAGAAAGAATTAGTGTTGGGATCCTAATTCTTACCTCGCTAGGAATTTAAAATGAATGAAGGAGTAACCCTGCATTTTAACATGTTGGCCTGACAAGTAACTTATCTACACTAGGCCTGGTTCCTCATCTATGAAGTGAAAGGCTTTAGCTCAATGACCCTGTACAGATCTTGTGTGTACACAGTTCTTTTTATGTTGTCTCTCTCATTAGACTGTGAGCACCTGCAAGCAGGGATTATTTTTTGCCTTCTTTGTATCCCTCGCACTTAATACAGTGCCTGGTACAGAGCAAGCACATGATAAAATACTGTTGACTTGCCTGTGAGGTCTCTTCTAGCTCTAAATCTATGACCTAATAGTCTTATCTATCAAGCTGTGTTTTTTTGCTTAAAATGCCTATTAATCATCTAATAATGCAAAAATAAGTTTTCATTTTTCCCAAGCCACGAGATCTGGGAAAATCTGTGTGGTGTGAATCTGAGAATAAAAAGAGTAGGGTAGAATTTATTATGAGACGCATGTGAAAATCAAGCTTATTACTTTATAGTTGTATGTGCATGTAAATACTCCTGATAAATTCACTATTCCAACTATATACATTTGGCAAAGTTTGAGGAAAACATTTTTTAATCACACTTAGGATAATGTTGTTTGGAAAATGAAATTAATTAAATACCACTTCTCCGAACTGGGGTAGATTGGTCACTTAATCCCCAAGGGCCTCAGTTTCCTTTCTAAAAAATGGGGCTGGACTAGATCTTGCAGCTCTCTAATAATCTATGATTCTATGAATTTGTAAAGCAATGTTATTATTAAGTAAAATTCTAATAATCCATCTACCCTCAGGGATTTATGTTTAGGTAATAAACTCCCCATTACCTCCTGTTAATGATCATTTATATGTATAATTTCCTTCATAAAAATTTCAGGCCTAGTTTTTTAAATGAAAAAACTATTAGTCCTACTTGGTCAAGAAAATGATGTGATAAGCTTAAGAGAAATAATATACATTTTCAGAGTGACTTTTTTCCACAAGCTATGCCAAGTGATAAATTAATTCCATAAAGTAAACTAGATGCTGGCTAACCTCATGAATGGAATCTATTAGAGACAGAATAGTAAAAAAATAACAACAAAAAAAACTAAGTAAGAATCATAAAAGAAACCAAATATACTTTTAATCATACCGTAGCTGGAAGAGTTTCTGAATTATACACCATCTCTCCATTTCTCAAGGACTTCTGTACCTCATGAATGTGATTTTTTATGTCATTCACAGTTGGGAAAAAGGACAAATTATGTCTCTCGGGTATCTCATCAGGTTTGAACAATTCTCTCTCTACAAATTTTCTGTGGATATATGAAAAGAGAAAAATAATGTGAAACATGTACTTTAAGACCAAAACCAGGAAGATTTTTTTCAGTATTAAAAAAAGTATGAGTTTATTAACTTTACAACCTTTTTATATTTTCCCACTTTTCATTTCTGCAATAGTGTTCTAGAACCCACATGGATAAGAAAACTTTCATGCTTTCTTTCCCCAAATGCCTGTATATAAACCATTTTGGCATTTTATGGGTATAACTGAAAAGAATAAATGTTCTGCCTCAGATAGACAAAGGGAAGACCAATGAAAATAGTTGAGTGGAAAGGAATAGTATATGAAACATTATGTACAAGAAGAGCTATGGCTAGAAAATGGTAATCATACCCATTAAAGGTGAAGTATATGATGAAAAAATGCATGCACACAAAATACTGGAGTCATTATTAAATAAGTCATGATAGTTATCATCATATTAATGCAGAAAATATATTCGTGTCATATTATGACAGAGTTTGTATGCAGGCAATCTTTACTAGGTGAGATCATATTATAACAAAGCCCTTCTGATACTTCTAGGAAGTCTCTAAATTCTAGATTTTAACAGGTCATATTAGTGCAAAGGTTCTTAACCTGGGGTTCATTAACTTGTTTTGAAAAACATTTTGGTAACTGTATTTCAATATAATTGGTTTGTTTTGTAATATTATGTGTTTTACTTCATGCATTTAAAAACAATATTCTAAGAGGGTTCTATAGGTTTTACTTGCTAACCAAAAGGGTCCATGACAAAAAAATGGTTAAGACTCTCTTGCTCTAGTATATGTTAAATATGGAGTTAAAACCCTCCCCCACAAAGATGACTGCTGATAAGAAAGATCTATAAATACTAATGCAGAAAAGTTAACTGGGATTTCCTCAATGCAGTGCCAATAAGAAGAAAACAAGCAATAGGTTGGACTGTAAAGATTATTCAATGATTTTGAACCTCATATCTCAGACATTTACTAATAGATCATGGACAAGCTGCTAAATTTCAGCATGACAAAACTCTCTGAACCTCATGTTATGCTCATCTGTAAAGTGGAAATCATAATAATATGTTTAAGTACCTACCTCCCAAAGTTGATAAGAGAAGTAAATGACATAATGTATACAAAATGTATTGTAAACCTTAAAGTACGATACACATGTCAGCCATCATTATTATTATTAACATGATGAACAAGACTTCTGGTTCTCAAATGACCTAATTTTAAGTGAAAAAGTTTAATTATTTGTTACATATCAAAGAATTCTGAACAGTACTCTATAGGTCAATTTCCATTAAAAAGGGACCATCCAAATTAATTCATTATAAGGGGACTACCACCATAAAAATTTCCTCATTAAATATAATGTGAACTATATGGACCCCTGGGTAGGTCTTTGTTTTAAGAGTATTCAGATATTTTTCTCATTATTTTTATTTTAAAGTGATTTTACATATATACCATTTCAAGTTAGTTTAGAGATAGTCAGATTTGCTAGATTTGAATGCTGCATTCATAGCTGGAAGCATCAGACATCACACTACTGTAATTTGCCAAGACCCTGCTAGGAATTTATTAGTTCAGGAAGAGTTCCAATAAAATAAAAACATCTTGTTTCTTCACTTGGTGTAAAGGATCCAATAGCTAGGTGGTATACTGGGTAGAGAACTGGATTTGGAACTTTGAAGGTCTGAAGTTGAATATTACCCTAGGTACTGCATAAATTTGGGTGAGACATTTAATCATTCTTCATTTGAGTTTCCTCATGTACAAATTGGGAATAATAATAGCATCTATACCTTCCAAGGTTGGGAGGATATGGGATAAAACATGTAAAATACTTTGTAAAACTTAAATGCTATATAAATGCTAGCTATTGTTATCATTATTAAGTACCCATGAAGAGTTAGGTACCAAGAATACAAGTATATTAACAAAACAGTCCCTGCCCTCATGGAGCTCCCATTCTGTTGAAGAGATACAATATGTATTCAGTTAAGTTTAAAAAAAAAAAAAAGGAAAATTTAAGAGGGAAAAATCACTAACAACCAGAGAGCAATCCAGGGAATGTTATAATAAGGAATGATGCCTAGTTGAGCCATGAAGGAAGACGAGGAACCTGGGAGGTGGAGTTGAGGAGGGAGAATCTTCGAGGCATGAGAATGGCTAGAAAGAACACATGGAAGCAGAAGATGGAACACTGAGTTACAGAAATGACCTACAAGTCCATTTTACTGTTATATAGATTCGTGAAGAGGAATAACATGAAATAATGTTAGAGAGGTAGGTGGGAACCAAGTTACTTGTAAAGGGCCTTAAAAGTGAAGCTAAGGAGTTTGCCTATTACCCTATAAGCAATAGGAAACCAATGAAGTTTTGAACAGGGATCTAAGAGGTCAGATTTAATGGTCTTAGTAAGATGATTCTAGCATTTACATGAGGATGTATTGGTGAACAATTAGGAATCTACAACTGTAGTCCAGGCACAAGGTGATGAGGACTCAGACTAGAGTTGTAGCTATGTAAATGGGAAGAAGAAACAGATGCTGAACACTAAACTTTAAGCCAGTATTTTATTTCTACTGTACCTTAGTTGTTTCCTCACTGCATAGACTTGCTCTATTCCCTGAGATACCAGCTCTCTGATTTTATCTGCTACTTGTGGATGTAGACGTGAGGATAAAGTACAGTTCTCATCCCGAACTGTATCTTCCTCATCCTCAAGTGAAGACACAGGGAGAGGGGAAGGAGAAGGAGGGAGGCAAGATGTTTCTAGTTCATGATACTGATGAGCCTTTTGGGTGGGCAACTGTACATACCACCTAATAAAGAGGAAAAATTTTAAATTAAGGTATGAAGCAGAAATTTAAGAAATAATTTCTACTGAAACTATCAAAAAAAGGAGTCTAGTAAGGCAAAAACTACATGGTAAAACAAATTATACCAAATTATTATATATGCTCTCTCCAGCTTCTGTCATTGAATCCCAATCAAACAAAAACCTTTATAAACCTTTATAGACCTAAAATTGAAGTGGTAGTGGGGATCAAAGAATTACACAAAAGTGATTTTATATTACATTCCATATGTTTGGAATTTTACCTCACAATAGAAAGATAATGTCAACCATCACATTCTGAAATGGGTATAATCCCATTTACCCTCCATTTCACCCCAATTAAGCTTCTGCATTGCACCTACCATCCTTTCATCCAAAGAGTGGATGTGATTCAGAGCCTGTTGAGCTATATGGGATACTCTTCCCTCACAGGGGCTCAACAACACTGCCTCCACAGCACTCCCAGCTCCTGTTGGCCCAATGAGCAAGAGAATCAACTGGAAATCAAACACAGGTCTCTTGTATGGCAATGCAGAAAGTAGCCCCTAGGCAAATGAACTCACTTTGAAGGATAGTATTTAAAATTTTTTTTTATACTACATGTTTGCAATGGTAACTTGATGAAATGAAAACTACTTACAGTATCACACACATTGGATCAAAAGAAGAGTCCATTCTGCTCATTTCCCATGTAACTAAATCTTTTAAATGCCACATGAAAGTAGGATATTCCATGGTTACAAAACAACAATCAAACCTGGCCTAAGCTAACAAAAGCGAAAATTTAGATATAAGACTAACACTCTGTTTCTTATTTAATATCTAAAGCACAAAGGGTGAGGGCAAAGTGTTATGTTAAGCTCATATCTTATTGCAGTTAGCTGCTATCAAATTGTTGTCAGGTAAAATTGCTGTTAATAAAATAGTAGAATAACCTATTTAAACTCAATCATCAAAATTTCCTTTTTTTCTATTTTTGGTTATCATCAGTAAAATCAAATTGGGATTTTTTAATCTGGTCACTGGAACTTTGACTAGATCATTTTGAAAAAAAGTTTAGGTTTGTAAAATTGTTTGTTCAAGCCATCAATAAATTCCAAAAATGACACACACAAAAAAATTATCTTAACCCTTAGCAAAGAGTACACTAAGTTATTTCCATTTTTTTAAACGAGTTTGAAAAAACTGATAAGAAACTGATCTCCTTGAACATTAACTTGCAGAGGGATTTGAACAATTATTAGCTGATAAACTGAAAATGTCAAGTGAGAGTATGAAACTCATACCTGATAACTCCTCCAGCATCTATCAAATTCTTCTTTAGCATGTTAAAGGATTTCTCCTGTTCCATTCTTATGATTTTTCTATCAATTTTGGGGTCAGTAGAAACTCGATAATCAGGAAATTTCTGTACCTTTTTAATGTAAATCCTATAAAAATGAAAGTATGATGGTAATTTATTCCCAGGAAATTATACACCATACCAACTTTAGGTACAATATCCACTTATGTGTATGTTTATGCATATATCTATATATACATGAGCACCCATCATACCTTTTAAGAGCTTCATAAAAAAAGAAATTAAGCATGAAAGGTTATTTATCAGTGTATAACACTTCACAACTAAGACCATAAAATTTCACAAATCCCTAATAAGGATTATTTCTGCTGGCTACTTCAGCCACTTAGCCCATAATCTGTGCAGCTTTTGAAATATATGTGGGATCTAGTCTTCTTCTTTACTACTACTACTACAAACAACCTCTCATGGTTTTTATGTTATTACTTTAATAATATATTAGCTATTTGTATTTCCAGGAAAGCCCTACATAAAGTCATCCTGCATGAGAAAAAGTGATTGATATTTTGTTTCATCAGATCACACCCTCTTGTTCATAAATCTACAATGCTTTTTTTGACTCTGATCCAATCAGAGCCCCAGTCAGGCATACAAAATCCTCCATAACCTGATCCCATGTGACTTAGCCTTACTTCTACTTCTTGCTTTGGCCTCTTTGTATGGTCCCTGCAACAAAGCATGTTCATTCCACTTTTGTGCTGTTAATGTTTGTTTTTACACCCCTGGCTCTTCTCCAAATCTTGTCCTTCAAGGCCTATATAACATCTGTGAAGTGTTCCCTAAGAATTCCAGCTAACACCATATTCTTTCATGCATATTACAAATGTACTTGACTTGTTCTCAAATTGTTTCCTATGTGTTCTTTGCTTCTTCAACAACTGTATGAGTTCCTCATGGATATGGATGTCATCTTACACTTTCACATTTATCAGGGTCTAGCAATGAGTTAAGCAAATAGTAAACATTTGTTGACTTATGGAGAAAAAAAGTATTTGCTCACTTATAGAGGTGTTTTTCTATGTTAGACTTGAATCCAAAGCATTGAAAAATATACAGAAGTTTACATTTTTATACCTTTTGACATCTAAAATATTTTTTAAAATTTCCTTTGAGATTTAAATATATTGCCTAAAATTAATGCCATCAGTTAAATACGAAAATCCTTATAAACTGAATGGTATCTTTAAAATATTTTATGATATGAGATTTGATGCTAATATAAAATATTATGAAACCCTACAAAATTTCAACTACTAATTCGTTCTGTTTTTTCTCTTTCCCTTTTACTGGCCTATGAGAACACTTTCAATTCCTGAACAAAAATAACAAAATAACATTTAGAAAAACGTGTTTAATTCTTCTGATTCTCAGTCTTTTTACTCTTCTAATCATATCAGTATGCTCCCTGTTATATGGGGTCCTAATCTAGCTGAAGCTTACCGTGCTGGACAAGTGGCTTTGTAGAGCTGACAGGAGGAGGTGCTTTCCTGCTCACCAGTTTTTTTGGCCTGGAAACCTTTCCTCCTTGGCCCATACTGACATTCCATCACTATGGCTCTGCTCCCTATGGACAGATACCAACTATTATGTCATTAATTCAAGTATCCATCTGTTCTAGCCACTAAGTTGAAAAACTAAATTGTCAATGGTAATGACTCTTTTCCATAATTATCACTTTAGGGAGAAAGGATAGTGGTGGATGCCCAACCAAATTAGTTGGGAACACAATCTGAATCTTGTTCAGGTTAATGCGTTTTGGCTCCAATTTACTTTAACTAAAATATATCATAAAGCAGATCAGATACATGCCTTTAAAATGGAAGAATCTTTTTGTTCATTCTGTTTATAATCATGATACTTTCAGCAATAGCTAACCTGTTAAAAACAACTGTAAAAACTTCTTATAAAGTCTAAACTTTTTGACTGAATATTCTATTTCACTGAATATACTATTTTATTTCCAGAGATGATCTTTTTATTTATCATAATTACATATAATAAAAATAACTGACATTGACATAACACTTATATATTTACTAATAACTTTAAATACATCATTTGATCTTCCCAACCCTTCTTCTGAAGAAAGGAAATCTAGGTCCAGAGAGGATAAGGACTTTACCCATGTTTTCACAGCTAATATATACTAGAAGCAGGAATCAAAACCAGATCTTTCTTAACACCAAATTCTTAATTTCTCCTATGAGAACGTAATTTATATCATATAACCTCTAAGGTCTCTTTCAGTTCAAAAAAACCATTATTCTTATATATCCCTTAGGATAGGAAAGTGTGTATTGGTGTGGCAGGGAGATGTAAGAGGTTTTAATTTTTTTAAATGTTATCAAAAGCCCCATTTCAAGAAACCTGGTTTACAGAGGTCATTTTTTCCTTGGGAAGGAGACTTTCTGAGGGAACAGAGAGGACATTATAAAGAATAATTATGCATTATGTAAGAAAAGTTATTAAAAGGTTCATACCTTTTGACCCAGAGACCCCATACTACCAGGTTTATATTTCACAGAGATTAATGGCAGCAAAAAGGCCTATCTGTACAAAAATATTCATAGAAGTATTATTTATAATTATAAAAAGCTAGAAACAAAATACATGTCCAATGGTTGAGCAATGACCGAATAAATTGTGGCATGTGAATGTAATGGAGTATTATTTGTTGTAAGATTTGATAAGTAAGACCAAATAAACATAAAGACACTTGTATAAAGTAACTCAGAGAAATGGAAGTAAAACCCAAGGAATAATATACACAATGACTAATTACAACAATGTGAAAAAAAGACAATAAAACCAAGAAAACAAACGATGTTGGTACCAAATAATTAAATTTAAAAACCACATCCTTTCTTACTATTAACAATCAGTAAACCATAAAACCAGTAATCCTACTATTAGTTGGTTTTGCTTAAATATCTTCAGGAAATATACATGAGAGAATTATTGGGTTGCTTCTGTCATATCAAAAGCAATATATCAATTAAAAATATTCATTTAAAGAAATAATGCCTTCTGAGAGTGAAATAATTTGGGAAAAAATTCAGCAGGGAAACTCAGATCTCTAAGAATTATTATAGGAATCCTAAACTCTTTGGGGAACCAACTTGCCAAGCATCCTCTCTCCACCATCTCTGAAGAAGTTGGTCTATTAGAAATGGAAAAAACTGTCTATTCTGTGCAAAGTCACATTTGAGTAACATTGTCCCCCAAAGTATTAAAGTCTCTGCCATTCTTTGAGTAATAGAATCACACAATTCATTCTTCAAGGGATATCAGCTTCTGGCAACCAGTTCTATATGATGCCGGCTACAGAGGCAGAGGTAATATTCTCAAACTATAGAAAATTAGTTTAGAAGTGGGAGCTGACCTTAGGAGAACTGCATTAAAACACATTTAAACAAGTTAAAAGATTACCATATCCTTTTCTTTTATTAACTGTTACTTGGTATTATGTTAGTTTATAACAGAATGTAAAATATTGTATTTCAATTGGTTATGCTGATAAACCAATATAATGGCAGCCTCCAGGGAGTAATGAATTAGCTTGTGCCTTTGGCAGGAATATCAATCTGTGCTATGGCCTACTTAAATTATAAGCCCACTATCCTATAATGGAGGCCGGCTCAAAGAAATCATCATGGTCTATGGCCACCCTGGAAAAGTACTCTGGGATTAATGTTCTTGTAAAGGAAAAGTTTGAGTGAGTCTTACACAACCTCTAATGCTTCAAGTGAATCTAATCCTCTCAACATTGCATCTCAGACTCCATAAATTGGGTATGAAACTTCCACAATACACCACTGCCCATAACATGATTCTTTTAAGTCCTGCTTTGTCCTAAAGTGAATCTTTCTAGATAATATCAAACCACATTCCTACAAACTGTGGTGATAACATATGGTTCAGAGATGTGAGCTAGAGATATTCTGAGATTCAACAGAAGCATCAGTAGTCCTCTAAATGCTGATGCAATGTGAAATAGTAGAATATTATCTAACTTTTATATTATGGCCCCAAGATAGCAATTCAACTATTTTATGATCATTTCTCTTGTGTCACAACAATTTCTAGCAAAAAAATTAGAGATGTACATTGCTTTAAATAATAATACTCCTCTATTACTTATTTTTTATACTAAAGGCCTATTCTGATGCCTCACTGTAACATGGGGTAGCAATGAGCACCTAAATAAAATACCAGTGAAACACTGGGACAGAAAATCATACCAGGAAGGAAAAACATCAAGGAGAGGTCAACCAGAGAATTACATATCATTAGAGGGCTCATGAAAATCATTTATAAACCGCTGAAGAGTTTGATCTGCATCAGGAAAAGAAATAGCTATGCTGATGAAATCATAATTCTTTTGAAATATTAATTTATATCAAGGAATATTGCTGAGAAAACTCCTCATTTTTCTTTTCTGCTTTTCAAATTTTAAGAAACATTATTGATTTGGGTTAAAAATAAATTATTTCTTTTTTTTTTTAATCAATCAATTATTTATTTAATTTTGAATATTTTTCCATGGTTACATGATTCATGTTCTTTCTCTCCCTTTTTCCCTCCCCACTCCTGGAGTAAGAAATGGGTTATTTCTAAATGAAAAAGTTAATTTACTTACAGTTTTCTTTTTGGCTTAACTTTTATTTAAATCTACCCACATTCTGATGATGAGAGGCAGCACAGATTAATGAAAAGAGAAAGCCAGCCGTGGTGTCAGGAAGATCTTGATTCAAATTCCAACTTTGATACATCATGGTAATGTACTCCTGGGAAAGTTATTTAACCTCTCATAAAGCACACTGAGACTACAAATTACTAAAGAGTTGTCCATCTACATTGGTAGGCAAGGTTTTGAACCATCAGTTCATCGTGTTAATAAAATAGAACCAGAACGGGCAAAAAACCCTCTACTTAATTGCCATCTGCCAAAGTGAAAATGTACAGTCTCAGGAAAACCTAACTGCCTATAGAAAACAGAGTATTAAAAATACTTTTCAAATTTACCTGCATTGACAAAAGGGATTCCATCATATGGAACATACTGGGACTTCCACATTAAGCGTGTAGCAGGTTTTGCTGGGCTTGGAGATTGACGTGTCCCCCATACACTCTGTGTCTGCTGCTTGTGAAGTGTGAGTACACTTTCTAATTCTGTCTCACTCACACAATAACCACGGTATGAATCTCCAATTTTCTGCATGGTTTAGAGGTTAAATAAGAAAAGTATTAAAAAAAAAAAAAGAACACTTGCTTTACTGCAAAAGAAAAACTGACATATTTTGAAATTTTAACACTTAAATAACCTTTTTAGGTTGTGGCATAACCAAAATATTATTTTGTATTATAAAGTATTTAGCTTATTGCCTGACCCATAGTGGGCACTCAATAAATGTGTATTGCTTAGAGAAAAAAGAACACTCAATGATTAAATAAGAAAATACAGTGGATATGGAACACTAAAAATAGTAGCCTAACTCAGGGAATAGTAGCTTTTTAAAACTAAAAGCAAATACACTTTAGTACATAGCTGCTCATACTCTAGATTTAATGACATTTTAATTTATTCAAGCAAAGAGAAGCAAGTGGACATTATGGGACCTTGTCTCTGAGTAGTATAAAATCATGTCACTGACAAGAAACAATTTAAAAACAAACTGATTATTTTCCTCCTGAGACAATGAATCCCAGGTTTAGCCAGAGAACAATGTCTATACCCAGATTCTAGAAAAAGGCCTATTCAAAAATTCATTCAGAAGACTATTCTTCTAGAAAAAAACCAAGGATTACTCTAAAGTGAAGTATATGGCGCTGCAAGACTATACAATCTTTTCTTCCATAGATGACAAGAGTGGGAATGTAGACTAGTGTGAGATAGAGGTTTAGCTCCTCTACTGTCAAATTATTGTTTTAATTTGGGGAAATATATTTAACAAATATATAGGCACTGGCACAGATCTTGCTGTGGCTATCCTTCTAACCTATAGCAAAAATTTCCCTCTGCAAAAAAATTACTCTGATTCCATTTTAACAAACTGCCAGTGATATTTCTTCAATTTTACTGTAGAAGGGAAAAAATAATGAAGATATATATGTATATATGTATTGCAAGTTTTGTTCTGGCTGACATCTTACTAAAACAGTTATTAAAAAACAGGAAGATGAAAATATAATTGTGCCTGTATGAATTGTTATGTATGGACAACAGCTGAGAGTACTAGAGTTTTAATTAGATTTTACCTGAGTGATGAATTCAGAAATAGGGAATACAATCAGAACTATGTGGGGAAATAAAGAAAAAGTTTTATAAACTGATAGTATAACCAATGTTTAATTCAAACTATAGAAACTATGACTTCTTTTTACCAACTACATATTACAGCAACATAAAAAAATCCTGAAAACTTTACACAATTAAGTGTCTGAGGTCACATTTGAATCCAGGACCTCCCATCTCTAGGCTTGGCTCTCAATTCACTGAGAAGTATTGTAACAAGTGAATCTGGGAAATGTATAAAACTACATTTCCCGTGATCCAACATGGTCCAAAAGGGTTTCCGTTTCCGACGTCTTGACGCAGGGGAGAGCTTAAATCTCGTGGGTTAGGAGGGAGTGGTCTCTTTTGCCAGTAAGCTCTCTCTTCTTTGGCGAGTAGGAACTTGGCTAGGAGGCAGTATGGTGGCGGCAGTTTTGAATGCTTACAAGCGCGTGGTCTAATGATTTTATCTATCAACATGGCTTTAATTAAAATACTAATATATATTATTATACCAGCCTTTATCATTTTTAATATTTATAGTATACCATTAAGATAAGCACAGTTTTATGCATCAAGACCTATTGCAAAAAACGAAAAGCATAGAAATTTTTAAGTATTTGCCAAAATCCTCTCAGTTAAGTCATTATATACTTTAATAGTGAATGACTATGATGCAAAATTTGGCATAGGGAGGACAGTAAAAAACATTTCAGCATTAAAAAGCATCATAATTAAGATTAAATGTAATGACTAATCTTAGCAACTGTTGTGAGGGTTTATTTAGCAATTAATTTAGTAATAGTGTTGGACCTAGCAGGAAAGGCTGGAGGATTCCAAGATGGAATGAAGGAGCAGGAAGTAGGGCTTGTGCTCTGAGAGGGACTCCATTAGTGGTTGGACATAACTGTTGCTAACCCTGGGAGATCTCAGAGTTAGGGAAAAGCTGCATCCAGATTCCCTGGGATCCTGAGATGTGGAGGCTTTCAGCAGTGGACAAGACCTGCAGAGCTGCACCAAGTGGAGAAGGGGTTTGGGATCTGGTGGACAGCATTGCAAACTCTCTCTCCCTACCTGGGTACCTTGGATCACCTTGGCTCTTGGCATCCTGTGACCATCCTTGGATTACCGACAGACCCCAATTGCCCCTTTAGCTGAGCTGACCAAACCTGGCTGGAACCAGGTTTGAAGAAGCTTTCCCTGTGACTTCAGTACTGCTTCCTTTGGGCCCTGCCTGGCTTAGGTCAATAGAATAGTGTAGTCAAGTCCTTCCCTGCCCCCTATGGTTTGCCCTTAGGGTTTCAAGTGTAGAATTCCCTATTCCATCCTTTATTTAGTTACCCTCAATTAAACTGTATAAACTTTTACCTTTGCCTGCTGGTTCCATAGACCCTGGCCTAGGGTGAACTGGGTGACCGTTGGGCCAACTGCCATTCCTGTGTCAGTTAAAACAGTGAACCCTGGTCTCCCTATCCTGGTTGGTCCTGTCTCTCCTTCAACCCAGTGTGTACCCACAAACCATTTAGGTTATATTTTAACATTCCTGGTGCCTCACCATTATATTCCAGAGAATAATTGGGTCATATGCACTTCCTTTTGGTAGAGAATTTGTGGACTCTAAGTAAAGAATATTGCATGTACTTTCAGCTGTAGTCACTGTGATATGATTCCTTCCTTCTTTCCTTCCTTAAAAAAAAACAACCCTTACCTTCTGTCTTAGAATCCATACTAAATATCAGTTCCAAAGCAGAAGACCAGTAAGGGCTAGCCAACTGGGGTTAAGTGACTTGCCCATGATCACAGCTAGATAGTTTCTGAGGTTAGATTAGATTTGAACCCAGGATCTCTGTGCCTGGCTCTCTATCCACTGAGCTAATTAGCTGCTTTACACTGCTTTTATCAACTGTTTTTTCTTGCTACAGAAGGGAGTATTTTTTTGTTTGGAGTAAGGGGGACTGGAAAATGTTGGTAAAACAAAAAGCATAAAGGTTTTATTTAAATGAATAGAAAACATGGTTCAAGAATAAGAAATAAGGCTTGGCCTAGATATTATGCAGAAGTCATATATATATATGTGTATATATATATGTGTGTGTGTGTATGTGTGTGAGTGTATACATATATTTGCATCATATATTCCTTTCTCATTGAAGAAGCAAAATAAATTAAACCACCCAAAATGATATAATAGAAAGAAAACATCTCATTAATGAAGTAGAAGTAATTTCCAAGTCTATTATCTATGTAGTCTGAGGATTGATGTTTTAAAGCAAAGATAAAAATCAATATTAAAAAAATAAATCACACAAAATGAAAAAATATGGTACATAAATGAGTCCACTCCAACTGGCCTATTTAATAAACTTCTGATACCTTCAAAATGGAAAATGGATGAAAGAGATCACACATTACCATTTCCTGAGGAGACTGAATGAACTTAGAAAAATACCTCAACTAGCAAGCACTTGGTAAACAGATATGAAAGTTAAAGTAAACATGAGTTTAGATTATAAACTCATTTGCAAAGATGACATAATTCATTTGTTAAATTGAAGTAGAAAGCAATTCACTTCAATTTAACAAACATTTATTAAATTAACATTAAATACCTTCCATATACAAAGAACTAGGCCAGGCATTGGGAATACAAAGAACAACCACAAAACCAGAAGAAACATGTACTTGGAGTTAATATGAAAAATAATGGGGATTGGGAGAGCATTAACTGCTGGGAAATCAAGAAAGAGCTCAGAGAAGTGACACATTAGCTACACTTGGTGGGGAGCTGAAGATTCTCAGAGAGAGAGGTGAGGAAGTCGAGTATTCCAAAAGTGAAGGATGGCTGGTGCAAAGGCACAAGATTGATCATCACATGTGAAGAACAACTGGGCTGGAATGTGGATTGTGGGGAGGAGAGTAATGTAAAATCAATCTGGGAAGATGAATTGAAGTCAGATTGCAAAGTGCTTTAAATGATAGAGAAGCATTTATTGTGGGAATAACAGGGATCCAGCAAAACTTCTTGAACAAAGAAGATCAGACTTGTGCTTTAGGGAAAAGAATTTGGTAGCTGTATAGAGACCAGGTAGGACAGGAGAGCCTGGAGAAAGAAAGGGTCAAATGTGAGAGATGTAGTGGAGGTAGGATAGATAAGACTTAGCAAATTACTGGATGTGGAGAGTAAGGGAGAGTCAGTCTATATTCAGTCAGTCAATAAGCATTTAATGAGCACTTTCTGTGTGGCAGACAAGTGCTGGAGATACAAAAAAAACAACAAAAAAACTGCCCTGGCTCTCAAGGAGCTAACATTTTAATAAGGAGGGCATAAATATGGGGAAAGGGAAGGCCTGAGAAACGCTTCCCAAATATGGTGGGATTTAAGCTGATTCTTGAAGAAAACTAGGAAAGCCAAGAGACTGAGGGAAAGGCACAACATTCTAGGCATGGGGGACAGTCTAAAGAAAGAATGTTGTGGGCAAGGAACAGAAAGCAGGACTGGAACATAGGATGTTTGGAGAGGAGTAAAGAGTGAGATTGGAAAAGATAGGAATGGGCCAAGTTGTGAAGGGCTTTAAATGTCAGAGGACTTTTATAATTCAGCCTTGGGATAAATGAGAAGTGATAGGTAAAGAGTCAAGGATGATCCTGAAGCTGAGAAATGAAGTTACTGGAAGAATGCTGGTACCCTTAACAAAGAGGAATTAGAAGGAGGGATGGTGTTGAAGGAAAATGAGTTTTGTTTTAGAAATTTTATTCTTCAAAATGTGTAAGGATCAAAAGAAGGGGAATTCTATTATAGATGTGATTCTCATCAACAAACTGGTAGAAATAGGAACCTGTGGGAGTACCTGACCTCTCCTTTCTTGAGTCTGTGATAAAGATGGAAAGGGAAACTGGGTATAATCTAACATGCACTCTAGATGTGGGAAAAGCAGATTTCAAAGAGTTCAAAGTAAATATAGGTAGAATTGAAAAGAATAAAATGCTATAGGTAGGAAACTCAGCAAAAATTCTGAAGATGCAAGTACAAAACTTTCTGATAAGGAAGAAACATTAAAGTTATTGGAAAATTTGATTTGGATGCTCTGTAAACTAAAAAACATTTTATTTAAATTTTTTGTATTTTTCTTCAATTTTATTTTCTCACTAAAGAGAATGATAATGAGACAATATACCAAAACCTATAGCAGTAATTAGAGAAAAATTTATATTTCTAAATGCTTATATTGATAAAGAAAGAAAAGACCAATAAATTGAAAATGCAATTTAAAATAAACTAGAGAAAGAACAAAATAAAAATTCCCAACTAAGCATCAAATTATAAATTATAAAAAACTAAAGGTGAGATCAATAAAGCAATGTAAGAAAATCATTGAATTAATAAATACATCTAAGAGTTAATTTTAGGAAAAAATCAACAAAATTGACAAACCATTCATAAGCTGATTAAAAAAGAGAGAAAAGAAAACCAAATCACTAGCAATAAAAGGGTGACTATACCACCATAAAAGAGGAAAAAGTGTAAATATACCACCATTGAAGCTGTAATTAAAGCAATTATTGGGAGTTATTTAAAATATTTTCCATTTGTTCTTTTATGGAAATTTTAACACTAAGGAGTAGCTTAACATTAGATCCTCTAGCAGAACAAATCATCCTCTACCCTATCGTTTGCTCTGAAGCTACCTGATTGCAAGGCACTCATTGGGTCCCCAGATACCTGCCTAAGGCAAGCAGTAGATCTAAGCCAGAGCAGACATATAATCCAAACATAGTTTCTGGTGGGAAAACAATGGTTTAGAAGAGCATAAATATTCTGTAAAAGCCTTACTTTAATAGTCATCATAATATGGAGGTAATCCTGCATTCCTGAGGGGTTATGGTATTAGAACAAAACTTCCACTGGGTATGACCAAGCTGGAAAGATTTGGTTTTGGAAAGAATATAGTCCTTGAAACAGATTATGTCTGCTTGCCTAATCTAGCCAAATACAGTCCTGATCCTGAGAAACAAACTAGTTAAGATGATCAAATTAAATGTTGATAGGAACATGAAGAAATTCTAAGAGTGTAAAAAGCTGTGAACATATGAAAATATTTATGGAAGCTCCTTCTGTAATGACAAAATAATTGAAAGTAACATAGATGCAATTATTAGGGGAAATGATGACTGAAGAGATTGCGATAATTTGAGGAAAAAAATTCCTTATTTTTCCCCCCTCAAAAAAAAAACCCTTCTACTCTTTTGAAGTTCTTTTTTACTGTTGGAGACACTAGCACTCTCCCATGTGTCCCTTTATTGCTCTTGCTCCTCAATTAACTTAGACAGCAATAACATTCTTAATATACTGGCTCAGCTTAACCATGAACAATGAGTATTTCTTCAATTATTTAGATGTCTTTATTTGCATAAAAGGTATTTTGTAACTGTGTTCATGTAGTTCCTGGCTGTGTCTTTGCAAGCAGATTCCCAAGTATTTTATGGTGTTTGTATTTATTCTAAATAGAATTTCTCCTATAATTTCTCACTAGATTTTGCTGGTAATATAGTTGGCAAAAATAGTGATAATTTGTGTGCATTTATTTTATATTCCACACCTTTGTTGAAGTAGTTAATTCTTTCAGGTTTTTAATAAACTCTCACGGGTTCTCTTAAGTAAAAAGTCGCTTTTTTTTCCTTCTGCCTATTCTTATTCCTTCAATTTCTTTTTCTCACTTTCTTGCTATAGTTAAAATTTCTAGCACTATTTGAATAGTAATGAGGATAATGGATATCCTTATTTTACCTGTGATATTACTGATCTATATCTATTACAGATAATAGCTCTTAGTTTCAGATAGATATCACACATTAAAGAAAGCTCTGTTTATTCCTATGCTTTTAAGTGTCTTTTTTAAAAAAATTCTTTCCTTCTGTCTTAGAATCAATACTGTGTATTGGCTCCAAGGCAGAAGAGTAGTAAGGGCTAGGCAATGGGGGTCAAGTGACTTGCCCAGGGTCACACATCTAGGAAATGTCTGAGGCCAGATTTGAACCTAGGACCTCCTGCCTCTAGACTTGACTCTCAATCCACTGAGCTACCAAGCTGCCCCCTATTTTAAAATCTTAAAACAATATTCATTAGGAATTTTTGTCTATAGTTCTCTCTCAATTTAGATGTTATGCCATTTGGTATATATGTTTATGTTTGTATTGATCAGTATTGATATTAACTCTAACTCTAGTACTTTTAGCAAAAATATATTTTTCATATTTCTCTTTTAATTGGGTTTATTTTTGCTACTGATGGTCATGGTTGTTAACCCTGCCTTTTTTTTTTTACTACAGTTGAAGTATAATAGATTCTGTTCCATCTCCTTATTTTAGCTTAGTATCTTAATGTTTTAAGTGTGTTTCTTGTACAGAGCATATTGTAAAATTCTGGTTTTTAGTCTATTCTGTTATCCTTTTCCATTTTATGGTTAATTAAGTTCATCCCATTCACATTCATGACTGTTGATTCTGTATTTCTTTCCATCCTTCTCTTTGTTTCCTCCTCCCTCTTTAAGAATTTTGCTTCTGACTTATCCCTCTCTTATCTCCTGTTTCTTTCAATTCTTTCTATTATGTTTCCTTTTGGGGGGGGAGGAAGGGAGGGAAGAGAAGAGAGGAAAAGAGAGAGAGAGAGAGAGAGAGAGAGAGAGAGAGAGAGAGAGAGAGAGAGAGAGAGAGAAAGAGAGAGAGATCTCCCCTCTTTTGACCAGTTCTGATAATAGTGGAATTCAAAACTTGCCTTCCCTCAACCTTCTTCTCCTTTTTCTATAGACTTCTACTTATCTACCCCAGTAATATGAGATAATTTTTGCCATTTTCCCCCTTTCCTAAAGTGTATTTTCTTCCTCTCTCTTTCCATTCTTTTAAGATCATCAAGACAAAAGAATCCCAAGCCTTCTGTCCAATTTGATAATTTCTATAACCCCTAAGGATTCTGGAATTCTGAGTGAATAAATGTATCATCTCTCTCTATAATAACATAAAGAGTTTAACCTTCTTTAGTCCCTTATAATTGCTCATTCATGTTTACCTTTTTAGGCTTCTCTTGACTTAATGTCTGCATGTCAAATTTCCTATTTAGGGCTAGTCTTTTTCATTAGGAATTCTGGGAATTTCTATGTTTCATTAAAGATCCATTTTCCCCTCTTGTATGATTATTCATTTTTTCTGGTAAGTTATTCTTGGTTATAAGACTAGATCTTTTGCCTTCTAGCTACCTTTGGCACAATGAATAGAATGCTAGACCTAGAGTTAGGAGGATCTGAGTTTACATCTAGCCTCAGATACTAGCTGTGACTGACTCCTTACAAGTCTCTTAACATTTATCTGTCTTGAGTTTCCTAAACACTAAAACTATCTCCCAGAGTTGTAGTGAAGATCAATTGTGAAACACTTAGCATAGTGCCTGGCATATTTTAGGTGCTTAATAAATACTTTTCCCTCCTTTCTTCTAGAATACCATAATCTAAGCTCTCCACATTTTAAATGCTAAATTGTGTGCAATCTTGACTACAGTATGATATCTTAGTGCCATTTAATTCTCTTCTGGTTTTTTGCAATATTTTCTCTGCCCTAGAAGCTCTGGATTTGGGGGATTTTTTCAGGAGATAAATGAGTAAATTCTTTAAATTTCTATTCTGACCTTATGTTCCAAGAGATCTGACTGTTTTCTTTAATGATTTCATGAAATACATTATTTAGGCCCTGTTTTTTTTTCAGTTGTGGCTTTCTAAAAGTTCAATGATTTGATTATTAAATTCTCTTTCCTCAATCTGTTTTCTGATTGTCTTTTTTTTTACCATGAGATAGCTTACATATGTATATTTTCAATCTTTTAAAATATTTCTTATTTTACTATTTCTTAAAGTCTTATGGCACCTTTAGTTTCTCTCTGGTTCATTTGAATATTCAAGAATCTATTTTTTAGGTAAGATTTTGTACCTTATTTCAAGCTATTAATCCTCTTTCCATAGCTTTCTAATGGAGTTCTCACTGATTTTCTCTATCACTTTTATTTTGTTGTTAAAATGATTTTATTAGCTCTTTTTTTAAACTCTTCTTTTATCTCTTCTAGGAATTTCAATTGGACTTGTGCCCAAACTTCATTTTTCTTTGAGCCTTTGCTTATATTTTCACATCATTCTCTCTTCTTTTGGGTTTGTGTCTTCTGTTTACTCACTGCTACAATAGCTTGTTGTGGTGGGATTCTTTTTTGTTTGCTCATTCCTCCAGCCTACTTTTTTTAAACCCTCACCTTCCATCTCAGAATCAATCCTAAGTATGGTTCCAAGGCGGAAGAGCAGTAAGAGCTAGGCAAGTGGGGTCAAGTAACTTGACCAGGGTCACATAGCTAGGAAGTATATGAGGCCAAATTTGAACCTAGGACCTTCTGTCTCTACACCACTGATCCACTACCTAGCTGCCCCTTTCCAACCTATTTTTTTATTTTTTACTTTATCATAGGGCTAAGTTCTATGCATATCTGAGGGAGAATATCTGGGCTGAGCTTCTGTCCTCTTGAATCCTTCTGTTGTTCTCTTGGAATATTGAGTATTATGTTATTTCAGGATCTCAAGGATTGATCAGGCAGGAGACCTGCAAGTTTTTAGTACTCCTAAAGTGATATGATGTAGGGCAAAATCTGTTCATTGTTCTCCTGGTTTGCTTTTCAAGTTCTTGACCAAGGTTTGGGTCTCAGCAAGACTTCTGTCTTGCCTACATGAATTGATACAGAGTGAAATGAGCAGAACCAGGAGAACATTATAGACAGTAACTGAAACACTGTGGGATGATCAAGTGTAATAGACTTTGCTACTAAAAGCAATGCAATGATCCAGGATAATTCTGAGGGCCTTATGAGAAAGAATGCTACCTATACATATTTAGAGAAAGAACTATTGGAGTAGAAATGCAGAAAAAAAACCATATGATTCATCACTTATTTATATGGGTATATAATTTGGGGTTTTGATTTTAAGAGATTCCTCTATTACAAAAATAAATCATATGGAAATAGATTTTGAGTGATAATATAACCTAGTGGAATTGCTTGTCAACTCCAGGGGGTGGGGGGAGAAGAGAGATAACATCAATCCTGTTACCATGGGGGAAAATTTTAAAAATGTATATATTTTAAAAAGACTTCTGTCTTGTCCAAAAATTCTAAGTTTGGAAATTTGAGTAAACTGTTACTGGACTCAGCCACTATTATCTCAGTGGGAGGTTCTGTCATTGTAACTAAATTAAATGTAATCCTTAATCCTTTGGTTTGGGATTCTTGCCCTGGTTATTGGACTTCACCCTGGGCTGGAAGCTAGAATGGAATCCCTGTTCTGCTATTTTGATTAAAGCCACATGGCTACTATTTGCTTCTGAACATTTTCCTTGTTCAGTATCATCTAATGCCCTTAACTGTGAGTATAACTGTCACTCCTAGGTACAGGTTATTCTGCCCTGGATCTATGATCCAGAACTAGATAGCAAATGACAAAGCTACCAGATGGCACCAGCCTTTGCAACCTGTACTACTTTAGAGCTCCCCTGAGACCTCGTCTTGCTTCATTGCACAGTCTTGGCTCTCTGTATTAGTCCCTGGGTACTCTCATCTTGGACACCAAACTTCACCCCCAGCATCTGCAGAATTCTCAGTCTCCTAAAGATGACCTGGGCTAGAAAAATGACTCATAATTTTTTTTCTTACATCTGCCAATCAGATTTCAGTATGGTGTGTTTTCTAGATGGTTGTAAAGAAGGTCTAGTGGGCAAACTGGGCTGTACTTTTTCTACTCTATGATCTTAACTCCACCTGCTAAGGCTCTCCCAACTTAAAGCTATGTGTGGAGGAAGGAAGCCATGAAAGGTTACAGATGATAAATTTGAAAGCATGGCATAATCTTATTAAATTTTAAGCTATAATAGGAAAGTGAATTCAAGAAAGAACTGGACATGATGGATGTTATGGGGGACAAGTATAACTGGCAACAGAAAGAAGACATAGCTACTTAATTCTTATTTTACATCTGGTTTTTATTCCCCAAAAGATAACCCTTGTATGAGAAATAAGAGGATAAAAATATCTAATATGAAGTTGATCCCTGTGATAATAAAGAGGATGACTAGCTAGCTGCTTTTGATAAATTCTAGTCACATGGCCTAGATGAAGGAGAAAGGAAAGATCTTAGAGAAGTAAAGATCTGGTGGATGAGGCTGTGATGTTTTATAAGTCACTGATATTTGAAAGGTTATGACTAATAGGAAAAGTACCACAGATTTGGAGAAAAGTATACATTATCCTTATTTTTATAAAAGAGATGAAAATAAAATTATGGGGCAGTGAGTTTGATTTTGTTCCTGGGAAAATTCTTAACTGTATTAAGAGGATTCATGAATATCCAGAAAAGGATTCACAACTATCACAGATTCTTGAGAAAAGGTCATGTATTAGTAAACTCATTTACTTTTACTTTTTTGACAGAATTATGAACTTGGTAGATCAAGGGAATACCATAGATGTAGTCTACCAAATTTTAGAAAAGTGATTGAATGGATGGACTCAAAAAAGCAGTCATTAATACTTCTATGTCACTTGAAAGCTCTCTAGTGAAATTTCCCAGAGAGCTTTACTGATTCTATACTATTTAATATTTTAATCAATGACTTAGCATTTTTATGAAATCTGCAAACACAAAGTTAGGATGGGTAATTAACATACTGGATGACCTAGCTATGTTCCAAAAAGATACTTGAGCAGGCTAGAATACTGGTCTAAATCTGGGGAAGTAAAATTGTATAAAGAAAAATGTAAAATTTTGCCCTTAGGCTTAGGAAATCAATTTTACAAGTATAAGCCAGAGGAGGCATGGTTAGCCAACAATTCATCTGAAAAGGATTTTTAAGTCTGAATCAACAGTGTGAAATAGCAGTCATAAAACCTAATGTGTCTTATACTGAGAGTCAAATTTTCCAAAACCTAGAAGGTTTCAGTTATACTGTATATTGGCCTGACAACACCAAGAAGATTATGTCCTGAGTCCATGTTTTAGAAGTATTGATAATGTGAAAAACATCTATAGAAGGCCACTCAGAATTGTTAAGGGCTTTGAGCCTTTCCCATATGAGTTTCAGGTAAGTAACTGGAATGTATAGTCTGGAGAAGAGAGAAGTTGTAGTGAGGACATGACAGTTTTCTTCAAGTACTTAAAAGACAGTCATATGGAAGAGGAATCATATTTGTTCTATCTGGACCTAGAAGACAGAACTAGGATTAATGATTAAAATTTGCAAAGAAGGGAATTTAAGTTTGATGCAAGAATCTAATCACTAGAGCTATTCCAAAGTAGGATAGCTTGTTTTAGATTCCCTTTCAGTGGAGCTCTTCCAGCAAGGGTGGTATGTCCATTTGGATATGTGTAATGTAATGATGTCCATTTCAGTATGAGTTGGACTAGATGGTTCCTTTTAATTCAGAAATTCAGTGAAAATCAGTAGATTACAGGATCACAGAAACTATGAGAGGAAAGAGATTCAAAGAAGAAGAGGTGATTTATAACAATGAGATAGGTTACCTGGGACCCAAAATGTCCTTCCTCTCAGAGCACTTACAATCCATTTTGAAGAAAACATAGATCAGAACAAGTTTATTTTGTTACAAACAAAATATTTTACATAGAACCTATATGTAAAGAGAAAAAGTATGCTTTGACAGTAATGTCATCAGAATAATTTCTAAATTTAGGTTAGGATGGTTTTCAACCTACCTCACAGTTCCTTAGACGATTAGCCCATGTAGGAGTATGCGGTTGTAGAGGGACGGGAAAAGGGTCTTCAGCTATTCTGAAAGGACAACACACACATTAATGACAAGGAGAAAAATATTTAAATTTTTATGTTGTTTTGACAGAGTACAAAACACTAAAACAACAGATGAAGTTGTATAAATCATTATAAAAATAAACTGTATAAGATAATTTTACAGGTTATTTACAGGGTTTATTGTAGTAGTCATTTATAATTGATATTAAGTTACATATTTTAAGATTGCTGATATCTTTCTTTACCTCCCTAAATATTAAGCTTGACAGAATATTCTTCTTTAATACAACTTATAGTCTTGACAAAATCAGTTACATATCTAGCTCCTATAATTATTATTTAGTGCAAATTAGCTAATAAAACATTTATTTTATTTCATAAGTATTAAGAGAACCCAATCTAATTTTTCAAATCAGTGTTATATTTTGATAGAAGGGATAAAAACAAGAATGATTCTATTAATAAGAAAACTATTTGAGAAAACAAAAACAAAAGGATATAGACTACAAAAGTCTTATAGAGTAATACAAGCAATGGTGTAAGAAATGAGTAACTCTTCTTTTTGAAAGTTTATAATAATCAACTAATATACTTTCTTAATAGAAAATAGACAAGCGTCAATTATAAAAAATAAAGCCATGGGCATCTGTACCTTCTGAAATAGTTTTATTGTTTTCTTGAATATCTTTAAAATAAATCAAGACATACATTTAATAATAAATCAATTACTAAAGTTTTATATAGTAGGTTATCTTAAAATAAAAATAATTTGGAGATGTCCATGGTGTTAAATGATTTCTTGTTTCCCTAATGACCTACCTAGTTGTCCTTTTAGGCAAGGAGAGGGACGCTTGTGGATGAAGAATATAACTATTGGTATTGTCTGCTATAGCAGCCACTGCTATAGTCTGTAAGTGTCCATCAGTGGGATTCTCTTCTGAAGCATCTTAATAACAAAAACAACAACAAAATAATCTTGTTTAATAACATCATGGGAATGTCAATAACTAATTTTTCTCTCTTTTGGAAAAGCAAGAATTGTAGCTAAGATAAAGGTGGCAAAACTAAAAATTTTTTGTTGAGAATTTTCTAAAATGATTTGTTTTAAAATTTACAATACTATTATTTCATACTTAGGTTTTAGGGTTTAAACAAAGAAACCAAGACAGAAACAAAGAAAATGCAGAAATAGCTGTGGCAACTATCATTTCACAGTATCATAATAATACTTAAAAGTGTACATTTTTGTACATAAATTTGTTCATAATATCTTACTTTTTAAAAGTTCCCTTCATAAACATATGATTGATCATATGGTTCAATAAATATATGACTGGGGATTTGGACTTTAAATGATCACTCTACTGCAAATGTTAATAATAAAGAAATAGATTTTGAACATTGATACATGTATAACCCAGTGGAATTGCTTGTTGCCTCCAGGAGGGGGGAGGGAAGAGGGGAGGGAAAAAACATGAAGTATGTAACCATGGAAAAATATTCTTAATTAATTAAAAAAGAATATTCATAAGCTGGAATTTATTGTATGTATGTATTTTTTGTCTTAAGTTAAACCCTTTAAAAAGCCGCTTCATTTTGAGGACAGACATGAAAGAGAACATATCTAAAAGTAACTTGAAAAAGTAACCAATTACCCAGAATAAAATATTTATTTAAAATTTTTAAAAAAGTTCCCTTCATAAAGTGTATAGTGACTGTTAGCCTAAATTATGAATTAACAGTAATGTTATCATAATGCCACTCTACCATAAAATATTATTAAAGTAGCAAAGAAATAGAGCTATAATGTTAGAAGGGACAGGACTCGTGAAGTAGAAAAACATGAAATTGGAAGCAAAAGAAAAAATGCTTACTAATTGAAAAAATCTTTAATTAAAAACATTAGTGAAAACAAGGAAGAGTAATGAAACGGATCTAAAAGGAAGAATTGAGAAAATGCAAAGGAGGAACATAAGTAAAAGAGGAAGAACATGAAGCCTCTTTCAGCAACCAGATGATAAAAGAGAATAGAAAGTGAAAGGATCAGAGAGAAAACCAGAACAGTGGAGGGAAAAGGTATGAGTAACATGCTCATATAGAAATATCCATCTAGAAACAAATGCATAACTCCTCCAGTAGCTGTTAGCTCTATGTCTTATTAGCATTATTATTAATATTACTACTGTTATTATGAAAAAGAATTTATTTTATGCTCACTGGTCCTTTGGGGAGGAAGCAGGAGTCAACCAGCTTCACAGAATTCCAAACTGAAATAGACAGCTAACCTAGACAGGGGTTGGAAAATGAACTTGAAATTTATTTGGGCCAAGCAGCTTTATCTAGTTAATTAATATTCACAATCCTACCTGAAGAAGTCAATTTTAATACTGACTTCACTGAGATGATTTTCTGAAATATATGCTTGATCATAAAAATATTCTCAAGTCCCCCAAATACTATTCATATTACTCACCCTGATGACTGGTAACATCCAGGAGCTGCCCCTGAGGAATAATAACTTGTGCCATTCCTGTCTGAGTGGATGGAATTACGTGAAGCACTTGTCCATTTTCTGAAGGACTAGTAACAATCATCTTGAAAATGAGAGAAAAAAAAATCAATGTTCACACCTATACTTGCTTAATAAAGTTATCTTTTTTGTCAGTCATTTGCCTTCTATTTATACAATATCTTTCATGTGTCCCCTTTTCATTAAACATACTATCTACTACATTAGTCAGAAGTCTAATCACACCTGCTCTACAATAACAGCATCCAATGTCCCCTCCTCTAATTCTTCATAGCATATAACCAAAAGTCTTCCTATACCAAAATCTGATGATAACACTCACCAAAGCTACTCATTATCTAACACAGAGGTTCTTAACCTTTTCTGGGTATGTCATAGCCCTCTTTGGCAGTCTCTAATCTAATAGGCAGAAAAACCTATTCACTTTTTGCTTTTATAATGTTTTTAAAGAGCTAAACTACTTAGGATTACAATGAAACCTAATTATACAGAAAGTTATCAAAATAACAAGTTTATATGATCCAGGTTAAGAATCCACAGTCTAAAGAATAAACAAATTCATAATCTGATATTTGTGGCCCTTCACAATTTTTCCAGGTTTATATCTCTTTACTCTGCTTCACATGCTTGATGTCCCGGCCAAACTGGAGTACTATCTGCTACTTCATCTCATCCTACTCTTTTTCATCTTGGTATACATGCTATATATACTCCATTCCTAGATCATATTCCCTCTTCATGTCTGCTTGTTTAAATTCCTCCTTCGAAGCCCAACATAGACCAACATCTCCACAAAACCTCTCATTTTTTGATGCAATTTAACTCTGCCATCTTTTACAATACTGTGTAGACTCATATGCTACCTTATAACATACTTATCTGTGTTTGTCATGTACTTCATATTAGAGCATAAGATCTTTGAGAACAAGAACTGTCATCTTTGGCTATCTAGCAGAGCAGTTTGTATATAAAAGGAACTTAATGAACAATGACTTTAGTTGGATTACTTTAATAACATATTAAACATATAAATATATGAGATTTCTTCCTCTAAAGTATTATTACTCCATTGCCTAATCTTGGTATGGTGATGACTTCTTTTATTTTTAAGGTCATACCAGTAAAATTCAAATCTTGACAGGAAATATAAGTCGAATATAAGTCTATTGATCCATTACATATCTGTTATCTAAGGATGAGTTTTGCAAACTTTGGAGAGACTCATCCATAGACTGACTACAGAATGAGATGTTTTTTCAGATCATTTACTAAATTACAGTAGGGTTGCAATCTGAATTGAAAGAGGGAATATCTATACCAATGAAATTGTGGATTCTCAAAAGTTTTAATCATATCAGATCTAATTATTTTTAAAAATCTAAATAAACTATTTGGCCAGAAATAAAATTTTTTAATGCTACTTGAGTTATGACACACTTTTGCCCTATCTAATCAGTGTAGTTATGTAGTTACTTGACTGACCTAAATAGGATTTAATTGCTATTATTCAAAGGTTGTTACTATCAAAGCCCTCCTTTCCCTTTAGGTCTCTTTTACCCATCCCTACCTCTAGGTGGCAGGAGATACCATGAAAGTTGCAAGCAACCCACTAGTTATTTCTAATTGTTCTCCTAGACTTCCTTTTGCATAACAGAGCAACATGTAAACATTGCAGATACCCCACACTTTGAAAAGTCTGATATTGACATTTCTTAAAACGGTTATAAATATTTAAAATACATCTGGCCAATACTTTCCCTCATTTAAAAAAAAATCTTATCTTCCTTCTTAGTATTAATCTTGCATATTGGTTCAAAGGCAGAAGAGCAGTAAGGGCTGTGCAACAGGGTTAGGTAACTTGACCAGGGTCCCACAGCTAGGAGTGTCTGAAATTATATTTGAATCCAGTACCTCCTGTCTCTAGGCCTGGCTCAGTCTACTGAGCCACCTAGCTTTGCCCCAGTATTTTCCCTCTTAAGCCTATTAAGTTTCTTAGATAAACCTGGACAATGTGGGATAATGATAAAGACCCTGGATTTGTAATCAGTGGACCTAGTTTCAAGTAAATTTCACCACTTGTGAGTTTAAGAAAATGTTTTTAATTTCCCTGACACTCTATTTCCTCATATATAAAATGAAGATATTTGTATGCCATACCTCATAGGGTTGTTGTAACAATCCAAAATATTAATGAGTTATTATTATTGTTGTTGTTACCACAACTACAGTCTAACACTCTTATTATTAAAATACAGCCAGTATGGCAAGTTTTGATGCTGTCACTTAGGTAAAATAAATAATGCTGGTCATTGTTAAGGAAAATAGAATGAAATATCCATCTGGATCAAGATCCAGCAAGACCTAAGTTCAAACACTGATAAGCTGTGTGCCCTAGACAAGTCACTTAATGTCTTTCTGTTTCAATTTTCTCATCTATAAAATGGGAGTAATAATAGCACTTACTTATTTTCCAAAGTTCTTGTAAGGATAAAATATCTGTAAAGTGCTTTGCAAATGTTAAAACAATATTTGAATGCTACCTAGCATTGTTATTTCTTTTATTCCTTCTTTGGGATATTTTACAAGAACTATTTAACATATATGATTTCTTCTATATTAGATAATAAAAATACTGAGTTCTCTTAAATATGATCCCATATGTATAATCAACCACAAAAGGTTATATGAGATGAAGAAGTTATAGGTAATGATTCAAGAGCTTGATCTTTCACATGCTAGGAAACACTGCCCAAATAAAAAAAGAAATTTCCTTTGATCTTGGAAAAGTAATTTAATTTCTTTGAGTGTTCTTTTCTTCATTTGAAAAATGAGAAGTTTGCTTAGATATTTTCTGTTTCCTTCCAGATCCTATGATAACTCCTAACTCTAAATCTTATAACCCTAAACAGAACCTATGCCATAAACATAGTAGGCATTCGAGAAACATTTTTTGATTATGGTGATATATTTCTATAAATTTATCTAGCAGCATAATTACTTTACTTTAAAATCAACACAAAATCATGTTTATTATTTAAGAACAATGTAATGTATTGCTATGAGTATTGATTTCAAATCTGAGGAAAGACTTACTTCCTCATAACCTGTGTTTGGGGTTTTAGAGGGATTAATTAGCCCATACCGTTTGGGATGGTTGGTCTGGCTTTCTGCTTTTTATTATCCTGACATGCCCTCTCTCCCTTATCTAAAGAGGGGCAAGTATGACTTCTGTTACAAGTTCAGGTTGGTTAACTCCTTGGCTCAGTGATCCTGGGCAAGTTATCTTCTCTGGATTTGTTTCCTAAAATATAACATGAAGGGGCTTGACTAGATGACCAAGCCTAAGATCTCTTCCAGTTCTAAATCTATGATCCTAAGTGAACTACCATTATGCATCATCTTACTTGGGACAAACCAAGGAACTAAACCATGAGTTAATCTGTAGTCTTCAATTTAATGATTTGTTCTAGTCCAACCTATGATCTAGCTATGTAGGTATTTCCTCTATCCATGCCTGCTTACTTTCTGAGGCTTCTATCCATAGCCTCTCATAGATGTGCCACTGCATAGCTTATGATGAGGGCCTTCCTCAATCATCTTACAATCAAATATGAGCTAATTGTCCCTCACTTTCATTACATGAATGGTTGTTCTTTTTTGACAACCTATTTCTTGGATGACATCCTTTATAGCACTCTTCCTAATTCTTTATTCATAATGTGAATAAAGGAATTCTTAATTCCTTTTGTTCTGATTGTAATATCATTTGACATATAGTGTCACATCATCACTAAGAGAATGATGATCTTAACAAATGGGCCTTTGTTTTAGGGAGAAGCTTTTGGTCATTGAAATAATTTTGCAATTTCCAAAGACAATTCATTTCTTTTTCTTCCTCTCATTCAATTCTCAGCTCAGCTCTCCGTCCATTTTCAGTCTCTTCAAGACTTACCTATCATATTATACACACACTCATACCTACAAACACACAAAAACTCTTTAAATTCTCCATCTGACTACATAGAATACTTTGACCACTGGGCATTCTTTTATCAGCTTATTTTTTCCTATGGTATAGATAATTTAATTGAGTGGTTATGAATCTAATTTATCAGCTCTAAAATGTTCCATGGTTCAGTGCAACCAATACAACTGTCACACACAAAAATATAACCACAAGAATCCCACCATTTTTAGAAAAAAAAAAACTCCAATTTCAGCTATATGTTAGATTGCCTCTAGAATAGTGGTGAATTTCTGGCAAGCACACATTTAGATTTTTATCATTTGATATCAGTACTCAAAGGTTCTGTAATATCTTTAAAGGGTTCTTATAATTTCCACAAAGAAGAGATATCATATTGTAAGAGAGCCCTTAAAGTAGATTTATAGGATATGATTTTATGTAGTCAAGAAATCTTAAGGACAGTGGGACTGTATTATTTTCTTTCACAATATTGGGACTGGGGGCAGCTGGGTAGCTCAGTGGATTGAGAGTCAGGCCTAGAGACGGGAGGTCCTAGGTTCAAATCTGGCCTCAGACACTTCCCAGCTGTGTGACCCTGGGCAAGTCACTTGACCCCCATTGCCCACCCTTACCAATCTTCCACCTATGAGACAATACACAGAAGTTAAGGGTTTAAACAAAAAAACAAAACAAACAAACAAAAAAAAAAAAACCAATATTGGGACTATATATTTTCTACATGTTTCATTCAAAAAGAAGTAGCCCTTCTATGGAATATAACTTGTAAAAACCTTCCTGTTTCCTTCTAAAGCCTTCATCAAGGAGGGAGGTAACTGATATATTATGTATATTATTCTCATAAGAATTTTTATGGGTGGAAAAGGAAGTAACTGGGTCAATAATGTTCTCATGGTGCCTTTGGGGTAGAAAAATAATAAAGTTGGATTTTTCTCCCAGGTCTTTTTGTATATTCTCCTTCAAGTGCCTCAGGAAACAATCCTGTAATTCCTTCAAAATTCTATCACCTTCAATACAAACTATCTGTGTTTATAACTCCTTTGTTTAATGTTATTTCAACTTCATCTGGTCTGTGATGTTAAATTAAATTATTCTGGTGCCAAAAGGAGTTTGCCATACAAAATCTATACATATCTTTCCAAACTTTCATTTATTAGTTCCCCTTCTAATTTCATTCTTAAAGGCCCTCAAAATTGCTTTGTTTAGTAAGGTCTTTTGCCAAGCTTTCTTTTCTTTTTTTTTTTCTTCTACCACTTCCAATGAAGCAATATTGTTCATAATCTCCTATCCATCCTTTGTAGAATTTGCCAAATAAGTTTATATTATAAGCAAGTATTTGCCTTAGCAGCTAACTCTGCTTGATAGCAGGATAAAGCGTTTGCTTGACTAATGTAGTTTTTAGGCTCTGTCTCTGCTTTCATAGCTAGTTTATATTGTAGCTGTTAAATTCTTGAATAAAATTGTTATATAAGTGTAGATGTCATTCACTCCCCACTACCCTTTTGGTGTTAAAGTCACTCTGTCCCATGTCTTCCATTTTTCTTGAAAGAATTGATAACATATAATCATTATACTTCTGTCATCTATAAGTCTTTTGGCTCTCATCCTTAATCCTGAGCCATATTTTGTTGACACCATCTATTCTAATCTTTGCATTGATGTGACTGAGTAGAGTAAGCACTGTTTATTTAATTTCTTGGTAAAATTTCTCTATCTTTTCATTCTCTGCAATAGATGTTGCTGCATAAGCTACAATTATTTCCAGAGTGGTGTTTCTGAAAATACTAATCATGAGTCCTGGAATTTGAGATGACACATGAAATATTTCTTAGTTTGGGGGCTCTAGCAACTCCTTTATATGCCTCTTCAAAGCTATGAGCCATCTTTTTATTTAACTATAATCTTCTTATCTCTTCTTTTTTTATTTAAAGTAAGAAATGCTGACTTATAATTCAATGTCTCCAGTAACATGTATACTTACTATGATTCTTAGACTCTTCTGTCTCCTTTTCTGCCATTCTGCCACTGTAGAATTGGAAAGGGATTCAACAGGGCCAAGAACAATTTGATATTATGTTTCTTAGGTTGCCATGGGTCAAGGAATTAATCATCAAATGGCCAGTTTACTGATAATAAGCCTCACTATACTTAGTTAATCTCATCTTTGGAAAACAGATGTAGTCTTCTTGCCAGGTTTACCCTGTCTTTCTACCATGATAGAACCTGCCAAAGCCTGCACTCTGCTAGGATATCTTTTGTGAATCCAGACTCATCTCCACATCCAGATGACATTGTCATGTCAAGTCTAGTTAATATAGACTGAAGCTAAACTTTTTCCTATCACTTATTTACCCACATCAAAATCCTCCAATAATTCCCTGTAGGCTTTCCCACAACACACATATAAATTATATTTCTTTTAAAGTTCTTCACTTTTTCCACCCATAAGCATCACCTCTGAACTTTAAGACTGTTAAAAATCATAGATTTAGAGCTGGAAGGGATAACGGATAACATCTAGTCCAGCCATCTCATTTTACAGATGAAAACTAAGGTCTAGAGAGGTTAAGTTACTTACTCAAATTCATACAGTTAGTAAAGAAAGTCAGGATTCAAAGCCAGGTCCTCTGAATCCAGATGCTCTCAAGAAAACTTTTGTTGTTCCTTTTATTTTTTCTCTTGCTTATTTCCATTCTTTCTTTCATATCTATCTCATATTCCACAACATGAAAAAAATCTTTGAAGCCACTAGATCATAAGTTCTATTAAAGCAAAGGCTGTGTTTTCTTCAGCTTTCTAACCCCCATAGCACTGGTACAATGTAATGCACATAGGAGATAGTTAAGAAATATTTGTGGAATTAATGATTTCCTTTCCTCATACTTATCAGCCTATCATCTTATTAGCTGCCACACACAATTCATGTCTACCCCATTTATTATAGGAATTCCAATCAGAATTATTGAATTGGGAGGGATAACTGCTTATTCAAAGGAAAACTAATAAAAGATACTCCTTTTAATGATAGCCCATCACTATTCTTTTTTATTTAATTTAAAAGTTTATGAAGCTTGCCTCACCAACAAAAATACGTCCCAGTACAACATAGTTTTCAACAAATATCAAGGGATAAAAAACGTTAACATAATGTAATATTTAATAATAGCAATAAGGGGGGTCTTTGCAAATAACTTCCTCTCCCTGAGTCCATTTTATCATTCATCAAATAAGGGTGTTGGGCTAAATGATCTCCAAGATCCATCTGCGCTCCAAATTCTATAGTCCTAAAAAACTGAAATTTGATAGGAAAATGTATATAGCATTAGCTCCATGTTGTCTCTTATTGGTGATTAGTATTTAACTATATCCCTATTGCCCTTTGTTGGAAAGTTGAGATCTGGAAGGCAAAGTTGTTTACCTTATAATTCATTATACTTTGTGAAACATCATTGTGCTGGAATTGTTTTCAGACATACTCACCATCTGAGTATTAGAATCCCCTACTGACTGAAGCTCATACTGAATTGGTTGCCCATTTTGGTCTACTAGATGAAACTGTTCTGTGGAAAGAGACTGTGGCTGGGACAGCTGGACTGGTACATTCTGTGATAGGTGTAAATTATCTGCTACACCAACTGTGATAGGCAAAACTGTAGAAGAATCATTTTGTCCAAAGGAAGGATCCCTGGAATCCATGCACGTTAGATGCTTTTGCATAGGAAAAACAAAATACCACTTCAATCTTTCTGAAATATACCTTTTCACAAAAATCCCCACACCAACCCAACAACAAAAACTCATTTTAAATACACTGTACTGCGGTTGTCATTTTATCCAGACAAATAACTCTTCCTCAAAAGGTACAATGGCATTAAGTTACTGATTTTGATATAGTGTGCTGTGAAAGTGATGTCCCTTTATTTGAAAGGAGACAGGAGTATGTATAGTCATGAGTTACTATATTGTAATTCCACTCATCAGATAACATAACTCATTTAATAAATTTGTAAACTCCTGCCTCCTCAGTAATTTTATATACCTATTCAGTTTAGAACAATATGCTCATTTTAAAAAGATATCTGCTTCACCAAAGTGCTAAAAAACAGTTTGTGATCAGGAAACTACACGAAGTATTCCTACAGAATTTTCTGTCCTACAAATTCCCTTAAGTTAAGCTATCACTGTTATTGCTCCTTTACACATATAAACAATTGTATGAAACATAAAAATGATCCTGGCTAGCTTACACTCATATTTTATAAATTATTTGATCAAGAGATTGTCACAATTCTTCCATTTAAAATTTTAATGCATCCTTATGATGTAATGTTACGTTTTTACTGATCACAGATTTGGAGCTTAAGGGACTTTAAGTGTCATCTAGTCTAGCTCTTATTTTTAAAAGGAAGGAACTGAGGCCCAGACAGGTTGACTTGACAAAGATCATACAGCTATTAAGCAGCAGGCATGGGATTCCAAATCAGGGCCTGTGACTCCAAATCAAACATTCTTTTCACTGCCTCTCTTAATATCATCTCTTTAACTTTAATAATGGAATGCAGCGAGAAAAGAGAACTTCATCTTAAGATTTCCAAAAATAGCTAATGATGGTATGTAAGAGTTTTTATGCTGTTATTTTTTAATAAATAAAATATAACTTATGAAAGAACTGTAGGAATAGAAATCCAGAAGAAAATGTGATTTATCACTTGTTTATATGGGTATGTGATTTTCCATTTTGCTTTTAAAGGATTACTCCTTTACAAAAATTAATAATATGAAAATGGGTTTGAGTAATTATATAACCCAATGGAAATGCTTGTCAGCACTGGGAGGGGAGAGGGATGAGAGGCGGGAGAAAACATGAATAATGTAACCATGAAAAAAATAAAAAATAAAAGTAAAATTTAAAAATATATAACTTATTTCTTAAACAAGTCACTATATAACATTCCTTCAGAATGAAAATAAGTTGTAAAAAAAAGTGATTTTTCAATCCAACTCCCACCTGAAACACCTGAGCATCTCTTTCTGACTCTTCGGTATTATTATAGTTGGCTACTAATAAATCATGAGATTGTTCCATCCTGGCATCATGGCCAGTTCCATTTTCTTCCATTAAAAGATAGCTGAAAGAATTCAAATCAAAGTCAATGCAAGTACTTTAAATGTGTTTTTTTTCAAATCACTTAACCTAACCCTGACCCCCAACACAATTTAGTGTTGCTAATTTAAGCAACACTGTTTCCAATCCACAAAAAATTTAAGATTTGACTAAATAATTTGCCAACATCTGCAGAATACTCAGAGGCAAATGTTAGTACTATATAATTCATCCTTAGGACACTTTTATTCTTTAGTTTTCAAGGATGCTAATGAAATAAAATGATAATGTATTTTTTTTCAAACAAGTTTCTTCCTATTTCTTATTTTATAGATTCTCAAGTTTAGAATAAGGAAATAAAGTAGTTTTAATTTGTATATAAGCAAGGCTGACCACAACATATCATTCATATAAACTGTGAATGGTTTACTAAATGGAATAAAAGCCTTATCACAGAATGCATATCAATGACTAAAATTATACAGAAAGAAGCCAAAAAATAGACAAATAATTGCTATCAGGACAATCATTTTGTGATTAAATGATCTTATGTGCTAATGTGACATCTGGAATTCTAGATCTTAAAAGAATAAATTTCATGTCTTTAAATTTGGATATATCAAACAATATAGAAATCCATTCTTAAAAACTCAAATGTTTCCTCAGAGAAGAGGTCTTTAAAGTAGCCAACAAATATCAATCCTTCCACCCTTTATCAAGAAAACAAAAATATCTAAGATGCTGGATAGAAAATTAAGATAATGCCACTTTCAACTTTTAATTTTACAAGGAAGAATTAAAACTTAGACTAGAAATTATGTACCTCATTAAAACACTTCAGGCTTATCTTTAGCTTTTCTATAAATATCTACTCTGAAATATAACATCAGGTTTCATGAGATATCACAGTAAGATGCATAATGTTTGTTCTATTAATAAAATCTGTCAAACAATGCATAAAACAGAATTTGTGATGTAACTATTTCTATTTCCCTAGATCTTAACCGTTAGTCAGCCATTATATTCTAATGTTACATATTTCACAAACCAAAAAAAAAATATGCAGGCAATGAGTTTTTTTAAATCCTAAAATATATCCTTAAAATTATTTTCACAAAGCTCCATATAGATAGATTCTTATTTTTTAATATTCTTGCAAAATTTAGGAATGTTTAGTTGTTTAGAACTAAACTACCCCTTGGAATTCAATACAGAATTGAAGAGAAATGAGATGAAAGAGAAAAAGACTTCATTATGAATTTCCAAGGGGAAATCAGCTTTGATGAAAGAAGACCACCAATTCTGATTGCTTAAATTCATATCAACATAGAGAACTAGATTTAGAATAATGAGGTTTTACTGGGAGGAGACTGACTAAAAGCAAAACTTTTGCTAAAATGAAACCATTATCATCAAAAATTCAGCAATTTAAAAACAATTTTGATTCTCAATAATAAAAATTTGTTGGAAATTTTAATATAAAATATAAGCAGTCAAGGCAAAGAATACTAAGAACATTTTATTTTTATTTTTAAAAATGCATGCACTATGAGATTTGAACTAAGATTTTTGTATTTTATTGGTATAGCTTCATGAATTGCAAGAACTCACCACACAAAGAAAACATTACTTTTTCCCATTAATCTATAATAATTAGAACTTAATCAGAAAAGAATTGAACTATTTTTCCTGAGAAAAATTTATACAGGACATACTAATCTAATAAGTGACATTATTGCATAACACATTCCTATCAGTTTTCATTTGAACAATATTGTCCAAATGCTTTGGATGAAATATAATTTTGAAATTCCTCTTCTTTCTCCTTAAAAGTTAACTGGAAAAAAATTCAAGAATCCTGGTCCTAAAAGGTTTCAAAAGATATAGGAAAAATAATTTTTAAAAATATTACTATTCCTTTCCTACTTAAAAGATTTTTTTAGCTAAAAAGTAGACTTGTGAAGTTTTCTTTGTGAATTTATGAATATTTCAACTTAAATATTTAAGAATATAGGCTAGTATTATTACTAAACGCAAAGTCAATTCAAAAACACAAAAAGTAAATTCGTCTTTAAGCAAGGAAACTAAAGAATTTGCTGATTCTTTAAGTTTATTTAGAGCTTTTTTAAACTGAAATTTTATTATAAGTTTTTGTAAAGTATGTAGGTTACTTTCCTCAATACATTGCTATTAATCCAGTGATTGTGAAAACACTTCTTTATACTAATTAGAGAATCAGTATTTTCAGGAGAGAAAACCTCTTTGAAGAGTGCTGCAGCTTAGAAACACTGATCCCAGTGATTCTTAATTACAGTAATCATACCTACTCCCTCCTTCCACTCCCTGCCCCTTTCCCTTCCCTCAAAGAAACAAAAAGCTAGAAATTTTTTTACTATTTCTAGATTTATGTCAATAAATATACTTTAAAAATTTGTATCTGGTAAGGTTAAAAGTGGTCATCAGTTATTCATATATTAACATTAACTACTGTGATATCTAGCTAGTATTAGCTATACTGTAGGAACAGAAATTGGGAGTTTCAGGCAGTCTTGGGAAGTAATGAGTCTTCAAGTAAAACCTGTAAGACCATCTATCATACAAGCTATAAAGGAAATTATTCTTCAAGTTGGATTAAATGGGCTCCTACATCCCTTTCAGCTGAGTCTAGAAGACACTAGGTGAGAGAAGGGTTCAGAAAAAGAAGGGAAAGGATTCCAAATGCAAATTTCACCTATTAAAAAAAAAATTTCCATAGGGCTGGGCCTGTGGTTAAAGAAAGGAAGGAAAAATTCTTTTGTCCTCCTCTTTCCTTTTACACAATACAGCATTCAAGATGTGAATTAGTATCCTAAGAACTACAGTGAAGCTCCATTATGAGTTGAGGCTTTTATAATTAGGATTTAGTTACCTAATTGGTACTTATAACATTATTACCATAGGCAAATGCACTTTAAATTTCAAAATGTCTTAAAAAATCAAGTTTTAGAATACAGCTGGACTTAAATCAAAGAACTGTTTGTGAACAGCAGCATGCCTGAAAAAAAATCTACGGCTTTTGGACCTCAAGATGAATGAACCTACAACATGATGTGGCAAAAAAAAAGTTAATATGGTCTTAGACTACATTAAGAGCTGCTTTCAGAGATAAAGTAGAGGTCCCACTGTATCCTGCCCTGGTCGGAACAGTCAGTCCTCATGACATTTCAGGAGATATCCGGACGGGATGCTGAAGTGCCTTGAGTTTATGCCATGTGGGATTCCAGAAAATGGTTCAAGAAACTGGTGTTATTAAGATTAGAGAAGTCTCAGGGAAGATTATTTATAATAGTAGCCTTCAAGTATTTGAAAAGCTATTATATGGAAGAAGGGATTGGACATTATTTAGCCTCACAGGGGCTAAAATTCTGTGATTTGGGGTCTCAACTCTCAGCTCTTTGGGAAATCCTGTATATTCTCAGTCTGTTTTCTCATCTTTAAAATGATCAAACTTTTGCCTGTTGAGGTTGCTGAGAGCAATCTGCAAATTATAAGAGGATATACAGAAACGTGAGGAAGCTAGGTGGCACAATGGAGAATGCCAGACCTGGAGTCAGGAAAGACCTGAATTCAAATCTAGCCTTAGACACTTACTAGCTGTGTGACCCTGGACAAGTCACTTAATCTTGTTTGCCTCAGTTTCCTCATCTGTAAAATGAGCCAGAGAAGGAAATAATTACCACTCTAGTATCTTTGCCAAAAAAAAAAAAAACAAACTCAGTCACAATGAGTTGGACATCACTAAAAACAACTGAACAACAATAACCAATAGAAAAGTGAGATATTCCAATTCTTCCAAATGATGATAATAAATGACATTTATACAGTGCTTTAAGTTTGCAAAGGATCTTCTTGCATTATTTCATTTGGGTCTCCCAGTATTTTTGTGAAATATATAGTTTAATCCCATTTTACAGTTAAGGATATAAGCTCAGAGAAACAGATCATCGTTTTCATTTTATAGATGAACAAATGAATTTATCCCAGGTCACACAAGAAGCAAATAGAAGAAACAGGACCTGAATTTAAGTTCTGACTCCAAGTATTATTTTCTTTTCATAATATCACAGTCTCCCTTATAGGTTAAGTGACTGGGCCATACCCACATAGCTAGTAAGTATTGGAAAAGAGATTCAAACTCAGACCTCATGTTCAACATTCTATTACTCCATGTAAACTGAGGATTGCCTGAATGTTTTTAAGTCACAAAAAATGATTCTTTTGCTGAGTATCTTCTAGATAATTATGCATGCAAAATAAGTAAAAACTTTCTTCAATAAAGTTCTACAAATTTTTTTTAAAACCTGAATCTGTGATTTCATTGGACTAGAAAGTTTCTGGTAAGAAGTTACTGAATTATTAACTTTAATTTATATAGTATCACTTCTGAGTAACTTTTAACATCTCATTTTTTCATGCCAAGGGTATTTAAATATCATAAAACATTACTTACCACACACAATAGTTCCATGTCAAGGCATAGTTACTTAAGGACCAGCATGTTAGGTATCATGTCCATCCATAAATGAAATCTTCTTCCCCAACTGGTTACCATAAACAGAATAATATTCTAAGACAAGGTATAGTTTTGACTTTTTAAGCATGTGAAATGGTAAAAATTATTTTTCACAGGCTCTATTACTATCTGCTATTTATTATATTTCCATATGTAAATACAAAAATAATCTACATGCAATGACCAAGTTAAATTGTACACCATTAAGCAACCAGAGATGTACTTATCAAGAACTGTGGGAAAGCTTTATTTAGTCCTAAATACTAAAGCCTAATAGGTACCACACCAACATTTATGCCATGGTTATAGTTATGCCTTTAGAAAAAATCTGTGCATAACAAAGAGCAATTAAAAAAATTTTTTTCTTCCAGTACACAAATAATAGAAAACATCAAACTATATTTCTCTAAGTTTTTCACAAAATAGCCCAACACTAGCAGATACTAAAATAAAACTTCCTAAGGAAATGACATTGCTCATTTGATTTTAGACCCTTACTTTTGGTCTTAGAATTGATATTAAGTACTGGTTCTAAGGCAGAAGATCAGTAAAGAACTGGCAACGAGGGTTAAGCGATTTAACCAGGGTCACACAGCTAAGTTGTATCTGAGGCCAAATTTGAATCTAGGACCTGGCTAGCCTTTGAATCACCTAGTGCCCCAGATTATTACTCATTTTTAAAAGCTAAAAAAGAGCTCTGCTCTTAGGGATACAACCAACCCAGGAATAACTAAAAGATGAAAATAACTTGAAATTATTATGTTATTCCATTTTGAAAGGAGTGACGAAAGGTTGGGATTAACTTATAGTAATTATAGCATCTTTTTTAGTGTGTTTCTTAAAAGGATTTTTAAAGTAACTCCCCACAATAATCTGTTCAAAATGACCTTAAGAACCAGTGATATCAAAAACAAAATCCATGACACCTACAGCCTAGAAAATAAACAGGCTGATGAATGAAGATTATTTTAGTGGGTTTGTTTTTTCCTTTGTTAAAAAAAAATGAACTTTGAAAAGCTGCAGAATTTAGCAAAAGTTACTAACAAAAAAGAAAATAAGCATAACATTTAGATAAATATGAAAAATTTAAATATTTATAAACTGGTTCCTGAATTATGACTTAAAATGTTTCTTAAATAGTTTGAAATTGTTCAATAGTATCTGAATAGTAATAACCAAATGATACTTTTCCTCAAAACATATTCATATTTAAATTTTGATCACAGAAGTATTGGCCTGCCTATTGTGTACCCCCTTTTTAATTACCCTGCCTGAAGTTCTAATTTTGTATTCTACCCTTTCCTTATGAGAGCACATGTACACATAGTTCTGTGGTCTCATATCCCTTCGGTGTAGAGGATGCAGGGGAAATGATGTTTTACCATATTAACAAGAAACAAATTAAATAATTTCTAAGGTCCCCTTTCAATGCTAAAGACGTTTAATAAATTATGCAACCAGTATCACAATCCTTCCAATCACTTTTAACCACCTGACCCTCTGCCATTTGCTAAATGAGGACTGTTATAAGTGATGAGGATATAAAAACATCATAGTTTTGATGAATTATGTTAGCTCCCGTTTTAAACAAACCAATAAAAGAAATAATGTATAGGATGTTTAACATCTTTAAGGCAAAAACACTCTATAAATGCAAAATTGTTAATGCTTGGCAATGGTTACACAGAGAGAACACAAATATATGAGATGCTCAGTTGCGCCTGTCTGTTCCAACTTGACAGAATGCATATTTCATGTGGAAGGATATTGATCAATATCAACACTAACTCTCTTCTCTAAGCAACAAAAAGCCGGGACACTGCTGAACTCTAAACAAAGGTCAATCCAGCACCTGAGGGGCAGCACTCTAATGGATAGATGGCTCATGTGAGGATAGGAAGGGTTCAAGTTTCACCTCTAATACATATGAACTATATGACCATAAGCAGGTGACTTAAACTCTCAGTGCCCCGTGAAACTCTCAGACTATAAAAACTCAGGTAATCTAGTTCAATCCCTACTATATGAATCTTCTTCAATATACCTGAAAAATATTTAGCCATCTGTTCCTTCCTTGAAGATCTCCAGTAAAGGGCAGGATGCACTATTTCCTAAATAGCTTATTCCATTATTGAATAAATCTGTAAAGAACTATATTCAGTTGAATTCTTTCCCTTTGCACTTTTTTACACTGATGCTGGTTCTGTCTGTCCCTTGGGGCCAAGATATTTTAAATTGAATGTCCTCTTAAACCTGACAACTCTTCAATCTCCTTAGACTGAAACCATTTCCAACCTCTTCTCTGGACTAATGTTCCTTCATTCCTTCAGTTTATCTTCATTTGGCATCATTCTGAATCTCAATATCCTGGGTTGTCTTCTTCTAGATCTACTTTAGTGTCTCAACTTTCCTCCTAAATTATCATGCCCACAATACTTCAGATGCTATATTTTTATTAAATGCACTTTTATCTCATTAGCTACTTTGTCTGCCATGACACATTGTTGACTCACACTTCACATTCAGTTTGCAGTCTACCAAAACCACCTGGCTATTTTCACATAAACCTGTACTTGCACTTAAAAAAAACAAAACACCTTCTTATGAAATTTCATCTCATTAGATATGGACCACCATTCCAGCTTGTTTGTGGTCCTTTGGGGTTCAGATTCATGGCTTTATCCAAGCAATTTCCATCACATGGTTTGTTTTATTAAAGAACAATCTGAAAATTAATGATTAAGAATGTGTTCTGACCTCTACTTACTGATCACATTTAAGATAAAAAAAACTTCTTTTCATTAGTTGAAATATTAGGCATTTTTTCCATCCCAGCAAGTAGGGGAAAATCCTATACATTTCAAAGTAAATTATCCTTTATTTAAAAAATAACTGAAAATCAGAATTCAGTTGTGTTCAAGTCTTACTGAAGTCATTTAAAACAGCTAAAATTACAAGTGCATTGTACAAACATCATACAGTATCACAAAAAAAGAAAAATTATTTCCCATAGTGAAATGCTGTTTCCTTTTTTACTGAATGGTATATGATATGGTACAAAAGGACTCTTTTGAAGCATATATGCCTTCTACCTAAAGAACCTTTTTAAAAACCCAAGTAGCATGGTAATTTAAATATTTTTAAAATGAATTTTGGGGACTACTATCTGTGTGTATTTGTATATGTGTATATACAAACACTCACATATACATTAGATAATATTAATTTACTGCAAAGTTTCTTCTCTTTATCCAATACAATATTTCTCAACCGAGTGATTCTACTACAAGCAACACCTCAAGTTGAGCATGAAAATCACGATTGCCAACCTTTCTTTCTTTCTCCAGAAGTTGAAACTTGTCAGGGGAATGACAGCAAATTGGGCTCTCTCCTCAGCACTCCTTTATTCTCAAGCAAAGAATTCTTCTATAAGAACGGTCTAGATTAGAACAACATTTTCCAAACTAATTCCGTCAGGGAACATTTGTGGGTTTGAAAATTTCCAAAGTTAATCATAAATCCTAGTCCTGAGAATCTAGGGTTATAGTATATTTTGCCTGAGACAAAAGGAATTTAGGAGTAAGAGCAAAATAGTTGCTTTTATATCTAAAGAAGTCACACTTGGGTACTTTTGACACATATGTCATACTTCGTTTCAGAGAAAGCAAAAATAAAAGTTGTCAGGAAAATTTTCTTTCTTTTATTCTCCTGGGCTGCGAAAGTCTGCGAAATGCTAGTCCAACCCCTACCCAGTTTTCTATAGGTAACACCTTTGTGCATCCATTGAACACAATTTAGGTATTGCAAAGATCAGACGAGGTGGTCCTTCAGTTATGCCACTCGTTTAACAATGCCTCTCACCCTAGCCTCCCGCCCCCATACCCAGAGACATACAGAGGTGGTTTCTCCCGAGTATCGCTCCTCACTGCAGCCGGACACGGGGAACAGCGGTTTCTGAATCCCAGCCTGCTCCCCCGTCCTCCTCCCTGCTCCCTCCCTCGAACACAGACACCCCCACAGGCACTCAGGATCCTAAGTCCTTCGGTCCGGCGGCTTTGGTGTTGCCGGCTCTTGAAAACGCCACCTCGAAGGCGTGTGCTTGGGGGAAGGGGCAACGGGGATCCTCGACTCCCTCAACACGAAAGCGCTTTCCTCCAACGGTCACCTTTTTCTAATGACAAAGGGAGAGAGAGCAGGGGCGGAGCTGGGTGCTCGGCCCCGGGAAGCAAGGCCGGGGCCTGAGGTGCATCCTCTAGGGCTCTGCGCCTGGCCGGCTTTTCCTCCAGCCGGGCTATCTAACCTCCGCCCGTCGGTGCCAGCGGGGCCCGGGGAAAGGGTCCCGGGAACCACCAGACTCCGCCATGTTGAACCCCAAGACGCCGCATCAAGGGGCAAGCGAACAATCCGCGGGCGCGGGGATGGGGCCCGGAATGAGGGGGCGGATCCCGGAGCCTTCACAGAGCCCAGGCGGGGCTGGGGGGGGGGGTGGACAGGAAAAGGACCGGAGGATGGGGAGCTGGGGAGACGGCAGAGACCGGCTCTCCGGCGCGGACCTCTCCGGCGCCCCCCAGCTCCCTCAGCCTTGTGGCCGCCGGGAGCCCTGCAGGGCAACCAGGGAAGTCCGCGAAGCACCGGAGCCGAGGGGGAGAAAATTCAAAACGAGTCTACTCAACCTCGTCTTGGCTCCGCGGCACCGCCATGG
>NC_058132.1:596758276-596785814 GCF_016433145.1 Gracilinanus agilis | reverse complement strand
TGTCTCTAGGCCTGGCTCTCAATCCACTGAGCCATCCAGCTGCCCCCCCACCCCCACCCCCACCCCCACTTCCAGTGAGACATCTTTTAACAGAGTTGTCAGTCTCTCTCACTTCCAGTCAAATAAATCTGGTGATAAGCCAACAGTCAGGACCACTGTCGATGTTCCAGGATGCAGTGGATGACCTTTGGCAACTTTGATATCCAACCAAACTCTGAGTGCCTTCAACCCCTCCATGGTCTGTAGAAGAAATTATTCTTATCTATCCACCTTGGTAGTGGAGAATCTTCATGTGCTTGGGGTAGACATCCCTCTAAGTCACTGATGGGTTTGAGGCCTTTCAGGTTACCCTCAGACTAGTTTAGCCCATCTGCCAATGTGGTTTTACTAGGATGTGGCTGATGCCCATGCTATAATTTCTTGGAGTCACAAGGTGAAAGGGAGACACCAAAGGTGGATGTGGCTTGGCAAACCCTCACACCAGAGGTGTAGTCTTCCCTGAACACCTATACCCCTCTCCTCAGTAAACTCCAATGGCTCCTTGCTGCCTCCAGGATCAAAATGAACATTCAAAGCCCTTCATAACCTAGCTTCTTCCTACTTTTTCAGCTTTTATCCAACCTTACTCCCCAATACATACTCTTGGATCCAGTAGTTCTAAAAACAAGACATTCTATCTCATTCCTTTGGTCTGACTGTTGACCTTACTGGTTTTAAATTTCAAAAAAATTCCCATCATTTACTTGTAACCTTCTTCACCCCTCTTATTTTAGTGCCTTCCCTCTGTTAATTATTTCATGTTTGTTATATATGTATATATAGCTAGTTCTTTGTCACATGAGTGCCTGAGTATGTGTATACATATATACATACACATATTTGCATTTTGTCTCCCCCATTAGATTAGGTAAGCTCCTCAAGGGCAGGGTCTGTCTTTTGTCTGTTTTTGTTTCCTCACTGTTTAACACAGTGCTTGGGTGTATGGGGTATTCGGGGAGGATTATACCTCTGATGTGAGGGCTTGCCAAGCCCTATTCAGGGCAGCACATTCACTTTTGGTGTGAAGCTATAGCATGGACATCAGTCACATCCTGGTAAAACCATCTTGGCAGATGGGCTAAACTAAACTGAGGGTAATCAACAGGCCTCAAACTCATCCCATGGCTTTGGTGGGACTATCTACCTCAAGCATGTGACGACCTTCTCCAGTGGGTAGATGAGCAATTCGTTTTAAGGCCACAAAGTGGGCTGAAGCAGAAGCCTAGACACCTAAGATGCCAAGGTCATCCACTGCCTCCTGGGCCATCACCATTTGCCTTGTCTTTTGTCTTGCCATTGGACTTTGATGACTGGAAGAGAAAGTTTATGAAACTGTCTCACAACAATTCATGTCAAGTCAAGACATGATGTTATTGGCCCTATTTGAAACCAAACAATGAACAATTACAGCTATCATGTTCTCCTCATTCCTAGTTCCTCCAATCAAGCGATCTTCTTGTAGCTTGAAGTCAAGGTTCTTTGTCATTCTAGATGACCTCCTCTGGATGCTTTCTAGCTCATCAATACCCTTCTCAAAATGTATCATCCAGACACAACATTCTAAATGTGGTCTGATTGTATAAAGTAGTAGAGTGGACCTTGTACCTCCTTAGATCTGAACCTTGGGACTCTCTTAATGCACCCAAAGGTCCTATTAGCTTTCTTGTGACTTCCTGTAGCCCCTAAGATAAAATATAAACTCTTTGGTTTAGTTTTTAAAGTCCTACTCAGTAGATCCCCAAACTGCCTTTCCAGCCTCATTCTCTCTTCTACACTCTTAGAACCAGCCAAACTGGCCTTCTTTCTCTGTTATTCACGCATGATACAGCTCCATACCTTTCCATTGACTGTTCCCAATGCCTGAAATGCATTCCTTCCTTACCTCTGTCTCATAGACTTCCCCTCTTCCTTTATGATCAAGCACCATGGAGCCTTCTCTGATCCCCCTATCTGTTAGTATCTTTCTTTGCAAACTCTCTTGTGCTTAGCTGCTTTGTGTATATTTGTATTTATTAACTATATTTATTGTATACATATTTTTATTTGTGCTTTTTTCTCCCATTAGAATCTAAGCTCGTGGCAAGTGGAGAGTAATTCTTTGTACTGATATCCACTGTTCCAGGCACTTAATACTTGTTGATTGTTTGATGTTATGCTTACAGCACATTAAAACCCTCAGATCTTTATTAGATGTCATTCCTATCATTCTATCTTGTGATGTAAGGTTGATTTTTTTTTTGAAACCAAAATTAAAAGACCATGCATTTTACTCTGCTAAAGTTTATCTTATTAGAATTAGACTACTACTATATTTTTAAAACCCCAGTATGATCTGTAGTGTTAGCTACCCCTTCCAGCTTTGTGATTGTGACTTTCTGAATTGCCCTGATAAATTAGGTATTGTTGCTTACTCTAAACATAAGCAGCAACATTTATGGTTGAAAGTGTTTTCACCGATTAAAAGTTAGGCAAATAAATAACAATATTTGTGGAACTTTGAATGCCTGGGGGGCAGCTGGGTAGCTCAGTGGATTGAGTGTCAGGCCCTTACTGCTCTTCTGCCTTGGTACCAATGCATAATATTGATTCTAAGACAGAAGATAAGGGCTTCTAAAAAAAACAAAAAAAAACTTTGAATGCCTGAATTGAAAGCCATTATGTAAACTGGAGCTTTTTTTAATAGTTCTGACCAAAAGATGGAAAACGGGCATTTTGATTTTCTTTGGTAGTATACTACTTTTTTTGGTATGGTAAGTCTAGAACATTACATATGATAAAATTAGAGAAGCAGACTTTATTTTAGTTTGTCACAGTCATATAAAGAATATTGTTCTCTCTCTTTATAGATACGCAGTAGACAATGTTCCCTTCTCTATCCCTGCCGCCTCTGAAATCTCTGATCTTAGTAACATTATCAATAAATTATTGGAAGCCAAAAATGGTGAGTATCTTTATCATCTAAAAAATTGCAGTATCTAGAACAGATTATGATAAAATTACATTTTGCTGAATGTTTTGTTTTTCTTTAAAACTAAATATATTTTGTAACTACAAACATACAGTTATTAAGCTTGTTTGTTGGTCAGGCAAGCTATTTTACAAACCTTTTGGAAGAAATGTTTTCTAATAAATAATTGCAAACTATGATTTAATCAATGCTCTTTCTTGCTGGAGATTTCTTTTTTATTTTGCTACCATCTTTGCAGGTAGTAAAGAAGGTAGAAACACTTACTGGTGAGTGACCATGGAACTTTACACTTGTCATTCTTTATGATATCTGCAAAGTTTGGTGGTCTTATAAAGGAACTTCTTCCAAAAGTCCTAATGAAGTTGAAAGATCAGTAACTTATTTTCTTCTCCTATGTCATAGTAACTACCTAGTGTAGAATACCAAAGATTAATGTTGATGGTTATAATTTTCATTGGCTTTATCTGGTTTGCTAGTTTTATCTTTGCTATGTCTTTACCAAAGCAACAAATAAAGCAGTTTTTGAGGTTAACTTCTGCCTTCCATTGATTTTGCTCACCAATAGTGCAATTGTTGAAGGGGAGAAAACAGCAAGTAATGCTTGCAAAAATGTAACAAAGGTAAACCAAGGCACAATTTTCTCCAGGGTAAGATGACAATTATTAACAGTGACCTGTATAGCTATTAATAAGATGGGTTGGACTGTTCTTCCCCTTCACCTCCCAGCTCAGTTGGATCAGCACCTCAATGGTACTGAAAAGACCATATTTATTGAGATCCCCAAAGAGTGTGTGTGGATTAGGGATAGCGGAGTTGGGGGAGTTAAAAAAAAATTTTTTTTTTTCAATCTTTCCCATTAACTACAGCTGGGGAGTGTACTAGTCTTCAGGTGTACCTGATCACCTATGGCTACTTTCTGACAAATAAGGAATGTAAATTGCTTTATGGGACTATGTTGCCTCTAATAATCTTGACTAGAAAATCAGAATTACCTCAATCGGTATTCCCCCCACCCCCTTTGGAGACCAGATCACCCCTAATTTTGGCAAGGAGAGAAAAAGATAGGAGAGCCCTCTCCTAGGGAGGGGCCCAGCCTAAGCCTGTTCTTTGTTTATAAGTAAACATAAAAATAAGGGTTCCAGTTTAGTTTACCTCTCCCCTCCCAATGTAACAAATGCTTTGTTTATTAGATTTTCAAAATGTAAGGGTATTCCAATATATTAACTCATAAGAAACTAAATAAAACCAATTACATAATACAGTAACATTGGTCACCATAATTGAGGGATTTTTTTAAAAACAGTTATGAAAACAATCCTCTCATAATAATGATCCCATTATTAAACCATGTCTTTGGTTCTACTGAATTTCTGTCTTTTGAGCTAGGCTGAGAAATAAGATTTGACAAAATGGGGAGTAGGATGGAGTACAGAGTAATACTGATTATTAAATGAGACAGTACAGTATTAATTTTCTACAAAGCAGCATGAGGTGGGAATAATTGAAGCATCAACTGTAGGATAATTGTTGTTTTTTTTTAACCCTTATCCCTGGTCTTAGGATCAATACTGTATATTGTTTCCAAGGAGGAAGAGTGGTAAGGGCAAGGCAATAGGGTTTAAGTGACTTGCCCAAGGTCACACAGATAGGAAGTATCTGAGGCTAGATTGGAACCCAATATTTCCTGTCTCTGGGTCTGGCTCTCAATCCACTGAGCCATCTTGCTGCCTGCAACTCCTAGATAATTGTGTCAACAGTTAACTAGTCAAAACTTCATCTTGTTGTCCATACTTTTGATTATTTAAATTGTTAATTTCCTTTTGAACACCATTATTTATTATACACATCAATGACTTAGCCCCCAGTGAAAAATGTTCAAATATGAAATATGTTGACACTTAAATTTTTTTATTTATTTCAGGAGTCCACAAGTATGTGGAGTTTGATTTTCTCATTAAGGGCCAGTTCCTGCGAATGCCCTTGATTAAGCATATGGAACTAGAAAACATCTCAACAGTAAGTTAGAGATTTTCACTCAAATAGACATCGTTACCTAATGACTTTATCTTATTAATTTGTGTCATTAAGGTTTAATCTTGTGTAACATTGTAGCTAATTTTCATAATGCTGCTGAAATTTTTAGGTATTTAATTAGGTTCTGCCTACATCTGATTCTCTGAGCCATTGCTTCAGAATTTCTTGTCTAGCCTATGTTCCCCGCCTTCCCCCCCAGGCCTTGGGATTTACTTTCAGCAACTGAATTTTTCTAGTTAATTGCTTCTTCCTGGAAGACTTTTTTCTAGTTCTGACTTCTTTCTCTTTGATTTTAGAACATCTCCTAAAAGTTTTCAAGTGACTGTACATTTTTAGGATAGTGAAAGGCAGAATGGAGAACTGTTTAGATATTTTGAATATGATATAAATGTATTCAAAATAAATTCATATAATATACATTGTTTTATGTAACAAATTTATACAAAAATAAATTCTTCACAGTATTCAGTAGAAAAGCAGATGAACAGAAAGAAAAGATTTGCTTTCATTAAGACATTTCAGTCAAATTGCTTATAGCTGTAGTGTTCACTAGTCATTTATTATGCCTCCTGCCATACTTCAATATAGTTTTTCTGATACTATATTTCTTTAAATTATTTCAGGGATGTGATGCAGGGCCAAACAAGAATGAAACTTAAATGTATTGAAACTATTAAACCTTTTGTATAATTCCAAATTGGATCTTAAAAACTTTTCTCTTGCTGGAAAGCAGTCTAAAGTTATCTAAAAGTGGCATACTTTTGAGGTGCTAAAAAAGTTGGGAACTTGTGTGTGTTAGTGTAGTTTTTAAAAGTTGCCTCTTTTCCTGATAAGCTTCTTATTTCTTTGGGTGAATAGGAAGAAGTAGTGGAAATTGAGTATGTGGAGAAATATACTGCACCTCAGCCTGAAGAATGTATAGTCCATGACGACTGGATCAGTTCAATTGAAGGAACAGAGAAATGGTATTGCCAGTTGTGTTACACCTTGAATATTCCTTCATTCTCCTGTCAGAGAATGTTGCTTCTCATGCGACTGAAAGTTCCTGGCTATTTCTCCTTTCAGGTTGGCTGTGTGTGTCTCTGGATCAGGGCTTTTTTGTATGTGGAGCTGTGTATAGGATTGTGCCAGGGAGCACTGAAGGTTCATATGGTCCTCATTGTTCCCCTGTACAGCCGGTCAGGTGGCAGGTGTCAAGATGAAGGCCCGGCATAGCCCGAGGTGGCCAGTGTGTGGCCTTCTTGCTGGTGTACTAGTGGAGCCCTTTAACCCCACTGGCCCTTTTGATGGAAGAAAAGTGCAGCTTCCCTCCTTGCCCATACCAGGCTTTAATTTTCACAACCACGCTTTGCCAGGACAGGTTTCTCATGAGAGAGAGAGTGAGTGGTGGCTCCAGAGTTGGCGGCACGGCTAGGAAGGCTTGTGTTCCGGGCCAGTGTCTGACAGTTCCTTCACTTGGAATTCTCTATATCACAGAAATTTCTACTTTAGTCCAAAAAATGCATCTGTAGAGACTTCAGTTGCTAAAATATTTCCTTTGTTGCCCTTTCTGGTAGAGTGGTGCTTTCTGGGCTTGTCTAACAGTTCCATCGCCTACACGAGTTAGCTCAGGGTTAAAAGCAAATGTTAAGAAAGCTGAGGCCATGGGTTTAAACTCTGTGTAGTCCAGTTATCTTATAAGGAAAAAAAATATATTTTAAAGAGGTAGACTTGACTCTTAAGGCCACGTAGAAGATGTTAGTCATTGGGGCAGCAGCATAGCCCAGTGTGGTCCGGCCGAGGAAGCGTGGGGTGAGGGGTCTGAGGTGGCGGCCAGGAGTCCCTACTCGTCTGTTCACTGCTTGGGACGCCTCTGCAAAATGGGGCTGGCGATGCCAGCTGCTACCAGCTACTTCCCAGAACTGCTTCAAGGCTCATAGTTGAGAAGTACTTATATTCCAAAGGCCTTTGTTACCATCAGAAAAGTGGGTGTTATTGGTCACGTAAAGGAGGGGTGACTTAGGGCAGACTTGGGCTCTGGGAGGTGGCCCTGGCAGTATCTCAGTTCTGTTGTCTTACAATATAAGGATACCAGGTGGTATAATTCACTGTTATTTCTCATAAGTATTTGAACTTTCAAAGTTGAAACGTTTTTTAGCCTTGGCCAGATTCTACCAGAGTTTGTGGAGAAGAGCCTTCATCTTTGTTTTTCCCTGTAGGATTTCACTGAGAGACGTGGCACCGTTTTGATAAGACAGAGACATTATATAATGACATCCCAAAAGAGATTGTGCTAGAGACGGGTCAGCCACTGGAAATCAGACATGGTGTCTGTGGAGAGAGCTCACAAATGATAGATTTCCTTGGGAAGCACTGGATTCAGAACACCCATTCTCTTAAAATTTTCTGAGGATTGCATGTGTAAACCAGAGGTGTCAGACTTGGGAAATAGTTAACAAAATAAATAAAAATGTAGTAGGACACAAGGAATTCTAATTTGTGGTTTTCTAAGTTAATATGTATTCTATGGGGATCCTTCTGTATTTTAGCTGTCCCCTCTCTGAGTTTTATGTCACTGCCATAAACCATGCAGATATCTAATATAAAAATGTGGAGTCAGGCCTAGAGACGGGAGATCCTAGGTTCAAATCCGGCCTCAGACACTTCCCAGCTGTGTGACCCTGGGCAAGTCACTTGACCCCCATTGCCTACCCTTACCACTCTTCTACCTATGAGCCAATACACAGAAGTTAAGGGTTAAAAAAAAGAAAGAAAGAAAGAAAAGAAATGTGCTGGACTACCATTTATTTATTTATTTGGTTATTTTGAGGCCCTTACCTTCTGCCTTAGAATCAATACTGTGTATTGCTTTCAAGACAGAAGAGCAGTAAGGGTTAGGCAATGGGGGTTAAGTGACTTGCCCAGGGTCACACAGCTAGGACACATCTGAGGCCATATTTGAACCTAGGACCTCCCATCTCTAGTGGTGCTCAATCCCCTGAGCCACCCAGTTGCCCCTGGGCTATTAATTATTGAACAGAATAGATATCCGTTTCTCTCAAATATTCTCCTTTAATTGTAATGCTAAATTATAACTTGAATTCTTAATGTAGATAAGTAAAGAAAATTGTTTAAACTAGGTTTTCTAATCTTTTTTGAAGTATGAACTTTCTTTGGCAGTCTGGTGAAGCATATGGACTCCTTGGAGTAATATTTGTTTCCTGTAGTTTAAGGAAATGTGAAATTTCAGCTTGAGGTTACAGAAAGTAAAGGCCTAATTATTTTTTCCCATCCAAGTCCACAGAGCCCTCCTAAAGTGATCCATGGACTCCTGATAAGATTCCCTGGTTTAAACACTCCTCCAGGATGTGTCCTGGAAGCAACACCTGACCTGAGAATAGGGGGAAAATAATTTATTTTTACATCCCTTAGGATCTTGACTGGCTCTTATGACAAGACTTCTCGGATCTGGTCAACAGAAGGAAAGTCTCTCATGACGATTGCTGGCCATAAAGAGGTGGTGAAAGATGTTGCCTGGGTGAAGAAAGGTTGGTTCTTTTGTACCATGAAGAGTACCAGATGGGTCTGAGGGGGAAAAAAACTCACAGCAGAAAAATGAATTTTGCATTTCCAGTTATCCCGAGTATTGTTAAGTAAGAAAGCAATTAGCGGGACAGCTGGGTAGCTCAGTGGATTGAGAGTCAGGCCTAGAGATGGGAGGTCCTAGGTTCAAATCCGACCTCAGACACTTCCCAGCTGTGTGACCCAGGGCAAGACACTTGACCCCCATTGCCTATCCCTTACTGCTCTTCTGCCTTAGAACCAATACACAGTAGTGATTCCAAGATGGAAGGTAAGGGTTTAAAAAAAAAAAAAAAAAAAAAAAGGAAAGTAAGCATTTAGGAAGAAAGGTGAAGCTAATAAATGGGCAACAGAAAGTCCCTCAGTTAGAATCACTTGATTTATACATATTTTCAAGTTTCTACAATTAGTTACAAGAACAAAAGTTTCTTCTTTGTTCTCTGGGTTCAATTTTTTTCTTTCTGAAATTGACCCTGCAGGTGATCTTATTAGCTTTAAAAAAATGTTTTTTTCCAATCACACATAATAATTTATTAGCTTTTAAAATTAATTCTAAAACTCGGAAGATTCTTAGGCTTCAGAATGGCCTAGAGAGCCGCCGTTGCTCATCCTCTGTTCTCTTCGTCACAGACAGTTCGTCGTGCCTGCTTCTTAGTGCCTCTATGGATCAGACTATCCTGCTGTGGGAGTGGAACGTGGAGAGGAACAAAGTGAAGGCGCTCCACTGCTGTCGGGGCCACGCCGAGAGTGTGGAATCGGTAGCTGTGAACGGCCCAGGGACTCAGGTAAGTCCGGCTGTCCCCTCTAGGCTGGGGTGCGAGCGGCTTGCCCAGAATGTCAGGGCATTTTTACCTCCTCTCAGAACCTCTGGTGGTTCCGCCTGTCAGCGACAGTCAGTGAGCAGGAATCCCAGCGTTACAGGACAAAGAGGACTCCTTTTCTGGTTAATGTAACCCTTGAAATTGGATGGTAAGACCAGGTTGCGGTGTGTGACGCTTCCGATGGGACCCCAGAATGATGGAGCTTCTACGTGTCTTGTCGTCTAGTAGAACTTAGCTGACGTTAAGCAAGAGAAGGACAATCTAGTTAATGAGAGAGCTGGAGTGGTCTGCCCTCCCAGCCTGGGGGAGGCACGGCAGCCCGGGGACACGGGACCTAAGCTTCTCTTCTGTTGACACTGTTTCCATTGATCCAGTTTTGCAGCGGCTCTTGGGATAAGATGTTAAAGATCTGGTCTGCTGGTAAGTTAAACTTTTACTCTTCATATTCCTCTGGATGTCCTATTTAGTCCTTTTGAAAGGATGGAGACTTAAGTGTTTGTTGGATTGAAAATACACATCTGGGGGCAGCTGGGTAGCTCAGTGGAGTGAGAGTCAGGCCTAGAGACAGGAGGTCCTAGGTTCAAACCCGGCCTCAGCCACTTCCCAGCTGTGTGACCCTGGGCAAGTCACTTGACCCCCATTGCCCACCCTTACCAATCTTCCACCTATGAGACAATACACAGTAGTGATTCCAAGATGGAAGGTGAGGGTTTAAGAAAAAGTAAAAGAAAATACACATCCTCTGTTTTGGTGACCCGAATGGGAAAAAGCATTTTTAATTACACATCCCAGAAGTCCTGAACCTTCTGTTGTGAAAGGACAGGTGAGGGTTTCCATTTTTCTTCAGAATTTTAATTATTGACCCAATGTTCTCGGAATGCTTTTGCTCCTGCCAGGGCAGTCCATTGTTTAGGGAGGGCTGGCTGTGTCTAGGATCATTCTAAGTGCCTCAGGAATACAAAAGAAGGGCAGCGGCACAGGGCAGCCATCTCCCCTCTCTGGAACAGGAGCAGCCAGGATGGGGATCAGAAACCCAGGGCCCAGGGGAGCAGCTGGGTAGCTCAGTGGAGTGAGAGTCAGGCCTAGAGACAGGAGGTCCTAGGTTCAAACCCGGCCTCAGCCACTTCCCAGCTGTGTGACCCTGGGCAAGTCACTTGACCCCCATTTGTCTAGCCTTTACCACTCTTCTGCCTTGGAGCCAATATACAGTAGTGATTCTAAGATGAAGGTAAGGGCTTTAAAAAAAGAAAAAGAAATCAGGGCCCAGAGGCCCACTAGCAGCCGGTGCCTGGAAGCAGCAAGGCTCACCTACTGACTGGGTGACTCTGGGCAAGTCACTAACATGGGAGTCCTGGAGATGGACTGAGATTCTGCTTAGAAGCCCTTAGCCCAGGGCCTGGCACCAAGCACAGGCTTAATAAATGCCTGTTTCCTTCCCCACTTAGGGTTTGTAATGCACTTTGTAATATATCATTTTATCCTCATAACAACTTGGGGATGGTGGGGGGGTGCTAGGTGCTTTTATATTCCCATTTTACAGATGGACACACTGAGGTAGGTGTGTAAAGTGACTTGCCCAAGGTCCTACAGCCCCTCTGTCACCAGACTAGGAAGTCACTGCATCATCCAGTGGCCTGGAACCCCGCCCCTTTCCCAGCATTCGCCCTTCCTGGCTGTAGACTTCTCTTCGAAGCCTCCTCCTTCCAGCTGAGAGCTGGCGTTTGTGTTCAAGCGTGTTGTAGTATGTCTACACAGAGGATGGCCTATTCTCCAGCCTGCATGTCATGATACAGACCGGCGGGAGGGGACGCCTCCCCCGGGGGCTGTTTGTCTCTTTGCTTATGGAGGTGGGGTGGGGGGGGTGGAGATAATCCTAGCGCCTCCCCCAGAGCTGTCAGGAGGAACAAATGAGAAAACGCTCACACTCCAGGCACGTAGTAAAAACTAGCTCTGATTATTTAATTACTGTTATTTGTTAGGGTTGTTATCGGCTGTTATTTTCACCGTGCATTTTGCTCTCTTGGTTCTGCTTCCTTCACTGTGTTGCTTCATGCAAATCTTATCATTCTTAGAATTCCTCATATTTATCTTTTAAAGAGAACAATGTTCTATTTCTAACTACAGGATATTCAAACATTCTCTAAACCAGGTGCCTTTGCTCCACAGACTGCTACGAATGTGTCACTATAGAAGATATTCCTATTTGGCTTTAGCCTTTAAATATGATTCCTTCTTTTATGTGACCTTCCAACTCAATACTTATAAGATTTAAGTAAATTAATATGCTCTATAAATGAAAAAACAGACATCAAATCTTTTTCTCTGTTTCAGTTCCCACAAATGAAGAAGATGAAATAGAAGATTCTACAGACAAGCCTAGAAAGAAACAGAGAACAGAACAACTGGGATTAACACGGGTAAGATTTTCAGAGAAACTGCTGAAATTTGGTATCAAATAGGCTCAGTATCACACACAAAACATTTGTATGTATACAGGTTTTTCTTTAAGGACAAATTCTTTTATGTTTCATATGAAATGGGAATCTTTGCTTTTGTTGAATTTTCTTGCAACTTATTTAATACTTTTATACTTTCTTGCTAAGAAAAAGTATTATAAATAACATCCTATGGTATCTTTTACCTGAGATGCTTACTAAATTATAAATACTCCTTGAAATTTAAAACAAAGAAAAAAATTGTTCTTGATTTACATATGAATCATTAGCTAGGGTATTTTTCCCTCAGCTCATTCCTTTTATTATTTTTTCAATTATGTGTAGAAAGTTTTTTAACAATTCCTTAGGTAGGGTGTTTTCCAAGATTTCCTCTTATAAAGGAAAATTTAGAATGAATTTCGGTATTCTATTGCTTCTAACCACCAAAGTATATATCAATATGTGCTTCTGGTCATGTTTCTTGTTGGCATACTTGAAGATTCACTCAGGTTGGCATTTCTTCCTTATAAGAGGCTGACTGTGTCACTAAAGTCAGCAGAAATAAATAGTAACTTTGAGAATAGTTGTATTTGGACCTGCTGGCTACAGATCAAATTATAATAAACCCTGTAGGTCCATATGCTAGAATTTTGTTTCACCAGTCTCGTTGTCCATGGGTTAGATTATGAACATCCTTTCATCATATAAAGATCTTTGTACTGAATATCATTAGGAAATCTGGCCTGTTTCTCTTTAGCTGTCATTTTATGGTCGCTTTCCTTTGATAGTATTTTTAGGATGTCTTTTTTGTTTTTCATTTTTCATTTTTAGGTGCTCTTGATCAGCTTGCCCTGAGCCATCTGTATATTCTCCCTCCACTGCCCCTTGTTACCAGCAGTTTACAGTTTTAGAATAACTTGCTAAGATTAAAATTAGAGCCTTTTAGGGGGCAGCTGGGTAGCTCAGTGGATTGAGAGCCAGGCCTAGAGATGGGAGGTCCTAGGTTCAAATCCAGCCTCAGATACTTCTCAGCTGTGTGACCCCCATTGCCCACCCTTACCACTCTTCCACCTAGGAGCCAATACACAGTATTGACTCCAAGACAGAAGGTAAGGGTTTAAAAAAAAAAAATTAGAGCCTTTAATATGCGACTATAGCCTTATATTAGTACCATTCCTCAAACTAGTGTTGCCAACTGGTCCAGATGGTGGCTTATATGAAACAGGTGAATGATCTGTTTTAGCTTCTTATAAAGATGCTCACTGAGCTGCATATGGGAAGATCTTGGTAGAGGAATCTGGCTCCTCGTCTAAGAAATAAGAAACCCCTTGATCATTCCATCTGGTCGAACAAAAATTAAGAGCTGGAAAATGCTTGACTGTATTTTGAATTCTCTGCTAGTGATAGGTTATCTTGATGCATGTCTTTGATCACAGTCCCTAACCAAAAGAATTTCCTGAGTGTTCTCTTCAAAAAACATAGTTGCTTTTGTTTTCTCCCCACTTCCCTTTTCTGAGCAAGTTTATGAGTAGAACATGAGAGTCTTAGACCTGGAAGGGGCCTTAAAGATCATTTTATAGGTGACAAAACTAAGGTTCTCATTCTGTTTTGTAAAGGCTTAAGTTTATGTTTATATCCAAGTACTTAATTGCAGAGAATATTGTCTGCAAAAAAAAAGAGGTTGTCTAGCTTTTTCTTCCAGTTAAACATGTCAGGGAAAAGAGTCTTCCGAACTCCAAACTCTTTTCCTCCTCTGAGTTTCTCTATTTTAGTGAGTAATGAATGCCATCATATTACCAGGTATTCAAATAATTATTTAAATTTTCATTCATTAAGTCTTTTGCTAAGGAGTTATGGTATTACCAAATTTCATGGAAGTTTCCACTCAGTTCCTTCTCCATCACTTTAGGGTTTTTTCTGTTACTTTAATGACTTTTTTTCAATCCCAACTCAGATCTTTTCTCAGGTAGCTCCAGATGAGTGCGCTCTATTAGTATATAAAGGGCAGGATGGTTTTTTCCTCTTAATGCTTGCCCATTTGGTGCAGGGGTCAATCTTCTTGTGCATAATTGTTTAAGAGAAATAGTTAGATGATGAGCCTCCTCTTTTACGTCTCTATAATAGAATGAAAAGCCTGGTCTGTAGGGACAAACAGTAAACCTAGTAACTGTGACCTGCATACCCTGGTTAAGCCCCTGTGTTCATTACTTTTTGAAAATTCTGTCTAGTTCAGTGGTGGGCAAACTTTTTAAAGAGGGGGCCAAAGGAAAGGAAATGCTCATCTATCTGTCAGTCTGGTTCTAAGGCAACTCTTTAGAAGTTTCATTGTATTGTATCCTATTCATTGTATTCGTCAGATTAGGAATAATGTCGCTGGCCGGATAGAACATTTCAAGGGGCTGTATCTGGCCTGTGGGCTGTAGGTTGTAGGTTTGCCCATCACTGATCTAGACTGTTCACTCCATAGTGCTCTCTGAAGAACTTTAACAGTCAGAAATGAAAGAAAGACACTACAGAGATCTTTTAGTCCAACTTTCAGGTACCCCTTTCCAGCATCCTGAGATTTGTAAAAGCTAGAGAGGTTAAAGATAAAGAGTGTCGTTTGGTAAAGTTCTTAAAAGTGAGATTTTTAGTAATAACTTCAAGTGGTTTGGTTTGGTTTGGTTTGGTTTGCCTTGCCTCTCTTTATAGAATCAAAGACTTTGAGATCTCTAAGGAATTTAGTTATGTTGACATTCATGATGTACTTAAAAATAGACAACTTGTAGTTGGTGAACTGATTGTTCTCCCAAAATTAAAATACTTTTTGTTTGCTTTCTAGACTCCTATAGTGACTCTGTCTGGCCATAATGATGCCATTTTCTCAGTGCTTTGGTCAGATGCTAATGAAATTTGCAGTGCATCATGGGACCATACGATTCGGGTGTGGGACGTGGAGTCTGGTAGTACTAAGTCAACCTTGGTGAGAGCATTTAAGGGTCTTTTTGATTTGGGTATGTAGATAGCCAACTAGTATAAGAAGGCTATTAGAGGCCCCTCACAATCTTTTTCCTTCTCTTTTTTAGACTGGAAATAAAGCATTTAATTGTATCTCCTATTCCCCACTTTGTAAACGCTTAGCATCTGGGAACTCTGATAGACATATCAGGCTATGGGATCCCCGAACTAAAGGTGAGCCTTTGCAAACTAATGAAAATAACCATAATTACTAGCCTACATTTTTCTTTATCATTTAAGTATATACTTAAAAATATGGGTTTTATATAAAAACTTAACATTGATTTTGCTGACTTTCATTGTTTACTAATTTATTTTTATCTGTTTTCATTATTCAGATGGTTCTTTGGTGTTACTTTCCTTAACTTCTCATAATAATTGGGTGACATCAGTGAAATGGTCTCCCACACATGAACAACAGCTGATTTCTGGTTCCTTTGATAACATGGTCAAGCTTTGGGATACAAGAAGGTAGTAAACTTTATTTCTAAGACCATCTAACGAATAAGTGTCACAGTTATCCTACAGAATGAAGTGAAACACCTTGATATCTCAGAGGCAAATGAGTAAAAAGTTCTTTATGATCCTTTTCAGAGAGGCCTTGCTATGAAAAACAAAGAACCATCAAAAATACTTTCTCTTATATTACATGGTCCTCAAAATTAATTTTAATGTTTTCTCTTAAATTGTTAATAATAATGCATTATTTGCACACACGAAAACCATGTCATAGTTAATGGGCAGAAGAAAGAAATGAAAATTGATGAAACTATCCATAACTAGTGTATTTGTTAGATATTCCCAAAGTTAGCAAGATGAATGGGCACTAAATGAATAATCTCCTCTGCTCTCCTATCACAACTGTTACCGTGGCTAGCAGCAGTTGGCAAACTTAAGGTCTGGGCTGCCTGCTGCTGGCTGTGTTTGCTCCTTGAATTAAGAATGGTTTTTCATTTTAAAATAAAGCTTTTTTAAAATATAAAAACCTACTTAACTCACATACGAAACCAAGCCTCCTCGGACTTCGGTTTGTGCACCGCACCCAGATTGGTCACCATTCTCACTGCCTGTCATCATCAGGGGCCTTCTCAATGCCCAGGAATGCTGGGCCTTCTCCGCACATGCCCCTTGTGTGGAATCCATGGTTGCTGTACCCTTTGTCCTAGCATGATCCGTGCCTGGCTGCTTAATAACTCTGAACTCAGGCCTCTCAGAGTAAAGCTCCAAAGGGCCGGTGCCTCTATCCAATGGAATGACAAATAGGATGGGGGATGAAAATCTCAGGGATGGGGCTGCCTGTGACGGAGGCGCCTTTACCAGGCGCAGCTTCCAGAAAGCCTCAAGTGTTCCTCGCAGCCAAGAGTCTTCCAGCACGACAGCTAGCGGACTTTCATATCTGTCAGCATCTTCCATGGTCAGCCTCTGTGGCACACTTCCTTTCTCTTGCTCTTTCCCCCAGGCCCTTTTCCTGCAGCCTTTCCCTCTCCTTCCTCACACTGGGCCATGGAGGACACCCGAGTACAAATCCAGCCTCAGACTCTTCCTCACTGTGTGGCCCTAGGCGAGTCACTTACATTCTCCCTGCCTCGGTTTCCTCAACTATAAAGTGGGGGTCATCGTGGCACCTTCCTCCCAGGGTTATGAGAATCCAATGAGATAATTATTGCCAAGTGCTTAGTACAGTGCTTGGCACATCATACATGTTTAATGTTTATTCCCTTCCCCTTTCCTTGCTCCCCACTGTGGTTCCTTGATGATAACTCCCTTTGCTTTGTCCTGGCTGGGATCCGTGAGCCTCTCCGGGTCTCTCCTTCCTTCTCATGAAGTTCTTTTTCAAATTCAAAACTTTTCTCTGCCCCAACCCCATTCTCACTTAAATATAAGTTCATAGTGGCTTGCCCTCAGAAATCCTGGATTCTGAATGCAGGCACCTTCTCAGCTCCCGTGATCTGCCTCTCACTGTATTTTACCCGCTATGCTTCAGAGCTCATCCTGAACCCAAATGGCCACCTCCCTAATCTTGAACTGTGAAATTCCCCTCCTTAGGCACAGCTTCCTGTCATTTCTTCCTAGCGCATCTGCAGTTGTTTTAGATGTTTCAATGCGTCAAAATGTCCAACACAGCATTAGTTATCTTCTAAACTCTCCCTTCCTCCTTCTCTATTTGTGCTGAGGGGGTTGTGCTTCAATTTACTCAGGCTCGTCAGCTCCGTCATCCTCCCCCAGATCCAGTCACTCGCCAAATTCTGTCTGACGGAGCCTAATTCTGTCCCTTTTACCTAATTGCCCATTATCCCCTTGAGGCTTTTATCCAGAGCTGTTCTAACATCTTCTAATTTATAATAAACTCCATTTCTAGTCACTTCCTTCTTCTACATCACTTCTGCCAAAATAATCTTCCTTCCTACGCCATGGGCCTGACCATGTCGTGCCCCTTCTCAGATACTCTTGTTAGTTCCCTGTCCCTTACCAGACAAAAGCCACATTCCTTTTATTTTAAGGTGTTCTGCAGTACAGCTCAAACCTTGCCTTTGGGCCTATCTCCCACCACTCCAAACTTTCACAAATAATTCATCTGCTTTTAGATACTTGCCCCTAAGTCATTCCCTATGCCTGAAATGGACTCCCTCCTCATCTCTGCCTTTCAGAATTCCGGCTTCTTTCAAGGCTGAGTTCAGGTGCCACCGGCTCCATGAAGCATTCCATGATTCCCCCATTGTTCATTCTCTCTCCCTCCTATGGCTTTGTATTTATTTATTTTTGTACATGTTGTATTTCCCCGGTAGGACATAACCTCTTAGAGGATGGGGACTGTTTCATGTTTGTTTTTAGTATGCCTAGCTTTGAGCATATTAGTAGGAATGGAAACATTTATTGAATTGACTTTCATTTTATACAGTAATACAAAATTATATATACATATATATTCAAAGATGACTAGATAAGAAGACATAGGTTTTTCTTCCTAAGAAAACTAATATTAAGCATGTAATTACATTATATTTAGGACCTTTTATATACTATTTGCTATAGAAAGCAGACCTAAAGTATGAAGCTCCATAGATGTATTTTGTATATTTTAAAATGTGTCACTCGCTGAAAAGTTTAAATGCTGAAGTTCTTTTTTCTTTGGAAGCTCTTAACTATGTTTTCTATACCATATGTCTCTAGTCTTTTCCTCTAATGAAATTGGAGAGAGTAAGAGATATGGTTTAGCCATGATTCAGAATTTAGAGTATCCTCTTCCCAGAAGTTTGGATGATTTTATTTATGTATGCACATGTAGGTGTGCATATTCTTTTATTTAATGATATAATGTAAAATATTTATCAGATTAATGTCACTTATGTCTTTTTTTTAGTTGCAAGGCCCCCCTCTATGATATGTCTGCTCATGAAGATAAAGTTCTATGTGTTGATTGGACAGAAGCTGGGGTAAGAAATTGATTGGTGTAGGAACAAATACATTAACTGATAAAAATAGTCTAATATTTGTATTGCTACTGTCAACTGACCAATTTCAGTTATTTCTGATAAACATTAAAACTTTAACATCAAAGTTTAATACATGTCGTAATGCAAACAAATAAATGAATTATTAACAATTTTAAAAGAACACTTTCTATATTTTTTTTCCTTTGGGGACTACATGATTGTTATAGAAAATTTTCAAATCTTAAAAATACAGTTAAATTTTCCTAATTCATATTGGGTAGAAGTTATAGTCTCAGTAAAAAAATTAATTACTGAATTATTTGAAGAAATATGGTTTTATTACTTTTAAATATATCTACTCAATGTAGCTGCTAAAATAATGTTTTTTACATATGATTGATCACATGGTTCTATGGGGATATGATTGGGAATGGTGACTTTAAATGATCACTACTGCAAATATTAATAATATGGAAATATGTTTTGATAAGTGATACATATAAAACCCAGTAGAATTGCTCATCGTCTCCAGAAGTGGGGAGGGAGAAGGGGAGGAAAAGAACATGATCATGTAACCATGGAAGAATATTATAAATTAATTAGATAAAATAAATAAAATACAATAATGTTTTTTCATCAAGTATATAACTTGTATTTGGTGGCAGCCATTCACCTACAATTAATGGTCTGATGTTCTTAAAATTTATGGTACTCTAAATATGCCACCTTTCAGTTTCATTCACTATCACCTATTGCATTGAAATTCATTGTAACACAACACCACTTAAGACAGAATTATCATGTTTTTTTATAAAGGTTTTAATATATTAACGATAGCAATGCAAATTGAAAATGATTTGTTAAATTATTATTTCTTACAACTTAAATCACTCTGTAAATAGTTTTTCTCATTATAAAAGTTGTCATTTTGAGTGGCTTATTTTCTAACATAAGTTAATTTTATTCATTTGTTTTTTGGTTCTTTCTTTCTGTTAAACCAGCTGCTGTTGAGTGGAGGAGCCGACAATAAACTATACACCTACAAATATTCAGCCACTGCTTCAGATGCATGAAAATGGATTATTCAATATCAGAGATTATCTATTAGTATGTAAAACTGAAAATCATTGATTATATGACACATATCTGAAGAGCATATTCTTTCTCAGCCAGCCTTTTACAACTAATGTAATATGATTTTTGACTGTCAAAACAGTCATATTTCATTGTTTTGTTTTTTTTTCATTTTTCCTTTGTATTTATATTATGCAAATCTAGATATTTATAAAAAGCAAAATATGAGCAACTGTCTTCATCGCTATGTTCAGAACTTCTTGAAATTATGTTTTGTTCTTTCACAGATATTTTGGCATTGAATAACAAAAAAGGATCTGAAAGTTTTTAATAAATATAAAGTAATTGAGTTTATGGTTCCTGATTTATTCAGTGGGAAAAGTTTCTTCTTTGATCTTACAGACCAGAAAATGTCATATTAAAAAATGAAGTTAGAAATAGAGAAAATGCTTTATTATGCTTTTAACTAACTGGGTGATTTTTAAAACTCATTGTCATCCAGTGATTATGAGAAAGGATACTTATTTCCTTCTGACAGCAAGTATCAGATATTTCAAACACAGAAAATCATAAACACTGCCTAAGAGGGATTCATTGGAACATTCTAGTTAGATACCCTACTGCTGTGAAATGATACAAAATTGTTTGAAATACCCTACAAAGGGATCATAAAATGTCTTTCATTATCAGAATATAATCTCAAGGAAATATACCTTGCCTCTAGAACTCTCTTGCTTTAAGCCTTTGTCCTTCCAAAAAAAAATCCATGAATTAATTGCTAGAGGAAATCACCAAATTGTTCTTTTATTTGTTCAGGGCTATTTGTTTAGTGATCACACTTTGAGTTAAGACCAAGTATTCCACATAATCATTCTACAGTAAAATGTTTCAGTAAGCTTAACTGTAGTGTGCCATTTCCAAATAATGTTAGGAGAACTCCATTTTTCTCATTAGGACATTTCATTCCTTCACTCAAAGAAATGTTTATTCTTACTAGGTATTGAATAGTTTCTGCAAAGCCTTTAGGCTCAGTCAGCCTGGAATGTAGGGTACCTATAGATGTGTAAAATATAAAGCTTGAAATGTAAGCTTGAGTTAGATTATGGAAGGCCTTTAAAATAAAGGGACTTTGTACCTTATTTTGGAGGTAGTGGGAGACTACTAAAGGTTTTTGAGCATAAGGATGTCGCTCGGGCTTTATGCCTTTAAAAATTATCATAGTAGTTGTGTGGATAATGGAATTATGACAGTAAAGGCTCTAGAAGGAGACCAATTAAGTTATTATTAAAATAATTCAGGCAAGAGGCGAACTAGAATGGTGGCTGTGTTGAGAGGAATATTGGGGAAGTAGAATCACAGGAATCAGATTATATAGGAGGGTTGAGAGATGGAGAAGTATCCAAATGATTCAGCTTACCAATGATGGTGACTGGAATGATGATGACACCTTCAGAAGAAGTAGGGAAATATGGAAGAGACAAAGATTTGTAGGTTAGATAATGAGTTCAATTCTGGATACAGGAATCTAAAGTACTTTCAAGATACTTAAACTCTAGGGAATGGAGAATACGGAGTCACAGCACCTGAGGGAAAGGTGATTACCCGGGAAGAAGGGATGATGACCAATATCCCAATAAAGGCACTATTCTAGATGCTGTGGACAGTACAAAAAAAGTTTAACGTCTTTTCTCCCAAGAAGCTTGCAGTGTGTGTGTGTGTGTGTGTGTGTGTGTGTGTGTGTGTGTGTGTGTGTGTGTGTGTTTATGACACATAGAATGCAATCACACCAAAACAATCACAGTGAAGTGCTATAGAAGATGTAAGGAGAGAGAGATCAGGAAGGGAGGAGGTGGATCTTGAGAATGGATGGGATTCTTGTAGAGATGGGAGAAGAGGATTCTGGGGAAATGGAACAACCTGAAGTGTAGTGCAATGATAAACGCCAGAAAGCATAAGGCATATCCAAGGGACACTGAGCAGTTTGGCTTGGTTGAAAGATAGAAACTTAGTCATGGAGTCGAAACCCCTGTTTTCTTTTCTTGGACCTCACAATGATATGTGAAGAACTGCTTAGGTTGGTTGGTTATCCTTCCTACTCAAAGAGGGCCCAAGTGTCATCACTAGGGTACTATCTTTTAACTCTCCCAAAATTGGATTTAAGTCAGACAATTGCCCAAAGCCGGCAGCATCACTCATTGAGGTTGAGACATAAACCAAAAGTCAAGATGACTAGAGATGTCTTGGCACGCAGTGGATGACCTTCGGTTTCTAATCAAATTCTACTCGCTCCACACCACCTGCTCCTGCCACTTTAATGGCAGTGGGTACAAATTGTTCTCATCTCTTGTCCACCAGGGAAGTGAGCAACTAGTAGAAGCAGAGGGAGATTGTTAGGCTTTTATTGATTTTGAGTACTCTTTAGAAATTGGGGTACTCAATGATCCTCATTACTTTACTAGATGATTCCTTCATCTACTGACTTAGCTTTACCTTCTTTTTTGATCCTGGCTCTTTTACTACACCTGCCTACATCCTCAGGGCTCCCTTATCAGCTCCAAACCTTTCCTTTTCTCTCTTAATGCAATCACTGTCCTTCCCCTTCCCTTATCTGCCAAATTTGGAGAACAGCAAACCTATCATCATTCCCCACTCCCTTGCAATCTGCCTTCTACCTTCCTATTACTGAAACTCTCAAAGATGGTCTATAACCTGTAAAGAGTGAATCAAACTTTCTTTGTCTATCAATCAGCAACTTTTAAATTAATCAATCAAAAACTTAAGCACCCCTACTTAACACTAAGTAAGAGAATTCACAAGTCACTTACTAGAGTAAGGGTATACCTCCAAAGGCTATTGCCACTCCCCTTAGGCAGTGCTAGGCAAATTGAATGACTGTGATTGGTTCCCATAAAGTGAGGAAGGGACAGGAAGTGACAAGGAAAAAGGACTATAAAAAGTCCTGAACTTGTCCAAGGAACTTTTCTCCTTTGAACTTCTTTGGAGTTCATCTTTGGAGACTGTTGGTGAGCTGGATTGAAAGAGACTCTTTCCCTGGATCCTGCGTCAGCTTGCTGGGTGAGTAGCTGGCCTTCCTTTCCTGGCTTCTGGAGAGATTGGCTCCATAGAGCTCTTCCTTTCCTGGAGGAGGCTGTGTTGGTGGAACCCTTGCTGAAGACACCACTGGGACCTCTGGCTGAAGATTATCAAGCCCTGCTGGGACTGAACCAGACCTTTGACTTAATGAGGACTATTTTGAAAGTTTTTCCCTCTATATCATCTACCAAATCCAATCAGTTGCTAAGCCCTATTAATTCTTTTTTAATATAATTTTAATTTTATTTTATTTTAAAAAATATTTTCCCACTGTTACATGATTTGTGTTCTCTCCTTCCTCACTCCCAGAGCGGTTCCATTAATTCTACCTATACTTACTATTGTCTTTTCTTTTTTATTAGTATTGCCAGTACCCCAGAAGAAGCTATCAAAATTACTTTTTCGCCTTAGGCTATTTTTTAAAAATTATTAATTTTTAAAATTATTTTTTTTGAGATTTTTTGTTATATACTGAATAACCACCACTAACAAAAAAATTTAAATAAACATGCATAAAAATTATATGCTAACCCAATAAACTCCACATTTTTTACAATGTGTTTAAAATATGTAAATTATATGTGTACTAATACAAATATCCTATGCTTTTGAGTTCCCTTTGGATTTGTTTTATTTTTTTTTTATTTTTTTTTTCAACCCTTGTACTTCGGTGTATTGTCTCATAAGTGGAAGAGTGGTAAGGGTAGGCAATGGGGATCAAGTGACTTGTACAGGGTCACACAGCTGGGAAGTGGCTGAGGCCGGGTTTGAACCTAGGACCTCCTGTCTCTAGGCCTGACTCTCACTCCACTGAGCTACCCAGCTGCCCCTCAGGATTTGTTTTATTTTGACACTTTTTTCCTCTTGATTTTGTGGCTGTTTTTATTAAAACTATAATTATAATATGTGTTCTCTTTTCTTATCTCTATACATTTTTCCTTATTGTCTTTATATTTCCTATATTTGTAATTTCTAATAACACAAACCATTACATTCAAATATTACAATCTATTCAGCCATTTCTCTCAATCATTGCATTTGTATTATTTCTAGTTTTTCCTGTCATTACAAAACTTCCATGAATATTTTCATACATACACAGCTTTTTACACTCTCAATAATGCCCTTGGGGCATAATCCTAGTAATAAGATCCCTAAGGCAATGAGCATGAACAATTTAACAGCAATCAATGTATATTTTTATCTTGTTTATTTAAAAAAAAAAAATTCAAAGCTGCTCTAGCAGTGCAATATTAGATCTGTTTTTCCCTGTTTCTATCAGCATTTAATCTGATCAATTTAGCCAGCCTGGTTCTCAGTTAACATGCACTACCAATACTATATTTAGCTAGATTGGTCTTTAGGCAGCAGACACAATCTGTTGCAAGAGCCATACTTTTTCCAAGACCAGGTCTTTCCAGTTTGGTTATGCCCAGTGGAATTTTTATTCCAGTATTACAACCTCTCAGGAATACAGGAATACCTCCACCATATGATGAGTGCTTTTGATGAATATTTATGCTCTCCAAACTATTGTTGTCCTGCCAGAAACTATGTTTGGATTATGTGTAAACTCAGGCTTAGATATACTGCTAACCTCATGCAGGTGTGTGTGGGATCTCCAGGTATCTGTTATATTTAACTTATCTAAGATTCTATTAATCTCCTTAACTTTTTTTGGGTTAGATTTATCTGATTCTGAGAGAGAATAAAGTTTCCCACTATTATTATTTTGTTATCTATTTCTATCTTTATCTTAGTTTTCCCTTTAAAGAATTTGGTATAGAGGCAATGAGGTGGCTCAGTCAATTGAGTCAGGCCCGGAGATGGAAGTCTCCTGGTTCAAATTTGACCTCAGATACTTCCTGACCCTGGGCCTGACAGCCTAGCCCTTACTGCTCTTCTGCCTTGGAACCAAATACACAGTACTGATTCTAATGTGTAAGGTAAGGGTTTAAAAAATAGAAATAAAAATCTTGGCGTTTACAAGTTCAATATTTATAATACTTCATTATTCATAGTATCACTATTTTTAATGTGAAAATTTTTATGTGTCTTATTTTTTCAAACTACATGTAAGAACAATTTTTACCATTCATTTTCTAAAATTTTGAGCTCCAAATCCTCTTCCACATTCCCCTAAAATTTCCCCTGCACCTTTCCTAAGGCAGTTAGCAATTTAATCTGTTATATTTGTGAGGTTATGCAAACATTGGTCATGATGTGGAAGAAGATTCATGTTAAAAAAAAAAAGCAAACTAAAATAAAGTGAAGATTAGCACGCCTCAATTTGCATTCCAGCTCTCATCAGTTTTTCCTCTGGAGGTGGATAACATTCTTCATCCAAAGACCTGTGGGCTGGGAGCTCTAGAAGCCCATGGATGATGCACACTCTCTTCTCACCCCAGCGAACCAGACCTTTCATCCTGACTGTCTCACTCTGCTGCTCTAGAATTGGTTTTGAGGCACTATTTTAAAGTTGTTTATAGGGGGAAACAAGTGTTTATTTTGCCCTTTGCCCCCTCGTCAGCCCCTATTTTAATAGCCTCCTGTTTTTTCTGTCCCTGAGTTCTCAACCCCATTTAGGGTTTTCTTGGCAAAGATGCTGCAGTGGTTTGCTATTTCCTTCTCCAGTTCATTTTTACAGATGAGGAAAAGTGACTTGCTCAGGGTCACAAGGCTAGTATCTGAGGCCAGATTTGAACTCAGGGAAATGAGTCTTTCTGATTTCATGCTCATACTCTCTCCAGTGTACCAGTCAGCTGCCCATATAAAGGCAGATATGTTTGCAAAGTATTCCTCCTAATGTCAAGGTCCATCATGCCCTTCCCACACTCAAAGGATTTCAGTGACTACTCTTTGGCTATTAAAATAGTAACAAGAGCAGTTGCAAAGACAAATTTTAATGTTTTAAAAAATTAATTATATTGATTTTTTTACATTCTTCTCACTTCCAATTATATTCAACTTCTTCCTCATCCAAAATAGTCATCCTTTATAACAAAGAAAACAATTTAGCAAATCAACTCACCAACTGAATCTTATATCTTACAGGATGCTGCTCATCTATAGAACTGTTGATATGAAGTTATAGTTTAGTCCTTTTCAAGTATGTCCAATTCAGTTTGCCATTTCCTACCTCTTTTCGCAGATGATGAAACAGAGGCAAGGAGGATTCAGTGACTCCCTCAAGGTCACACAGCTAAGTGTCTGTGGCCAGTTTTTAACTCAAGACTTTCTGCCTCCAGGCCTGGCCCTTTATCCACTGCATGACCTAGCTGCCCCATGTATGATCCTGGCCTCTTACAAAGAAAGGAGGTTATGTTCTTATATCTCCAGGTTCAACTTACTATATAACACAGAACTAACTATGATTTTTTTTGGGAGGGGATATTCTTTTAATTTGCCTTGTAGTCATGTATATTGTTTTCCTGGTTCTGCTTATTGCCCTTTCAGACAGTTTACATGGTACTTCCCATGTTTTCCTGCATTCCATAATTGTGGTTAGGTTTTATCCTCATACTTTTTGAGTATGGTAGATGTGGTGCAATGGGAAAAAGAGGTTCCAGTTAAAATCTGGGTTTCCCTAATTACTATCATGATCTTGAGGGACTAGTTTATCCTCTCTAGGTCTCAGTTCCTCACTTATAAAATGAATGGGTTGGATTAGTTTTTCTGAAATCCCTTCCAAATAGAAATGTATGATCCAAAGTCTTTCTTTTGGCTTAATGGGTCTCATTTTCTCTTGGTGAGGGATTACTTGACACCATTTTTTCCATTGCCTTCCTGAACCAAATATATGGAATTTGATGCCTTCTCTTTTTGCATTGTAACATTAACAATCATTCCCAGTTTTCCAAATTGGTTTAGTAAGCAAAGATGAATCTGTATTCCATTTTTCAGTGTAATTCAGAAAAACTTTCCAAGATTTTAAGTTGAAAATTGATTTTGTTGGTTCAGGGACTCCTGGTCACTGAATAGCCTAGAAATCAAAAGGGGAAAAGTATATATATATATATATATATCCACCCAGAGAACATGAAGAAAGTTCGATATATATATATATATATATATATATATATATATATCGAACTTTCTTCATGTTCTCTGGGTGGATATATATATATATATATATACTTTTCCCCTTTTGATTTCTAGGCTATTCAGTGACCAGGAGTCCCTGAACCAACAAAATCAATTTTCAACTTAAAATCTTGGAAAGTTTTTCTGAATTACACTGAAAAATGGAATACAGATTCATCTTTGCTTACTAAACCAATTTGGAAAACTGGGAATGATTGTTAATGTTACAATGCAAAAAGAGAAGGCATCAAATTCCATATATTTGGTTCAGGAAGGCAATGGAAAAAATGGTGTCAAGTAATCCCTCACCAAGAGAAAATGAGACCCATTAAGCCAAAAGAAAGACTTTGGATCATACATTTCTATTTGGAAGGGATTTCAGAAAAACTAATCCAACCCATTCATTTTATAAGTGAGGAACTGAGACCTAGAGAGGATAAACTAGTCCCTCAAGATCATGATAGTAATTAGGGAAACCCAGATTTTAACTGGAACCTCTTTTTCCCATTGCACCACATCTACCATACTCAAAAAGTATGAGGATAAAACCTAACCACAATTATGGAATGCAGGAAAACATGGGAAGTACCATGTAAACTGTCTGAAAGGGCAATAAGCAGAACCAGGAAAACAATATACATGACTACAAGGCAAATTAAAAGAATATCCCCTCCCAAAAAAAATCATAGTTAGTTCTGTGTTATATAGTAAGTTGAACCTGGAGATATAAGAACATAACCTCCTTTCTTTGTAAGAGGCCAGGATCATACATGGGGCAGCTAGGTCATGCAGTGGATAAAGGGCCAGGCCTGGAGGCAGAAAGTCTTGAGTTAAAAACTGGCCACAGACACTTAGCTGTGTGACCTTGAGGGAGTCACTGAATCCTCCTTGCCTCTGTTTCATCATCTGCGAAAAGAGGTAGGAAATGGCAAACTGAATTGGACATACTTGAAAAGGACTAAACTATAACTTCATATCAACAGTTCTATAGATGAGCAG
>NC_058132.1:596673574-596744311 GCF_016433145.1 Gracilinanus agilis | reverse complement strand
TTTTTCTGATATGGGATTATTTAGGTATTCTATTTCTTCTGCTGTTAATCTAGGCAGGTTTTATTTTTGTAAATATTCATCCATATCTCCTAAATTGTTATATTTATTGCCATATAATTGGGCAAAATTGTTTTTAATGATTGCCTTAATTTCCCCTTCATTAGAGGTGAGGTCTCCCTTTTCATCTTTGATACTGTCAATTTGGTTTTCTTCTTTCCTTTTTTTTTATTAGATTGACCAGTACTTTGTCTATTTTATCTGTTCTTTCAAAATACCAGCTTCTAGTCTTATTTATTAATTCAATAGTTCTTTTACTTTTGATTTTATTAATTTCTCCCTTGATTTTTAGTATTTCTAATTTAGTTTTCATCTGGGGATTTTTAATTTGCTTGCTTTCTAATTTTTTGAGTTGCATGCCCAATTCATTTCTCTTCATATCTTTTAACCATAGCTCTTATTTGGTTTTTAAAACCAGTTTTAGTTGTTTAAAAGCTCTCTTCCCTTCCCGTCCCCTCCCCTCCCCTCTTTTCCCCTCTCCTCTCTGCTCCACACTACATTTTTCTTTGAGGCTTTGCTTATAGATATATGTTTTTGCATTATTCTTTTCTTCTGGGTTTGGGTTTTGAAATTCCCTGTCACCATAGTAGCTCTTTATGGCGGGTTTCTTTTTTTATTTTCTCAAAAAGTTGACTTTGAACTTCATGTCAGGGCTGGACTCTGAATAATTCTATGGGGATTGCCTGGCTTGATCTTCTGCCCTTTATCATCCTTCTGCTACTTTCACAACTCTGAGTAAAAACCTGTAAATTTTTTTAGTGATGTAATCTTGAATGAAGTCTGCTCGTTGCCCTCCTGGTCTGAGCCCTCTGCAAGTTCCTGATCTTGGCTTGGATCTTGTTGGAAGTTTCAGTTGGCTGGCCTTGATGGCTACTTTTAGCCCAATAGGAGGCTCTGCAGAGTCCCCTTTAGTCTGGGATTCCTGCCCTGTTTATTACACGGCAGGCTTCATCCTAGGCTGAAGAACTGCTGCTGGGGTCAGAGCCACAGAGTTACTATTTACTATTTAACTTGTTCCTTGCTCAGTCTGCTGATAGAGCCTGCTAGCAACTGCTCCTTTGGGATCACTCCTTTCTGCCCCCGATCTGTGACTCAGAACTGTATGGTGAACAATTGACTTGCTGTGTAGCGCTTGTTCTTGGACTTGACATTACTTCAGGGATCCCCTGGAATTTCTTCTTGTTGGAGTACTTCCTGCCCTGGTGTCTAATCTCAGCTATCATTCAGTGTCTTGCCTCTTCCCTCTCCAAAACACATACCTTTCAGGTTGATATTACTATAAAGCACAAGCCTGTGAGTCTCTTGTTCAGAAGTCTTCAGTACTTCCTTATTACTTTAGGATAAAATGGAAACTCCTTTGTCTGGCATTTAAAGCTTTTCACAATCTGACTCCAGCCTATTAGTCCCCAAAGGGACCAATACTACCCTCCCCAATATTCTTTATCCCCCACCGACATGGTCACATAACTACCAGCTCCTCATGACAAAGGATTCAGAGTCTCCTGCTTTTAAAGAGGTATTTCTGCCCCATCAGCCTTTTGTGGCAATGCTATAATTGAACCTTCCCCATATTGCAAATCACCTGTCCCACTGCCTTACCTTCCTTTTTTGATGGCTGTAATTGGAAGGTGGGATGATAATTTGATTAATGGTGGGCAATTCCTTTTTTTTTAATTAAAACATTTTCCCCATGGGTACACCATTCTTGTTGTCTCCTTCCCCTCTTCCCTCCCCTCTCCCAGAGTCGACAAGCAATTCCACCGAGTTATACATGTATTGTCACCCAAATGATGGTGGACAATTTCTGATTGGTATGTACCCTTTACTTCCATGCCCCTATTCCTACTTGAGAGCCTGGGGCAACCACTGAGCCTGAAAGAACAGAATGGAGATCTAGGCCTAGGTTGGTGATGCCAAACCTATGACACTCGCATGTAGCCATTTTCGATGACATGCAGCCGCCTGCAGCCACATACAGAGAAGTCTGGGGCCGCATGCCAAGGATGAAACATTTACTGTGGTGTAGTGTTGATCCTCTGTGCACTATAGATGACAATTCTATCTATATTAAGTTACCTATTTTGGTTTATTAAATACAGTTATATTTTACAATTATACATTTTTGTTATTTAAACTATAAATATCCCGAAATTATGGTGTGTTTTTTAAGTGACATACCACCTGTGTTATGCTTGGGTTTTTTGGTGAATTTTGACACACTAAGCTCAAAAGGTGCCCATCACTGGCCTAGGTGAACAGGAGGAGTCAATGAATTGGGTTCTATTTCCTGCCTTTCGGCAGGTGTACCTAATCTCTTCACTTTTACCTCTTGGAATCCTGAGCATCCTTTAAACTCAGATGCTGGCCATTTCTATAAAAAGCCTTTCCTAATTTCTTCTGCTTATCTAGGCTCTCTCTTTCCTGGCAATATATGCGGTATTCTTACCTATAGTCACCCTCTTCTTCAATGAAGGGAGGAAGGTGTGTTTTTTTTTTTAACTTTCCTCAGGGGTCATTCCTGGTTATTTCAATTAAAAAATGTTCAGTTTTGTTTCACTGTTTTTAACCCTGGGTGAGTCACTTAACCTCCACTGCCTCACCCTCACCACTCTTCTGCCTTAAAACCAATACATAGTATTGATTCTAAGATGGAAGGTAAAGTTTTAAAAAACAAACCAACAAATAAAAAGAAAATCAGTTTGGGATTTAAAGGCTTTCAAAATCTATGAATGTGAGTCAAGAAATGATGACTAACAACAGAGAAACAGGGGAATATTTCTGTGAACCGATACAGAAGTAAATAGAACCAGGAAAAGAGTATACACAATAACTACATCAACATAACAGGTTAAAAACAATGAAACAAACCCCTTTATGTTGATGTACTCATTGAGAATTCTCCCTTCTCCTGACATACCCTTAAGCAATTATCATATCCAAGATTTGGTGAATTGTTGCCCTTCTTTTTCCAGGTTGGTAGTGTGTGCTGCAGCTGTATTAGTTTCTTTTCCTTCTTGTCCCTTCCCTGGTGTGTCTCCTTATGTTGTGGAGGGGCTTGAGGTGAACCTCCAGGATTCAGGAAGGATACCTTTTGCAAGAATGTAAGACTCTAAAACTTAGCTTAAAAATAAAAAGAGAAATTTATTAATTTAGAAGGTAATGTTGAATCTGGCCAGGAGGACAGCATAGGTGGAAGACTGCCTCCTAAGGGGAACAAGCATGGATGGAAAGCTGTCCCCCAGATGACATGATTTCTGGGGTCTTTATACTCTTTACCATAGTGGAGACGTGACTTTATGCCATGCTGAAGCCGTGACTCTAGAGTGGTATGCACTGAGGCATAGGCAGGGGGCTTTGGTCATCTGACTGGTATCTGCCTGAAGACATAGGGGGTGACCATCATAGTTTAGGGGACATAACAGGCAGATGTCTTAGATATAACCTGATGGTATCATGGCATAACCTGGAGGTGTATCTCTCTGCCCATCACATCCAAGGAGGATAATCCTTTCAAGAAGGGATATTCTTGGGTTAGGAGTCACAAGGATAGAAGGGAGCAAAGGAATTTCCCTGCTTATAGTTTACCTGAAACACTTCTATGATTTTGGGGGGATACAATGCCCATGCCACTTAAACCTTGACTATTTTTTTTTTACCATCCACAGTATTGGTTGTTTTTTTAAACCCTTACCTTCCATCTTAGAATCAATACTGTGTATAGATTCCAAGGCAGAAGAGCAGTAAGAGCTAGGCAGTGGGGGTTAAGTGACTTGCCCAGGACCACACAACCAGGAAGTATCTGAGTTTAGATTTGAACCCAGGACCTCCCATCTCTAGGCCTGGTTCTGTATAAATGGAATTAGCTCATCCTCATTCATTGTTAGACTCTAGCCATCAGAAATAATGTCACCCCACCCAACTTAGTGGGGAGGGAAGATTAGTTACCCACACTTGACAATAAGTAACAAATCAAGAACAAGGGACTGCCCTTTGGGCAGTCCAAAACAGTGCCGAGGCTGCCATTTGGCCACTTGAAATTGAAGGTGGATGCAGGAAGTGATGAAAGATGCTATCTTTTAAATATGATGGTAACTTCCCGTGGAGGCAGTTGGTACTTTGAACTTGGTGTTGAAGGATCTCTGCTGAGACCTCAGGCAGCTTCCCACTGAATTGTCACATGGGTAAGTTAGGCTGACTTCCTTTCTCCTCCCTTGGCATTTCTGGAGGCTCTACCCTCAAGGAGGCCTCTCTTGCTTCTCTAATTGTAAAAGGCCTTGTGGCTAGTAGCTTTGTTTAATTAACCTCTGTGCTCCTTTGCTGGGACCTCTAAATTCTCATCCGGAGTTTCTCTCTCTCTCAATTTCCCTACCTTCAACCTTCCTAACTGTAAATAAACTTCCATAAAAGTCATCCTGACTTGGGTCTATTTTAAATTTGGAATCAAGCTAATCAGATTCCTGGAGACCATACCTTAAATATCTAGTTTCCCCTCTTACAGTTCTCAATGCACTGAGCCACCCAGCTGCTCCCAACCTTTACTTCTTAAGTTTGGCTCTAGTTTACTTTTCAAGACTTCTTTTACATTACTCACAGAATTAGTGGTAGAATTTCAGAATTGAAAGAGAGCTCAGTAGCCATCTAGTTCAACTTATACCCAAAAGAAATTCTCTGCTATTATACACTTGACATATGGTTATCTAGTCTCTCCCTGAAGGCTACTACCTCCTCAGGCAACCCATTACACTTTGGGATACTTCTAATTCTTAGATAGGATTGGTTGAGTTTTGTGATACATTATACTAGTTGATAAAAACACCTACTTTTACCTGTACTTAACTGCTGCTGACTATCAATTCTTTAACCAGCTTCCAAGGTGGTCAAGGGTTATATTCTAATAATAACTCATACATTAATAGAAACTCATATTCTCATTAATTATTCTATTAGTTCTGAACTCCCACTCCATTTTAGAAATTTAGAAAAAAAAATTTGTTGTTGTTGTCAAAAACAAATTTAGAAACAATTTTCCCCAAATTTTCTCTCCTCTCTCATTCTCTCACACAAACTCCTGTGAAGCAGCAGCTTTGGAAAATGCCTTATCGGGGAATCCCAAGTTAATGAGTTCTTGAATTTGAAAGCAAAATAAATGGATCACAGAAAGACAAGATTTCCAGATGTACTATGTCCCCATGTGGGGGAGAAAAAAAGACAGTTCAGATAGTCTCTACAGTATTTTATTTGAAAGTCAAAGGCAGTGACTACTGACAGAAAGGAGGTTGCTAGTTCAGCCCCTAAAGTATATGAACCTTCAGCAGGACTCTAAACTAGAGTGGCACGGAGTCTTGGAGAGATTGTGTAGAACTTTGGAAAAGTGAAGTCAATAGAATGACAGAAAGTTGTTCCCCAAGTAGAAGTAGAAAGTTTGATTCCCTTCTAGGGGGACTAATGGACTGTTTTAATGTTTTTTTTTTTCTTTATTCATTAGCCCATGTGACTCCGTGGCATCTGAGGCATTTTTTTTTAGGGTAAAATAAAAGTTGTTCCATATCATCTTGCTTGTGAAGTGTAATGTAGGGTGGCAGCAAAAGCCCTTGCTTTTGCAAACCAACTGTAACAGTTTGTCAGTTAGAAAGGTTTAGAATGTTGAACCAGCTTGGGGGCTAGGCTCACTGGAAAATGGTTAGAGTTAGGCTATAAATAGCCCTGAAGTTCCAACTGAAAGGCCTTTTGCCTTTGGGGCATTTTTGGGACCTGGTCTGTTCATTCTAGACCTTTCCCTGACCTCTCCATTACATCCTACTATTTTCCCTGGATTTCCCCATTGGGCCCTGGGAGGAAGGGTGGTTTGGTGGTTAGACAATATGGTTTTAGCTTCTGTAGGCAGAATTGTATAGACAAACTAAATCAAGCCATCCCCTTATCTAGTGATCTGATAAAGTACTTTTACCTCAGGGCAGTAAAACCTTCCCTGACTGAGAGAGGCCTACTCTCTCCTGTGTCCCTTCCCCAGCACCAGCTTTCTCCCTAGCAGCAGTTATAAAACCCTGAAACCCTTTTCCCTCTGCTTATCCCTGACATTAATAAATCCCCTTTGATATCTACACAAAAGCCTCTGGTGAATCATTGTACTTGATATTAGGGCAAAGGCTGAAGAGAAAAAGAATAACTTTACTTTTATTTCTTGAGGGAAAACCTGGGCATCCATTTTGGGCAGGAAGTAGCCAGCAGAGACTTCCTGCAGATTCAGTTTCACTGGCAGGGAGGAGCCTCTTGCCTCCTCCCTCAAGGGACCTGAGAAATTAACAAGAAAACCTTTCAGCCCGACCCATATTACTTCTTTTTTTTTTTTTTAAACCCTTGTACTTCGGTGTATTGTCTCATAGGTGGAAGATTGGTAAGGTGGGCAATGGGGGTCAAGTGACTTGCCCAGGGTCACACAGCTGGGAAGTGGCTGAGGCCGGGTTTGAACCTAGGACCTCCTGTCTCTAGGCCTGACTCTCACTCCACTGAGCTACCCAGCTGCCCCCCCGACCCATATTACTTCTGGCTGACTCAATTCTTCTGGTATCACAGAGATAGCCCCCTGCCTGAAGGACCCAGCCTATTTCCTCTCAGTATCTATCCTCTGTCTCTAGCCTCTGTGACTAGCCTGTTTGAGCAGCCCCTTCCTATATTCCCCAATTCATCCCTTACCTTCCCATATTCATTCTTTAACTTAGCCATCCCCATTTATTCCTCCACATATCAATATTGCCTTTTATTTCATTATAGAAAGGACATTCTTACTCACTTTTCCCCAAATGTAGGTAGATTCGACCTAGACATAAGCTATTCCTGGACAAAGGGGAAGAATGTTAACCTTTTAACTTCTGTTTAGCTAGGAACTTAAAGCTTTTCAATAAGGCCACAATACTTTTCAACAAGAAATCACAAGGATCACAAAAGGAGTCAAAAGAAGAGTCTCAGATTTTTATCTATTCTCTTATTGGCTTCCCACACATTTATTCTATTAGTATTGAAGGCACAAAGATATGATACAGACTCAGTTCTCAAGGAGATTATGATATAAAAGGAAGTAAGAAATGTGAAGTTTTAAAAAATATAAGTAGTAAAGCATTAGAAATTTTTTCCAAGTTGGGAAATTTCCACTTCTCCCCACTTTGATACATTTTTATCTTTTAATTTCAGAACATTATCCAGTATAGTAAATTTGGCCTTTCATCACCATCTAATGGTGAAAGCAGATAACTGCATCACTGAAACTGTCAAAGATGGACTAATGAAGGCTCACTTTATTATCATTTTCCTTGCAGGAGATATAGCATAATATCCTGCAAAGAGCTGTTCTGATTATAAATTGTTGTAGTGCCATGTTTATATCTTCACTGGATTAAGGTATTTGGTAGTTAATCTAGTTTCTTACCTTATCGAGAAGATGGAGGGCATCCAACAAGAGCACCTTAAGCTTTTAGTCTGTCCCTCTTCTCTGTACTATCACTTTCTCTCTTCATCCAACTGAACAGAGAAGAAATATTCCTGCTACTTCCTAGGACCAATGCTTTTGCCCGTGTCCTTGAGACCATTCTTTTCTGCCTTTCCAAAATCTTTCTCTGTCCAGCATTCCCTTTCTCTCATTTCTCACCTGGCTGTACTACTTTGGGGCTTCTCTAACTGACTTCCCTACCATGCTCCAGGAAGCTCGTTACTCAGATAACCTTGTTCCGTAAGATCTCTTTGCCACTCTCTAGTGGGAGGATGGGGCCATGAACTCCAGACACACTTTTAAGGAGAGAGCTCAGCTCAGACATCTCTGTTTATCACCTGGCTGCACTGTGGGACATCTATTTTTTGGTCTGGATTTATGATTTCATTGGTGAATAGAACATCTGATTCCTTGAAGGAACTCCTAGTGAGGAAACTCCCTCTACCAGTGATGATCAGCAATTCTTTGGCAATTTATAATCTTGTCCAGTTGCCTGTGACAGTGAGAGGTTAAGTGACTGCCCAGACCAATACAGCCAATATATGTCACAGGTTCTAAGGCTGGTTCTCTATCAACTTAAAAAAACAAACCAAACTATTTTCTGTCTTAGAATGGATATTAAGTATCAGTTCCAAGGCAGAAGAGTATTAAGGAAGAGGCAATTAGGGTTAAGTGACTTGCCAACAGGTACCTGAGGCTAGATTTGAACTCAGGATCTCCAGTTTCCAGGCCTAATTCTCTATTTATTGAACCAATTTGCAATATATTATCTCAATCAAGTTCGTAAGTAGTTCATTATATCAGTTCTATTTACATTTTTGCCTTTTTAAATTCTTGTTCAAGTTCTCATCATTGATCAGAATATACATTTTAAAAGGAAATAATAGTTTATCCTTTAATACCTTTAACTTCTTGAATCATCATTAGAGATAGATTGCCTTTGCTTTATCAGTAAAGGTTAATATTAGTTATTCTGAAGCTTAATACTGATCTCTTTTTTGTAGTCACTCCATGGATTCCTTTGGAACACCTAAATCAGAAGATGACCAGTCAGTAGTCAGCAGAATGCAAAAGAAATACTGGAAAACCAAGCAAGTCCTAATCAAAGCAACAGGAAAAAAAGAAGATGAGCATGTGGTAGCCTCTGATGCAGAGTTGGATGCCAAACTAGAGGTAAAGTTAGGAATTCCATGAGTACAGAGGCATTGAACTAGTAAGAAATTTGAAACAAGGGCGACCCCAAAGCAGGATGTATTATCTTATAGTGTGAATACAGATTAGGTAATTGAGATTTATCTGTAAAGTTCTAGATTTGATGTGTGGAAGTTTGACTACTAATCCTATTCTACTTCCATGCAGACAGCAATTATTTTGTTAATTCTCTTAATGAGTGATCAAGTTCAGGCATCAGGAGAACAGAGAAACTGAATTTCAAAGGATTCCACCTGATGAATCAATGATTCATAATAGCCATAAACATTTAAATGCTATTAACATAATTATCTGTAAAGATCAAAGAAAGAGAATTTAGAATTTAAAGAGAATTAGAAAGATATTGTTATAGTAATGAGAACTTTCTTAAACTTAGCTTAATAAAAACCAAAATGTGACTTTTTCAGTATTTCTCTCTGAAACTTGTGTTTCTTGTCCAGAAAATCCAAGAGTGAGATAAAAGATTTTGTTGATAGCTACTGTAACATGTAATTTAAGATTATACATGTTACACTACAAAAAAGAGTGCATACTTTCACCTCAGTTATATATCACAACATCCTCAGTGACCTGATATAGTAATTCTTATTTAGGGAAATTAATGGTATGAAAAGTACTAACTAGAAAACAATACTAAAGTAACTGGTAGTTATTATTGCAATATGTTGTAAAATTTTTATAGCATTATCATCTCCCTAATTATATTTTGCTTTGTGTTCCTGGAACATTAATCATCTATGCCTTGAAGGGAAGTCAGGTTAGAACTAAAATTTATTTATGAATAACTATATATTTTTTGTTTATCAAGCTTTGATTATTGTTTAGTGTGATTTGAATGAAGTTGCCATTGTATTGCTAAGAAGGAAAACTCACCATACTCAATTGCTTATTTTTATATATTTGTTACTCTAGGAAGTAAAACTAGAACTTGTTTTTGTCATAATGGAGGAAAATTGATGTAAGCTAAAGAAAAAATATCCAGTTGTAAAATATTCTCTGCCTGATATTTCGTATCTTTTTAATAGTTCTTTAAACTGATATACAAACAAAATTTATTTTTCAAGGTTTTTCACTCTATTCAAGAGACGTGTACTGAGCTTCTGAAGATTATTGAGAAATATCAGCAAAGACTCAATGGTATGCGATCATAGACATTTATATTATGCTGCTTAAATTCTCTTTTTATAAATATTTTAAAATTTAATTTGAATATTAAAGGATATGCCTAATTTATTAAAGGAAATTTTAATGGTTTTAGGTAATGAAAGAATCCCATTCTTTTAAAAAAATGTGACTGATTGATATTAAGATTATTGCTCTCCTGATTCATACTGTAACAGCATAGTGTTAATGTACTCCATATATGTTATCTATTAAATATGTAGTTCAAGATTCTCATTCCCTGGGTAAATATCATTTCACAGTGTATAATCCAGTTTGGGGAACCCATAGGTTTTCCACAATTGATGTCATGGAAGCTTGAAATGGATTGAATCCTACTTATATGGTTAGAGAGGAAAAAAAATTCCCTCTGATATAACTCCACTCAAAATAGAAATCAGAAATTTCTGGTCTGAGAGAATTCATGGCATGCAATGGATCTTTAAAGAGACAAATTTTAACATTTCTTCTGATTGATAGAAATGAAATTTTGAAGGAAACCTGAATACATTTTCTTTTTCCTTCATAGAAATACCTTAAGTTTTTCTCCATATATATCCCATTTTTTTCTGATTTTTAGTATACTTTTCCATACTTTCTCTTTAACTCAAGTAGTTACTTAGTTTTAAAAAATCATTAATAATTTTAGATCCACTAAATTCCTATGTTAATCCTCCTCATTTAATCAGTCAGTAAGCATTTATTAAGTTCCTACTTTGTTCCAAGTATTTTCTAGGCATTGGGTGTATAAAACCAAAAGTGACACAGCCCATAGCGTCAAGGAGCTTATGTTCTGATGGTAGATTGTGACAACATGTACACATACAAATATAGACAATATATGTAAAATGGCTATATGGTAGTTTTGGGAAGTAGGACACCATCAGTTGGGAGGCTTCATGAAAAAGTTGGTATATGAACTGAGTTTTGAAGGAAACCAGGAAGACCAAGAGGCAGAGGTAAGAAGGGAGAGCATTGAAGAACTATGTGACAGCCAGATCAGAGGCACAAAAATTGGAGGGGGTGGGGTGCGGTGTGGTGGAAGAGAGAGGTAAGGGAGAAAAAAAGAGAGAGAGAGAGAGAGAGAGAGAGAGTGAGTGTAGATAATGGGTAAAGAAGGCTGAGAAGGCAGAGCAAGCATTAATATAAATATTTAAGGTTGGTAAAGCACTTTTACATATCATCTTGTTTGGTCTTCTTACATCTGTGGAGTAGTTGCTATTGTCTCCATTTTATAGATGAGGAAATTGAGAGTGATTAAGTGACACTTTTCCAGGGCCACATAGCTGGAAAGTAGGAATAGACTGGGTTGAGGAGAGTGTTAAATGATAGCGTTTATCTTTGATATTAGAGGTAAGAGTAGCTACTTGAATTTAATGATTAAGGGTGGGGGAGAATAAGTCACTTTGGCAACTGTGTGGAGAATGGATTGGAGTAGGGAAACACAAGGGGAAGTGATCAGTTAAGGGACTCCTCCAGAGTCAGAGATGATGAGGATCTGAATTAGGGCATTGAGTAGTAATGTGAGTGGATAGAAGGGGTTGCATGCAAGAGATTTAATAGAGATTGAAATGGCAAGGTTTGGCATGAAAATGAGGAGTCAAAACTTATTTTGTGAACCTAGGTGACTGAAAAGATGGGGAACCCATGACAGAAATGGGATAGTTCAGAAGAGAGTTGAAGGGATAATAAAATATGCTTTGGATAGGTGGAGATATATATTTGGAGATGTCCAGTCAGCATTTGGGGATGTAGGACTAGAATTCAGGAGAGGTACCAGGGCTGGATATGTAGTTCTGGGAGTCCTCAGTATAGACCTATGGTTCCCAAACTTTTTTGGCCTACTGCCCCCTTTCCAGAAAAAATATTACTTAGCCCCTTGGAAATTACTTTTTAAAAAAATTTAATAGCAATTAATAGGAAAGATAAATGCACCTGTGGCCATCACCACCTCCCTGGATCGCTGCAGCACCCACCAAGGGGCAGTGGTGCCCACTTTGGGAATCACTGGTATAGAGATAATCGAGTTCACAGAATTGATAAAATTACCAAGTAGAAGAGTGTCAAGAGAAGAGAAGAGTGTTCAGGGAAGAGCTCAGTTACTGGATGACATTTATGGTTATCTGTCATAGGAGACAGAACCAATCTGACTGATAGGAAGAGTGCCCTAGGAGAAGAGAGGAGGGTCAACAGAGGGAAATGCAGCAGAGATGTCAAGAAAGTTGAAGACTAGGAAAGGTCATTAAATGGGCAATAAAGAGATCTTTCAGGAACAGATTCAGTTGAATGATAAGACCTGAAGCCAGATAACACAGAGAGAATGTTATGCATTAGAAGAGAATGGGAGGAGAGAGGAAGGTAGTTTGTGGAGATGGACAGATCTATCTAGTGAGGGGGATTTGGGTATGTTTGAAGAGAGCAGGGGAGGAATTCATAGAAGATGATTAAAGAGAAAGGGGATGATTGTGGGAGGAATCTGTTGCACTTCTCTTAAACTCCTCAGTCTTTCAAAGATCAAAGCTCAGCCATAACAATTGCCAGTTCTTTTAGTTTGTTGTTGTAATATTTAGAAATTTTGTAGGTTTTAGCACCAGAATCTCAAGTGAGTTTGAATGCACAGGAGGAATTGTACTTTGGAGAGCTAGGGTCAGACTGTGAGTGCAGAATATCAGTGAAGAAATTGTTCTTTAGGAACCCAAGCTAACAAAGTCATTTTTCTAAGATGCAGTGATTCATGATGTATCTCTGGGTGGTTGTGTAAAGGTTTCTTGTTTTATATCATATCATTGTAGATAAATCTGTATTTTAGTTTTAGTTTTATATGCAATGGAATAAAATAATTGTGTTAATTGGTAATTTTTACTTTCCTAGCTATATCTGAGGAAGAAAATGAACTTGGACTCTTTTTAAAGTTTCAAGCAGAACGGGATATAACTCAAGCTGGCAAAATGATGGATGCCACTGGCAAGACACTCTGTTCTTCAGCCAACCAAAGGTTTTTTAAAATCAGTGTTTGCTCAATCTTTATCATATTTGATATACTTATATTTTAAGACACATAATACAAGTATATTAGGGAAATTATGTAGTAGCTTATAAATGTTTTATAAACATTCTATAATATTATTATTGCCTTTAAAATAATTATTTTGAAAAACATTGAAATCATTAGTATCTTGTTCTCTATAAAAAGAATTTGGTACTGAATTTAAGTTTTTGAGGGGATTTTATGTAATCAAGACATAGATATCATGTTAATATTTTAATAGTCTGCCTTGCCCAATTAAATATGTGATTATTTACTTTACTATATACATTTACATGTAATTATTTATGAAACTTTGTAATTTTCTTCTTTAACTTACCTTTAAATGTAGAAATATTTTCTTTTTAAGCCACAATTCACTTTATCACATTATACTTTTTGAGTATAAAAGAAGCTAAGAAGTCTCTTATACTTCATTTACTTAGAGTAGCCAAAATTCCTTGACTTTTTAAGAGGAAGAATAAAAGCAGTCCTAGTTAAAGGTAGGAGTAATATTTCATTGTGACTATGCAGTTCAAGAAACCTTAAGTCAAAAGGATATATGGGAAAGCCCTTTGCCAAGAGCACCAGTTCCAGCAGATGGTCTGAGAGAGTGGGGAAAGAATTGAATTCGAAGTCAGAAAACCAGGGTTCATATTCCACTCTACTGTATACTAATTCAGTGACCTTGGGCAACTCATTGACTGCTCAAGACTTCAGTTTTCTCATTTGTAAAATGGAGAATTGGATTGGTTGATTGCTAGAGTATCTTCTTACTCCAGATCCTATGGTTCTGTGTTTAAAAAAAAAATTTTTTTTGATTCAATATGTTGATATATAAACAAACTCTTTTTAATTTATTTATCTATTTATTTTTATTTTTTAGAAAAATTTTCCATGGTTACATGATTCATGCTCTTACTTTCCTCTTCACCCCCTCCAAGCTCCCCCACCCCACCAGCTGATGCCCATTTCCTCTGGTTTTAACATGTGTCATTGATCAAGACCTATTTCCATATTGGTGCAGTAGTTTCAAGTCTACATCCCCAATCATGTTCACATCAACCCATGCGTTCAAGCAGTTGTTTTTCTTCTGTGTTTCCCTTCTGTAGTTCTTCCTCTGAATGTGGGTAGTGTTCTTTTCCATAAATCCCTCAGAATTGTCCTGGGTCATTGCATTGCTGCTGGTACAGAAGTCCATTACATTTGATTTTACCACAGTGTATCAGTCTCTGTATATACAATGTTCTTCTGGCTCTGCTCCTTTCGCTCTGCATCATTTCCTGGAGGTCTTTCCAATTCACATGGAATTCCTCCAGTTTATTATTCCTTTGAGCACAATAGTATTCCATCACCAGCAGATACCACAATTTGTTCAGCCATTCCCCAATTGAAGGGCATACCCTCATTTTCCAGATTTTTGAAAAAAAATTTAATAAGGAGGAAGAGATCAGTGGTGACATGCATTGTACAATGCTGAAAAATGGAAGTTTACTTTGATTTACTTCTTTACATCTTCAGTTTCTTAGAAAATTCTGTTTGAGGATTTTATCTACCCTTTCAAATTCAGGTTATGTATGTATATGAATGAAAGGTTTTTGTTTTGGAAAGAGTGTATACTTTGTACAAGTGGTATTTGTTTCAGACACTTAAGAGGTACATTTATTGTAGTTATTATCTAAATAGTGTGGTTGACTTATATAGTATTACAGAAATGCTATACTTTAAAAATAAGGGGTGGTAAAAATGGAGCTGTAGACAGCTTCTCATTTATCAAACCAGTAAATGTCAAAATTCTTTTTTTAACTTGCTTATTTTAGCCTTTTGGTATATTGATTTCCTATTAATATATCTATTATGCCATTAGACATTTTATAATTGCTACAATTAATCAAGTGATTTTTTGTAGATAATACAAATTTGACAAATTTTAAATAGTGTTCTACATATGTAAAGAAAAATAATCACTCATATTTAATTGCAAGTTCTCCAAAATGGTCTTGGAGATGGAAATGTTTATTAGTGTTGATTTAGTCTCCTAGGTTTTCAGTTTTTATTTCATATATTCCCTGTGAATCTAATTATTTTTACATTAGATTAGCCCTATGTACTCCTTTGTCTCGTCTTGAGCAAGAAGTAGCAACTTTTAGTCAGAGGGCCGTATCTGATACCTTGATGACAATCAATCGAATGGAGCAGGCCCGCATAGAATACAGAGGGGCTTTGCTTTGGATGAAAGATGTATCCCAAGAACTAGACCCAGACACGTCTAAACAAATGGAAAAATTCAGAAAAGTAAGAAAATCTTTTTCTTTTATTGGTATATACCTTAAACCACAATTAATTTGATTAACTGTATTTAAAACATTGTATTTTAATAAAAATGTTTTATGCTATATGGTACTTTTTTAAGAGCCTTTAAGGGAGAGACAATACATTTATATTTGTTTTTATTACACTTCTGTTCTATTAATCTCTTTGAAATGAAAAATATGCTTCATTATTTGTATTTTGGTGGGGGAACTTATGGTTTCTTTGTTAAAGAATGCTTTATTTCTGAAAAAGTTTTTAAAACTTCAGAATAAATAAATCTGAAGCAGTTATTAACATAAGAAAAAGATGAAAAGACTATAATAATCTTACCCCATCATACTCTTTAGCCTTTTGAATGACTTTCCATGAAATTTTATATTAAGCCTCAGATATATTACTATATTTAAACTTCCCTTCATACCATTTGAGTGTATTGCTTATGAATTATAAAATGTTTACTAATGCTACATAAAAGTGTCATCTATTCTCTGAAGTTTCCCTCCTAAATCCAATATATAATACCTTACCTCCACAGCAACTTTTGGCTTCTATTCCCCTTTCTATAGTTCTTAATGTTGTATATTACTATTGTGTATTTTATACAGTCCTTTGTTATTTGGCACAAATATTTAGCAGATAGTAAATAAGATACTGTTGAAAAGAAATAGTATGTAACAGAATGAAAACAGATAGCTAGATTGATTGATTTGTGTCTGTGTGATTATATATCCTGTGATTTCTCTACAACTGACTTCATCGTTAGTCATAGACATTATATGTAATATATTTATAATGTATTATATATAATTTATATAAACTATGTAATAATATATAATAATAGAAGTCTACAGTTCCTTTTCACAGCAACCTGTGTATTATCTGCAAAGTGTTTTAAGTCATTAAAGCAATGTATAAGCGAATATATGTATAAACAAATATATCACTTTGTGTTCCATTATTGGCAATAATAATATAGACTTTTTATGATTATTAGGTGCAGATGCAAGTGAGAAATACCAAAACTTCTTTTGACAAGTTAAAGATGGATGTTTGTCAAAAGGTGGATTTACTCGGAGCTAGTCGCTGCAATTTGTTATCCCATTCACTTACTACCTACCAGGTACCCACTTCCATAGTCAGCATGTCCTTGAAGTAAAGGGTGTGGTGAGATTTCTTTAAAAAAAAGTAAATAAGGGGCAGCTGGGTAGCTAATTGAGAGTCAGGCCTAGAGACAGGAGGTCATAGGTTCAAATGCGGCCTCAGACACTTCCCAGCTGTGTGACCCTGGGCAAGTCACTTGACCCCCATGGCCCACCCATACCACTCTTCCACCAAGGAGCCAATACACAGAAGTTAAGGGTTTAAAAAAAAAAAGTAAATAAACTGAAAAGAATTCTTTTAACTTTGCTGTGTTTGGCTTGCTATTAGACTTTGGCATAGCTGTTCAAGCCTAAAACAAAACACTTTTTTCTTCTTCTGTAGAATGAAGCCAACTTTTTGTTACTCAGCACAGTGGACTACAAGTTTTAGTAAGGATTACCCAAAGCCAGAACATAAGTAGCACAATATGAAATTAGTCGCCAATAACTAACATTCATTAAAATTTCCATTTAGGACTGTAGGGAAAATTGCAATTCTACAGAAAAAGCATAGCAAACTAGTGGAAAGGAATCCTTTTCTAGCCCTGAGGAACACACATAATTCCATGTGCTGCTGAGTCCCTCAGGAATCCATATCAGGTTTTAACAGATTAGAGCTTATCTCTTTTCTGTCTAATATACCAAAAAGAACCAAAAAAGAGGGGACAAATGAAATGAAGAGAGGAGTAAAGAGCCGGAGTAATCCATTTCTAAGTAATTAGCTGAGTTTTGACTGGTGAACAGATAACTTTTTTAAAAGGGCTTGTTTCTGTGTGTGACATTTCTCACACTGACTAGTTATAAGAATATGCTTGCATAATAACTTAATAATTATAGAGGGGCAGAGTAAAGGCAGGGACTCTCTAGCACTATTCTAAGTTCCCCTCCAAAAAATAGTAAAATAACACCTCAAAATAAATTCTGAAGCAGCAGAATCATCTAAAGGATGGTGCGAAATAGTTTTCTAGCCCACCCAAGACAACTTAGAATGTTGGCAGGCAGGGTTTGTCTCATTGGGGTGAGAGTGGAGTGCAATCCAGCCACAGGCAATGCCAGCACAGGCTGTGCCCTAGCAGGCAATCAACAGGCTTTGGGAGTGACTGAATCTCTATTGTGGTAGCTTTTGGAGCTCTCAGTTCACAGAGATTAAGAGGGTCAGAAAACTAGTCAGAAGTAAATTACAGAAGACATTTGCTGGCACTGGGTGAAGGACTCTGTTTCACTGCCCATAGAGGTTCTGGGTTTGCAGACCCAAGGTAAGCAGGAACGCTAGTAGGAGTGGGGACCATGGACACCATTCCAAGGCAGAAAAGAGTGCCTATTGTCATTCACAGACCCAATCACAGGCCAGGAAAGCAGTGACCACACCTCTCCTTAGATCATACTTTCTTGGAGGAACTGAAAACTTACAGACTCCCCCCTTCCCCCAAACTAGTTCTGAAAACAGCAGCATGAAAAACATGAAGTTTAGGGCAGCTGGGTAGCTCAGTGGAGTGAGAGTCAGGCTTAGAGACAGGAGGTCCTAGGTTCAAACCCAGCCTCAGCCACTTCCCAGCTGTGTGACCCTGGGCAAGTCACTTGACCCCCATTGCCCACCCTTACCAATCTTCCACCTATGAGACAATACACCGAAGAACAAGGGTTTAAAAAAAAACCAAAAAAAAAAAAACAAACCATGAAGTTTGGAACAGTGCCCCTTTAGCCTGGGAATAGAGCCAAACTTTAACATAAAGGTAAAAGTCAAGAAATAGATTGAGCAAAAAATAAGCATAGAAAGTTACTATAGTGACAGATAAAATCAAAGTATAAACTCAGAAGAGGGCAGCAGTATCAAAATTGCTACATGCAAAGATAAAATGTGAATTGGACCCAGGCTCAAAAAGAATTCCTACAAGAGCCCAAAAAGGATTTTAAAAATAAAGTAAGAGAGAGAGAGAGGAAAAATTGGGAAAAGAAATGTCTCCAATAGAAAAACGAAAACAACAAAATTGATCCAGGAAAGATAATATATATTGGACTACCTGAAAGCCATGAGCATAAAAATCATATTTCAAGAAATTATTAAGAAAAAATTTCCTACTGTTCTAGATCCAGAGGGTAAATTAGAAATTGAAAGAATCCATTGATTACCTCCTGAAGAAGATTCTAAAATTAAAAGTTGCAAGAATATTAAATTACATAGCTCCCATATGAAAGAGAAAATGCTGCAAGCAGCCAGAAAGAAACAATTTTTAAAAAATTTTATTTTGGGGCAGCTGGGTAGCTCAGTGGATTGAGAGTTGGCCCTGGAGACGGGAGGTCCTGGGTTCAAAGCCGGCCTCAGACACTTCCCAGTTGTGTGACCCTGGGCAAGTCACTTGACCCCCATTGCCCACCCTTACCATCCTTCCATCTATGAGCCAATACACAGAAGTTAAGGGTTAAAAAAAAAAACAAAAACAAAAACAAACAACCAAAAAAAATTATTTTATTTTATTTTATTTTTTATTTTTTTCCATGGTTCCATGATTCATGTTATCCCCCTCTCTTCATCTCTCTCTCCTCCCAGAGTTGACAAGCAATTCCACTAGGTTATACATGTATTATCACTCAAAATCTATAATCTTCTTTACATTAAATTAATGTAAAATAAATAATTTTGCACAAAGTTATTGTAGCCAAGATTAGAAGGAAAGCAGAAGATCCAACCACTCTGGAGGGCAATTTGAACCTTTGCTCAAAGGGCTATAAAACTAGCCATACCCTTTGATCCAGCAATATCATACTAGGTCTATATCCTAAAGAGTCTAAAGAATGGGGCAGAGAACCTATTTGTACAAAAATATTTATAGCAGCTCTTTTTTGTGATGGTAAAGAATTAGAAATTGAGAGGATGTCCATCAATTGGGGAATGGCTAAACAAGGGGTATATGATTGTAATGGTATACTAATGTGCTATAAGGATGATAAGAAGGCTGTTTTTAGAAAAACCTGGAAAAGCCTAGATGAATTGACACAAAGTAAAGTGAACAGAACCAGAACATTGTACATAGTAACAGCAGTATTGAATAATGATCAGTTGTGAATGAATGACTTAGCTATTCTCAGCAATACAGTGATCCAAGGCAATTTCAAAGAACTTATGATGAAAAATGCTAATCACCTCCAGAGAAAGTACTGGAGTCTGAATGTAGATTAAAGCACACTTTTTAAAAACTTAATTAATTTTTCTTGGATTTTTTTTGTCTTGTGTTTTCTTTCACAACTTGACTAATATGGAAATGTTTTTTATAACTGCACATTTATAATTTATATCAAATTGCTTTCCTTCTCAATGGGAGTGGAGGGTAGGATAGAAGTAGAATTTGGAACTCAAAATTTTACAAAATGAATATAAAAACTATTTTTACATGTTATTGGGAAAATATTAAAAGGGCTAAAAATAATTATACATGTGTTCCTTATCTTTATAGATTTATGATTTTAGTGATTCTTTTATTCATTTCTTGGAAGAAGTTCTAATCTATCATTTTTCTTTCTCTTTTTTGTTATGTATAATTAATTTTTAGGAAGCTTTTGAGCAGCTATTTCTATAGTACACATACAAAGAATTTAATTACTTCCTTTTTGAATTGGTTTATTTATTTCCAAAATCTGGAGGGACTAAATCACATTTTCTTGGAATTGTTCATCCACTCCCTTAGTGAGGAAAATAATACTAACACAATGTATAGACAAAATATAGCTATAATATCCTCTTACCTTTTCCTTCAGAGAACACTGCTTGGATTCTGGGAGAAAACAGCTCGAATGATGGCCAGAATCCATGAAGAATTTACAGGCTTCCGTCCATATGATTTTGTTGCACTAAAGGTGAAGTTTTCTCAATGTTATTTTATTTTATATAGTTTGTTTATATTATATTATATAGTTTGGGGGAGAAATATTGAACTGTTTCCCCTTGGGCCTTTTTTTCCTTCTGTGCTACACTAGAGCTCCTATGGTTACACTTGCCAATAGGGCAAACCAAATACATCTGAGTGCCACTTGAGGGCCAGTGTTATGACTAGACAAAAGAGGAACAAAGGAAGGGAATGAAGACAGTTACTAAGAAAGTGTGAAAGAAGAAAAAGTAGGAAGGAAAAAAGAAAAAAAATGCTATAATGGTATCTTACCAAGCTTCTTTTAGATTTAAAAAGAAAATTCCTTCCCATATATTGTACTTCTGATATATTACATGGCATTCTTTTAGGATTTCTTTGAAAAGTAGGTGCAAACTATATAATTTGCTTAACAAATTTTAATTCTGTAACATTAAGTAATTCATGTTTGCATATTAAAGACTGGTACATAACAGAGGAGTCTGTGTTTATGTGTCTTTATTCAGTATTCATGAATCATCTGTTATATGCTCTGTATTTCACACTAGAGGAGATATTAATAAGACCTGAACCCTATTCTCAAAGAGCTTACAGTCTAATGTAGGAATGGAGAAGGAAGGAAGAAGAGCATACACATAAATAAGTATAATATAAACTGAAATGTTAAGTGTATAAAAGAATTGCCAACTATTATATCAAGCATCCTTAAATATTCCATGCCTCTGCAATCTTACTTGTATTCCCTCCGTATCTTCTTTTCTTGCACATTTCTTGTCCACATTCTCTCATAGATCCTTCAGAGAAGATCTATGTAATATGATGAAAAGTTTCCTCTAGATTAAAATTTTTTTAAATATTTCATGGGTCTTATCCAGTATTTGAGCTCTCCTTGCATTGCACAGTAGGCACTTAAAAGTTCATTGGATGGTGGTGGTGGATGCATCTGTTATTCTTCACTCTTACTACATGACATTCTAATCTCCTTTTCCAATCATACATTACTTAAATAATATTTCTTATACATAAGGAGAAATATGCTGCAACCTACTTATGTCTCCTGGTAACCATTATTCATCAGAGAGTGTGGTATTACAAGGTATAGCATTCTCAGGAGTACATTTTTATTAATGAAATGACCTTTTGCTTGGGGATTATCTTGGGACTGTTTAAAAACAACAACAAAAAACACTGCGAGGTTTCCTAAATACAATCCAATTTATACTCTTCCCTTAATTCAATTCTGTGCTGGACAATTCATTAGCCATTGGCAGTATTTGTCCCAAATATTTATATTAATAAAGTTGACTCATGTTACAACTTCAGTATCACGTCAGAGTCTGAACACTAAGCATTTAGTTCATTAGTTTTATCTGTATGAATGTTAGTCAAATCTTTTTTTAAAAAAATCATTGGATAGGCCTTGTCCAATAATCCATATTTTCTGCATTTTTTCATTGAAGGATACAAAAGCAAGCAAAAGACAGCACCTGACTTCAAGGAGCTTACAATCTAATGAGGGGAACAACATGTAAACAAATATATACAAAGCAAGCTATGTATAAGATAAATAGGAAATAATTAACAGAGGGAAGACACTAGCATTAAGAGGAGTTAGAGGAGGCTTCCAGTAAAAAACAAAATTTTATATGGGACTTAAAGAAAATCAAGGAGGTCAGTATTCAGAGCAGAGGAGAGAGAATATTCCAGGCATGGGGGAACAGCCAGAGAGAATTCCCGGAGCCAAGAGATGGAGGGTCTTGTTCAGTGTCCTGGGATTGAAGAGTATATGTTAGGGAGTAATATGAGAAGACTAGGAAGGTAAGAGGAGGATAGATTGTGAAGGGCTTTAAATGCCAAACACAGCATTTTGTATTGCATTCTAGAGAGAGTAGGGAGCCATTGTAGTTTGTTGAATAGGGGATGACATGGTCAGATCTGCTTTTAGGAAACATCACTAGTGGCTGAATAGAAAACGGATTGGAGTGAGAAGAAACTTAAGGCAGGTTGACTACCAGCAGGCTGTTGTAATAATCCAGGCATAAAGTAATGAAGGCCTGAACTCTTATTATAGTGGCAGTGTCAGAGGAGAGAAGGGGCATTATTGAGTTACAAAGATAAAACTGACAGGCATCGGCAAGGCGAGAGGGTTGGAGGGTGAGAAAGTGTGAAGAATTCAGGATGACCTCTGAACTGAAAGGAGAGTATTGTCCTCTACAGTAATAGGGAAGGCAGGAGCAGGGAAGATAATGAGTTCTGTTTTAGAAATATTGGATTTAAGATGCCTACTAGATGGACATCTAGTTTGAGATTCTGAATGACACTTGGAGGTGAGAGATTTGAGATCAGCAGAGAGTTAGATGTGAGAATCTTAGCAATAGGTTGGTAATTCAATCCATGGAAACTGATGAAATGAAGTAACATAAGGGGAGAAGAGAAGAAGGCCTAGGGCAGAACCCCAAGGAATGCCTATGTTAGAAGGTGTGATCTGGGAGAGGATCCTTTGAAAGGGACAGAAAAGAAGTGGTCAGATAGGGGGAAAACCAGTAGTGTGGTACCCCCAAAACCTAAAGAGAAAAGACTATCACTGGGGAGAGGATGGTCAACAGTGTCAAAGGCTACAGAGAGGTCCAGGAGATTAAAGACTGAGGAAAGGCCATTGGATCTGGTAACTAAGAGATCATTAGTAACAATGGAGGGCAATTTTGGTGGAATAAAGTTCAAATGTTGCAATTGATGGAACTGACAAACAAGCTGAATTGATGACTTGGGGCTCTATCTTACACTGCTCAGTGAGCTTCTCTTTGAGGCTGAAACCGGGAGTGGTGTTAGTGCCATTCTTTATCTACTAACTTGAGACATGTTAATTGTCATACTTTCATTTCCTAACTGTTTTATAGCTACCAATGCACTGTTTGCCTAAGCAATTTTAGTTATTGCACTAATTCCAGTATTGTTTATGAAAATCTTTAGATATATTTATGGGTTCATTGAGGCAGTCTAATAACATGACTTGTGGTCATTATTAAGCTTATCATAAGTCTTCAAAAACTATGGCCATGCTGGTCAGGGAATATGGATGGCTTAGTTAGTCCATCATAACCATTAGAAAAATAACAAGCAAAATCTTCCAGAAATACACCACTATGCATTTCCCACAATTGTTTCTAGTATAAGTAGTCTTGCTTTATTTGTAGGAGGGAAATGATTCCTTTGTACATTTTAAATAAATATATATATATTAAAATTTAAAATTTAAATTTGTATAAATAAATTATATATTTAAATTTGTATATTTAAAATTTTAAATTTGAGTTTCTATTTTAGCGACTCCAGGAGCCTCCAAGCAAGCTTACTGAAGAACACAAAGAGAACACAGTAGAAAATAGTCCTCTTACTGCTAATCTTGACAAGTAAGTAAAAAATATTTTTATACAGTATTATTGAATACTATTTAAATACAATTGTCATTTCGATTTTTGATGTCTTTTTTCATATTTTATTTTGTAGCCTCCTAAGTTTTGATTTCAAAGTGATAGGCAAAAAAAGCCATCACCAGGGAGAGCAAATTGGAATAATCATCTTGGGCTCTGAATTGGGGCTCTCTGGGAGAACTATCATGGCTAGAATTTCCTAATAGCTAAAAAAGATAATAAATAGCTGAGCTTAGATACGGCCCTTTTTACCATAATAAGGGCAACACAGAGGGAGCTAAGACTAACTGTGCCACAACAGTACCTCTCCTACTTCCATGGGCTCTGTGTTCTTTTTGACATCTTCATTTTTATCATCTTTTAAGGCTGTTCTTGATGAGATTTCACCCAGAAAAAACAAAAGACCCATGTATACCTGGGGACCCTGTAATGCCCCATTGCAACCCTTTTTTGCTCTGTTGGAGAGAATGCATCATGTGAGGAAATTCTGTTCTAGGGTCTTGGAACTGAACTATTTTCTCATTTTCTCTCCCGTTTTCATGTTTTTCTGTATGCCCCACCTTAAATCTCTTTTTCTGTCTTCTCCCATAATTCTGAGTATGCTTTTTAAAAACAAACAAACCAAACTCTCAATCATTAAAAACTACATTTCACATTTCAAAATATGGTTTTAATTTCATGGTTTTGAGTCAATTTGTCAAAATTAGATAGAATTCTTAATATGAAGATTAGTTTCTCTGTAGAATGTTAGAGAATGCATAATGTAGAATCAAAGGAGATCTCACTCTTTGGAAATTCTCTCAAGACATTTTTTAAGGAAATCTATTGGACAAAAGTTTAGCAGTTTTCCATATCTTTATTTCTCTAGCCATGAGAAAACTGGACTCTAAATTCCATGAATTTTACCCAAAATGCAGAATTTTTAAGTGTTGGAAAAAATCTCAGAGACTATCTAGTTCAACCTTTTTCTATAACAATTCTTTAAAAAAAAAAACCACCAGTATTTAAAGCTAAATTGTAAGAAAGAAGTTTGAAGTAATCCCCTTCTTATTTCACCTTCTTTTTGAAGAGTTTTGAGTCATTGTCTCTTGAAAGTAATTGATCAGAGAAACAGAAATATTTGTTAGGAAATATGCACTTATAGTACCTCAACAAAATACACAAGTAAATGATCAGCCTTTTTTTGAGAAAGGAAAATCTCCTACATCCCGAAGCAGGCCATTCTATTTCTGAACAGATCCAATTATTAGGAAATTTGTCCTTAATTTAAACCATATCTGCCTGTCACTTCTGTTCATTATTCCTGCCCTTCAAAACAAAAGTTTAATTCCTCTTTCATGTGGCAGACCTTCAGATACTTAAGAGTTTTCACCTATCCTTTCTCTTGAAGACTTCTTTCTCTTCTTTTAAGCTAATTATCCATAAAATTGATCATCACATGGCAGGTCTTTGAAACCATCCACTCTACAGATTGCTTTCCTCTAAATCACTGATTCTCAAAGTGGGCGCTACCACCCCCTGCTGGGTGCTGCAGTGATCCAGGGAGGCAGTGATGGCCACAGGTGCATTTATCTTTCCTATTAATTGTTATTAAAATTAAAAAAAATTAATTTCCAGGGGGCTAAGTAATATTTTTTTCTGGAAAGGGGGCAGTAGGCCAAAAAAGTTTGGGAACCACTGTTCTAGATGCTTATCATTGTCATCCATGAAATTTGGAAGCCATAATTAAACATGAACTCCAGATTTAGTCCAATCAGGATAGAGACTACATTGGGATGATCACCTCCTAATTCTGAACATTATATATCTTTTAGGGCAGCCTAAAATTGCTTCAGGATTTTCTTAGTCACTATATCACACTATTATTTCATAGTGAGTTCCTAACCCCTTAACACCCCTAGATTTCATTTAGATGAAGTGAAGTAGAAGCATGTCTCCCACATCTTGTATTTATGAAGCTGATTAAAAAAAAAAGTGCAAGACTTCTGCTTTACCCCTCTTCAAGTCAGTCTTATTAGCATTGACTCAACTTAGAACCTATTAGCCAATTTCTTTCTTGCTGTGTGTCATCTGCAAATTTTTTAAAAATGCCCTTTATGCCTTCATCCAAGTAAGTAACTAAAATATTAACATTACAGGGTGAGTTTGGGACACTTCTTTCAAATTGATTTGAAGCCATTAATGATTAGTCTTTACATTTTGCCACTTACCATTTCTTACTCTGCTTGTTTCTTATTCTCTGTTATCTAGCCAACATCTTTCCATCTTCTCCACTCAAATAGCATAAGAGAATTAATCAAGTGCTTTCAGTCTTTTAATCATAATTTCATATTTTTGTTTTGGTCACCCAGGCTGATTTTGTTGGATGAGGAAACAAGTGAAAAGAGAAGCGAAACAGGTAAGATGACAAATTGGATTTACTCATTTTCATGATAATACTTTAAATGCCATAATAATTCCTTTCAAGAGGATTAATATATTTAAAGCTTCAAAGTAATAAAGATGTCTTAAATAATCTTCTTATTTCATCTTCTATTTGAAAAATTTTTTAAAGTAGTTGATCTTAGAAACAGAAATGTTTGTTTAGGAAATAATGTCCTCTTAGGACTTTAAACCATATTGAATTAGGATCTAGATAAATGAGTCATTTATTGTAATTTAAGTTTTGTTAGATTTTTTTTATAATTTGTAGTTTTATTATAATGCCATGGTAATTTATAATAAATAATAGTGTGACTTCATTGCTATCTGCATACTCTATTATTGTGTTAGAAATTTGCTACATTATTATTGCTTGGATAATGCTTACTGTTTGAAAAATTTTAAGTTATTTATAGCTTTATACGGGGTAACAGACTGATATGCATTTAAATCAAGATATCACCTTCTTGATGTCTTCAAATAATGAAAGACAAAAAGGCCAGCAACAATAACAATAATATAGTAGAAAAATAATGGTTTGAACCCAGAGTTCAGGACTTGCTTTGACATGTCCTCACAACGCCATTTTGCCTAATTTTATTATGATGGCAATGAGGATGAAATAAGAATTTTCCATCCAAGGGTTCAGAGGCACCCAGCAGCTGCTTGATATGCAGAATAGGGCCCATGACCACACCTCACTCTGGAATGCATATCCTTTCCTTGGTCATCCCAATATCTGTGAATGAACTGGGTATTGAGGACAGAGCTATTGGCACCTCTTCTTGCACACTGCACAAGTTTAGATACCTCTTACCTGTTCCTTCAGTGGCTCTACGTGGTGGTTCTTGTGCCCAGACTTCTTTGTCTCTCTCTGTTAACCTGGGCTAAAAAAATGATTCACTATAATTATTTTCTTCAATTTTGTGATCAGAACTTGCTTCAATTCATTTTCTTTTTTTTAACCCTTACCTTCTGTCTTAGAATTGATTCTAAATATTAGTTCCAAGGCTGGAGAATGGCAAAAGGCAGGCAGTTGGACCCTGGCTTACCCAAGGTCATACAGCTGTGAAGTGTCTGAAGTCAGATTTGGACCCAGCACTTCTGGTCTCCAGAGCTGGCTCTCTATCCATTGAGAGACTAAGCTATTATCCCCAGTTCATTTTCTAGATCTCTGTGTGGAATATTTGTAGGATAGAGTTCTGTATTCCTTCCTTCTCTATCGGCCTATCCACCAGCCTTTCTCACAAACACAAGGTGCCATCCAAATTTTTTCTTTAAATATTTTTTACTGTTGTGGCCTGCAGCTGAGTTTGAGAGAAATTTAGTATCATTTCCTTCAAGAAATAACTCATCTTTAGGGGCATGAGAATCAACATAAGTGACATCTGTTTTTGTATGTTTTTGGCTATATTTTCCCCTGAAAAAGTTTCTGATTTTCACAAGTGAGCCATTCTCATCCTCATCCATATTAGTTTTGAGCTAACTACATGGTCCAGTTATTAGAGAACTAGACCTAGAGTGAGGAAGACTTGAGTCCAAATCTGACCTGAGTCACTTACTTACTATCTGTGTGATGCTGGGCAAATCACTTAATCCTGTTTGCCTCAGTTTCCTCGTTTGTACAATCTAGAGAAGGAAATGGTAAACCACTCCAGTATTTTTTAAAAATCTTTATTTTATTAATTAATTTGGAACATTTTTCCATGGTTATAGGATTCATGTTCTTTCCCTCCCCTCCTCCCACCCCCTTCTTATAGCTGATGCAAATTCCACTGGGTTTTACACGTGTCATTGATCAAGACCTATTTCCATATTATTGATATTTGCACTGGGGTGATCATTTAGAGTTAATATCCCCAATCATATCCCCATCAATCTATGTGATCAGGCAGTTGTTTTTCTTTTGTGTTTCTACCCCTGTAGTTCTTCCTCTGAATGTGGGTAGCGTTCTTTTCCATAAGTCCCTCAGAATTGCCCTGGGTCATTGCACTGCTGCTAGTACAGAAGTCCATTACATTCTATTTTACCACAGTATATCAGTCTCTGTGTACAATGTTCTTCTGGCTCTGCTCCTTTTACTCTGCATCAATTCCTGGAGGTCTCTCCAGTTCACATGGAATTCCTCCAGTTTATTATTCCTTTTAGCAAAATAGTATTCCATCACCAGCAGATACCACAATTTGTTCAGCCATTCCCCAATTGGAGGGCATTTCCTCATTTTCCAGTTTTTTGCCACCACAAAAAGCACAGCTATAAATATTTTCATACACGTCTGTTTATCTATGATCTCTTTGGGGTACAAACCCAACAATGCTATGGCTGGATCAAAGGGCAGGCATCCTTTTAGAGCTCTTTGGGCTTAGTTCCAAATTGCCATCTAAAATGGTTGGATCAGTTCACAACTCCACCAGCAATGCATTAATGTCCCAATTTGGCCACATCCCCTCCAGCATTCATTACTCTCCCCTTCTTTCATTTTAGCCAATCTGCTAGGTGTGAGGTGATACCTCAGAGTTGTTTTGATTTGCATTTCTCTAATTATTAGAGATTTAGAACACTTTCTCATGTGCTTATTGATACTTTTGATTTCTTTATCTGAAAATTGCCTATTCATATCTCTTGCCCATTTATCAATTGGGGAATGGCTTGATTTTTTATACAATTGATTTAGCTCCTTGTATATTTGAGTAATTAGACCTCTGTCAGATTTTTTTGTTATAAAGATTTTTTCCTAGTTTGTTGTTTCCCTTCTGGTTTTGGTTGTATTGTTTTTGTTTGTACAAAATTTTTTTAATTTAATAGAATCAAAATTATTTATTTTACATTTTGAAATTTTTTCTTTTTTTTCCAATTCTTTTTTTTTTAAACCCTTGTACTTTGGTGTATTGTCTCATAGGTGGAAGATTGGTAAGGGTGGGCAATGGGGGTCAAGTGACTTGCCCAGGGTCACACAGCTGGGAAGTGGCTGAGGCCGGGTTTGAACCTAGGACCTCCTGTCTCTAGGCCTGACTCTCACTCCACTGAGCTACCCAGCTGCCCCTTGAAATTTTTTCTAACTCTTGCTTGGTCTTAAAATCTTTCCTTCCCCAAAGATCTGACATATATACTATTCTATGTTCACTAAATTTGCTTATAGTTTCCTTCTTTATATTCAAGTCATTCACCCATTCTGAGTTTATCTTGGTGTAGAATGTGAGATGTTGATCTAAACCTAATCTCTCCCATATTGTTTCCCAATTTTCCCGACAGTTTTTGTACCCAAAGCTGGGCTCTTTGGGTTTATCATACACTGTCTTGCTGAGGTCCTAAGCCACACAGAGATAGCATTATAGGGTGGGAGTGGAGGAACACTTTGCATCTGTTCTTTGGGGACTTGCAGATGTGTCCCCGGGTTGTCTAATTGTATCTTTTTTCTTTTTAATTTTTCAGCAACAGAAGCTCGCAAAGAAAACCATTTTCCAGTGAATGAGTTTGAAGCCCCTCTGCTTTCTGGGCCTGAAAGTGGTAAGGGATTCAAGCCCCACCCAAGTCCAAACACTGAGACATTTAGTTTTTCTGACTTAGAGTCCAATAGGGTCCTAGATCTGGGGCAGGGAGAGCCCTCACATGTGCAAGGGAAGTCAAGCAACTTGCCCAAGGGAACATAGGGAGTGAGCATCAGAGTGGATTTGAACCCAGGTCTTCTAAATCAGTGCAAGCATTGGAGATGGTTGAATCTTTATCAGGGATCTACCCCTTTTTCATTATTCTGACTAGTGGATTGAAGTTAGGATGAAAATACAGATAGAGATAAGGCAGCTACGTGGGGCAGTGGATAGTGTTGTGTCTAGAGTTAGGAAGACTCCTTTTCCTAAGTTCAAATCTGGCCTCAGACACATACTAGTCACACAGACCCTTGGCAAGAGTCACTTCATCTTCTTTGCCTCAGTCTCCTCATCTGTAAAATGAGTTGGAGTAGGAAATAGCAAAGCACTCCAGTATCTTTGCCAAGAAAACCCCAGAGTCACAAAGAGTTGGGCATAACTGAAAATAACTCAACATCAACATAGAGATATAGAGAACCCATCCCTGTACTGACTCGGCAATCCCACAAGTGTTTTTAAAGGACCTTCTGTGTTCCAGAGAAACGGATGAGGCAGGGGGAAGCTACAGGATGACAGATGTGGATGCAGAGGTGAGACGGAGGACGAGAAGGATGCCGGCTGGCATCTAATGCACAAACCTCTCCCTCTGTCACTCCCCAAACCCTGGCCAGCTGATTCCTCTCCCCCTTGTGCTGCCCAGCCAGTGTCTGTCCTCCTTTGAGCTCCCCTTCTCCTCCGAGGTCTCCCCGGCTCTCATTCCCCCTGAAACTCTCCCCGTTAGTGGCCAGCTTCCTTCCTCCCAGACGTGTCCCTTCACGCTCCTTTCATCTTCCCTCCCGGCGGCCAGTGCCGGCCTTCCCATCTCTTAGAACTCTAGCACAGGCACTCGGCACTGGACCTGGTACTCCAACAGTGTTCTGAGCAGAGCATCCTGGGACCATCCCCTTCTTCTGTCACTCACTCCTCCTGGTCTAGCACGGAGCAGATGTGAACAAAGCATGGGTTGTGCTTCCAGTACGGTATTGGGCTTGCAGTCTAGCATGGGGGGTTAAAGACAAAAAAGCCCCGAATGAAATGATCCCTGCTCGTGAGGAGCTTGCACCCCGGGAGGGAGCACGCCAGGGGTGCTCACAGGCTGGCCGGCCCAGGCTCAGGAGTACGTCCAAACTAGGCCTCTCCCCGTCCCTGCTCCTCTTCACACCTCCGGGTTTCTGTGGGACGGCACCAGCAAACTGCGGCCCTCACCCCGTCACCCAGCCGCCCCGCATTCAGTCAGCCTGGGAGTCTGGTAGACTTTCCCTTGGTGATGTCTCTCGAACCCACCCCCTTCTCTCTGCTCACACCACTGTCACAGTCAAGAATTGAGCATTTTCTCTGTGTCGGGTGTATGCAAAGAAAGGCAAAAGCACGAACTCTGCCCCACTGAATTTCAGGGGGGGTCGGGGCAGGAGGAGGCGGGATGGGATTTAACTGAAGGAAGACGGGATGCAGAGGGAGGAGGGAGAGCCTCCAGGGATGGAGGAGATGAGTCTGATGGAGCCATGGGCTCGGGGCTGGAGGAGCAGCCTGAGGGCCAGATTGGGAAGGATGGACAGCAGGCCTGTTGCTTAGGAGAAACTAGTTAGGCAGCCAAAGGGCGGATCAGAGGATCCGAGCAGGGAGAGCAGCCAGGACAACCGCCGTGGGCCTGTGACCGCTGTGGGCCTGTGACCGCCGTGGGCCTGTGGCCGCCGTGGGCCTGTGACCGCTGTGGGCCTGTGACCGCTGTGGCCTGTGACCGCCGTGGGCCTGTGACCGCTGTGGGCCTGTGACCGCCGTGGCCTGTGACCGCTGTGGGCCTGTGACCGCTGTGGGCCTGTGACCGCCGTGGCCTGTGACCGCCGTGGGCCTGTGGCCGCCGTGGCCTATGACCGCCGTGGGCCTGTGACCGCCATGGGCCTGTGGCCGCCGTGGGCCTGTGACCGCTGTGGGCCTGTGACCGCTGTGGGCCTGTGACCGCCGTGGCCTGTGACCGCCGTGGGCTTGTCCTGCCATGAGATGGTACCATGGGATCACTCATGTGAGAAGATAGAATAGAAAGGGAGGTAGATGGCAGATGCTATGAAGGCGGAAAGAGCCAGACCTGGCCATAGGCGGGCCATGTGGGCGCACTACAGGGGAAGGTGAGAACGGCTCCATTTAGTGGATCTTCTTCACAGTATCGTTAGAAGAAGAGAGGATTTGGGGAAGGAGTGAGAGCTGCCTGAGGTGTCTACAGGACATCCAGGGTGAAAGATGTCCAAAGGACAGTAATGAGAGGCCGTAGCTTTGGAGAGAGGTCAGGCCAGACAGAGAGATGTGCCGGGCAACACAAAAGGGCCCAGGAAAGAGCCTTGAGGTACCAAGTGGGCCCAGCCAGCTGCGGCATTGGCCGAGGGCCTGAGGAAAGGAGGGGATCGGTATCGATTAAGCACTCGCTGGTGCCAGATGCTGTGCTGAGCGCTGGTGGTCTAAACAGCTGCTAAAGGAGTTTCCCTTCTGCCTGAGGGTGCTGCGGGTGGTGGGGGAGCAGAGATGGGCCCGGCTCGGGGCAGGGTGTTTGAGCTCTGGAAAGAGAGCAGAGCCGAGAGGGAAAGAAGATGGACCACAGGGTGGGGGCTGGAGGAGAAGCAGGCCGGCTTTCAGGATCTCTATTCCTGGGGGTGAGGGCTGTAAGAGAGGTCGGATGGCCCGAGGCTGAAGGAAGTGACAGCAGGAGACCACAGCAGGCCAGAAAGTCAGACACACAACCTGGGTGGGAGTGAAGAAAGAACCAGAAGGAAAGAGCACTCGGAGGCGAGGGCGATCGCGTCAGATGTAGAGAGCTGAGACGAGGCCGCTGGAGGGGCAGGGAAGAGATCTTTGCCAGCCTTGGAAGCCTGAGGCCAGGTCACACAGGCTTTGGAGTCGAGAGAAAAGCAAGTGGAAGTGTCTTGCATTGACAGCTCTAACAGTTTTAAGCACAAAGAAGATGAATGATATCCAGCAGGGACAGTTGGATCAAATGAGGGTCTGTTAAGGTTGGGGGAGATATAGGCAGATGCTAAAGGCAACGGAGAAACAGCCAATAGAAAGGAAGAAATTGGAGCAGCGAGGTAGCGTCGTGCAGCCAGGCCTGGGGTCAGGAGTTCCTGAGTTCAAATCTGGCTTCAGACACTTCCTAGCTGTGGGAGCCTGGGCAGGTCACTTAACCTTGATTGCCTAGCCCTGCCACTTTTTTTGTAAGGATTTTTTGCTTTGTTTCATTTTTTAAAAGGGAAGAAACAGAAGGTCAATGAGAATGAGTACAATTTGTTGCAAAAGATGGGAGGGATGTGTAGATTTTAAAATTAATATTCTATATCTCCAAAATATAATATTTATAAAGATTTACTAATATTTAACTAGAGAGCTAGAGAAAACAGGGAGCACTCACCAAAACTCACTCATGTGGAAGAGAGAGGAGAGAGTTGAGGCATTATCCAAAACTTAAATACAATAACGTAAAGGACATAGGTAAACAAACATGGAAAAAAGGAACCATGGGATGAGGGGAGAATTTTAGGAGATGAAGTTCAAAGGATATAAGATTTCCACTTATACAAATGGAATCAAGGATGTAGGTAGAGGAGTTTGCTTGGCATGGAGAAGACCACCTGTTCGTGTTAGACAAGGGTGTAGGAAGAGATGGTGGGGGAAGATATTTGAGTGACATGAGAAGAGGAAGAGGGTAAAGAAGGTGGGTCCTCTGCTGAGGCGGGGAGTTGAGAGAATCCTAGGGAAGATGCAAGGAATGCTGAAAAGCATTGAAATAGCTGCTGAGAAGGGGCAAGGGCAATCTATTAGGGAAGTGGAAAAAGTCTGTTTGTTACACAGAGGGCCCAGTTGAGATCAGGAAACACAAATCAGGGACCTAGTCTGGATGGTTTTGTGGTTTTCCCCAACTCCAATAAGCAGTATATCAATATGAACAAAGATGGGTAATAGTGGGACTAATTTAAAGTTGGAGTTTGGCAAGACATGATTTGTGTTAGGCCAACGATGCTGGGGAAAGGCTCAAACATAGAGGATGGGTTAGAATTACTTCTAGCATCTTTAGTTTCTTCCTCTTCATTGAGTCCTTCCTTTGTTCCTATAAACACATATCAGCCTAACAAATATGTTTTTTTAAAATCAAAGCCACAACTTCTCTATTTTTCTGTCTCCTTCCTTTTATTGTTGAACCTTTTGAAAGAGTAGTTTATACTCATTGCTTTCACTTCCTCAACTAAACTCCTTATCATCTATCTTCTGTTCTCAGTACTCTAAACTGTTCTTTCAAAGATGTACTCTGACTTATTTTTTCTCTTCCTGCCTCCTATCATAGGAAAAAGGAGAAAGAAAACATTTCTAAGAAAAATGAATAGTTAAACAAAAGAAATTTTGTTGCCATAAAAATATTCAGTAAAGAGAAACTGAGACAAAAACCTGAACATAATCTATTTTTTGGCAAGGCTAACAATTACCAATAAATAATAGAAGTCAGCAATCTCTCCGTGATCAAACACACACCATACAGTTAGAGCAACTTTTTACTCAGTTTGATTGGTCCAATGACACAAACTCAACTCAGACTGTGATTAGTTTATATTAGAAGTGAAAGTGGACTTATATTTTCCTGACTTGTAAAGGGGTGGGGGTCTTCAAAATCCATAACAACAGGGAAATAGAGGTAATCTATGTCCTCTGGAGAGCTCTGTGACAGAGGACCCCTTCTTCCCCCAAATTCATGCCAGAGAAATCCAGTGCTAGGAAAAAAAATATCTGACCAGGTTGAATCTGCTTCTCTCCATCTTCTTTATCTCCCCCCAAAAGCAGGTCTGGTCTCAGTTGTATGCACAGCCTCCTATCAGGTATTATGCAAATTTCTCTACAAAGGCCTATACAAAATAAATCCAAATCTAAGCCTCAGAAATTGGTTATAATAATTAATAAAAACTCTTAACTATTTATCAGTCAATAACTACTAATCAACCAGAAATCAATAATCAATTTCGCAGTTTCCATATTGGCTATAAAAATGCTATGTATGTCCATTACTTTGGAGGTGGGTAGCATTCTTCACTGATTTTCTGTTATTGTTGTTAGTCACTGCATTGATCAGAGTTCAGTTATATCTTTATAATTTTGATATTCTATCAGTTGTTTACCTGGATCTGTTCACTTCACTCTTTTTATTCTGGTTGGTTACTTTTTTAATTCCATATTTTACAAAACCAAAAAAAAAACCAAAACACAAGTATTTCCATATACAAAGAAAAAGAAGGTTGCACATCAATGAAATCACAAATCTTACATGTTTAGCTTGCTTTTTAAAAATTTTTTTAAACATTTATTAATAATCATTTTTAACATAATTACATGATTCATGCTCCTACTTTCCCTTTCACACCCCCTTCCCACCCCCCCCTTGGCCGACGCACATTTCCACTGGTTTTGTCATGTGTCCTTGAGCAAGACCTATTTCCAAATTGTTGATAGTTGCATTGGTGTGGTAGTTTCGAGTCTACATCCCCAATCATGTCCGCATCAACCCATGTGTTCAAGTAGTTGATTTTCTTCTGTGTTTCCTCTCCTGTAGTTCTTCCTCTGAATGTGGGCAGCGTTCTTTACCATAAAACCCTCAGAATTGTCCTGGGTCACTGCATTGCTCATAGTACAGAAGTCCATTACATTTGATTTTACCATAGTATATCAGTCTCTGTATACAATGTTCTTCTGTCTCTGCTCCTTTTGCTCTGCATCAGTTCCTGGAGGTCTTTCCAGTTCACATGGAATTCCTCCAGTTTATTATTCCTTTGAGCACAATAGTATTCCATCACCAGCATATACCACAATTTGTTCAGCCATTCCTCAATTGAAGGACATTCTCTCCTTTTCCAGTTCTTTGCCACCACAAAAAGCGCAGCTATAAATATTTTCGTACAAGTCTGTTTATCTATGATCTCTTTGGAGTACAAACTCAACAATGGTATGGCTGGATCAAAGGGCAGGCATTCTTTTATAGCCCTTTGAGCATAGTTCCAAATTGCCAGCCAGAATGGTTGGATCATTTCACAACTCCACCAGCAATGCATTAATGTCCCAATTTGGCCACATCCCCTCCAGCATTCATTACTCTCCCCTTCTTTCATTTTAGCCAATCTGCTAAGTGTGAGGTGATACCTCAGAGTTGTTTTGATTTGCATTTCTCTAATTATTAGAGATTTAGAACACTTTCTCATGTGCTTATTGATACTTTTGATTTCTTTACCTGAAAATTGCCTATTCATGTCTCTTGCCCATTTATCAATTGGGGAATGGCTTGATTTTTTTATACAATTGCTTTAACTCCTTGTATATTTGAGTAATTAGACCTCTATCAGAGTTTTTTGTTATAAAGATTTTTTCCCAATTTGTTGTTTCCCTTCTGATTCTGACTACATTGTTTTTGTTTGTACAAAATCTTTTTAGCTTAATATAATCAAAACCATTTAATTTACATTTTGTAATTTTCTCTAACTCTTGCTTAGTTTTAAAATCTTTTCCTTTCCCAGAGATCTGACAGGTATACTATTTTGTGTTCACTTAACTTATTTATAGTTTCTCTCTTTATATTCAAGTCATTCACCCATTCTGAATTTATCTTGGTGTAGGGTATGAGATGTTGATCTAAACCTAATCTCTCCCATATTGTTTTCCAAATTTCCCAGCAGTTTTTGTCAAATAGTGGATTCATGTCCCAAAAGTTGGGCTCTTTGGGTTTATCATACACTGTCTTGCTGATGTCAATAAGCCCAAGTCTATTCCACTGATCCTCCCTTCTGTCTCTTAGCCAGTACCATATTATTTTGATGACCACTGCTTTATAGTATAGTTTAATATCTGGTACTGCTAGACCCCCTTCCTTCACATTTTTTTTTCATTATTTCCCTTGATATTCTTGATCTTTTGTTATTCCAAATGAAATTTGTTATAGTTTTTCCTGATTCAGTAAAGAAGTTTTTTGCTAATTTGATAGGTATGGCGCTAAATAGGTAAATTAATTTGGGTAGAATTGTCATTTTTTTTATGTTAGCTCGTCTTACCCATGAAAAATTAATGGCTTTCCAATTGTTGAGATCCAGTTTTATTTGTTTGGAAAGTGTTTTGTAATTGTTTTCGTATAATTGCTGTGTTGGTTTTGGTAGATAGATTCCCAAGTATTGTTATAAGTAAGATTAGATTAGCTGGTTATTAGGTATTGATTATGTATTGATTAGGAATTCCCAGCTCCAGCTCCTTCGTGCTAAGTACTTCCTAATCAATACATAATCAATACCTAATAACCAGCTAATCTAATCTTACTTATAACAGTATTTTATATTGTCTAGGGTGATTTTAAATGGTGTTTCTCTTTCTACCTCTTGCTGCTCTGATGTGTTGGAAATATATAGAAATGCTGATGATTTATGTGCATTTATTTTGTATCCTGCAACTTTTCCTACCAGCTTCTTCGTTGATTCTCTAGGATTTTTTAAGTAGACCATCATATCATCTGCAAAGAGTGATAGCTTAGTCTCTTCATTGTCTATTTTGATATCTTCAATTTCTTTTTCTTCTCTAATTGGTACTGCTAGTGTTTCTAGTACTATGTTGAATAGTAGAGGTGATAATGGGCATCCTTGTTTCACTCCTGATCTTATTGGGAAGGCTTCTAATTTATCACCATTGCATATAATGCTTGTTGATGGTTTTAGGTATATACTGTTTATTATTTTTAGGAAAGTTCCTTCTATTCCTATACTTTTCAGTGTTTTCAATAGGAATGGATGCTGTATTTTGTCAAAGGCTTTTTCAGCATCTATTGAGATAATCATGTGATTTTTGTTTGTTAGACTGTTGATATGGTCAATTATGTGGATGGTTTTCCTAATGTTGAACCATCCTTGCATTCCTAGTATAAATCCTACCTGATCATGGTGGATGATCCTCTTGATCACTTGCTGGAGTCTCTTTGCTAGTATTCTATTTAAGATTTTTGCATCTATGTTCATTAGGGAGATTGGTCTGTAGTTTTCTTTCTCTGTTTTTGGTCTACCTGGCTTTGGAATCAGTACCATATTTGTGTCATAAAAGGAATTTGGTAGGACTCCTTCTTTGCTTATCATATCAAATAATTTGTATAGAGTATTGGGATTAGTTGCTCTTTGAATGTCTGATAGCATTCACTTGTGAATCCATCAGGTCCTGGTGATTTTTTCTTAGGGAGTTCTTTGATGGCTTGTTCAATTTCTTTTTCTGATATGGGTTTGTTTAGGTATTCTATTTCTTCTGCTGTTAATATAGGCAATTTATATTTTTGTAAATATTCATCTATATCTCCTAAATTGTTATATTTGTTGCCATATAATTGGGCGAAATAGTTTTTAATGATTGCCTTAATTTCCCCTTCACTAGAGGTGAGGTCTCCCTTTTCATCTTTGATACTGTCAATTTGGTTTTCTTTCCTTTTTTTTTATTAGATTGACCAGTACTTTGTCTATTTTATCTGTTTTTTCAAAATACCAGCTTCTAGTCTTATTTATTAATTCAATAGTTCTTTTACTTTTGATTTTATTAATTTCTCCCTTAATTTTTAGTATTTCTAATTTAGTTTTCATCTGAGGATTTTTAATTTGCTCACTCTCTAATTTTTTGAGTTGCATGCCTAATTCATTAATCTCTGCCCTCCTTAATTTGTTAATATATGCACTCAAGGATATAAATTTCTCCCTGAGTACTGCCTTGGCCGCATCCCACAGAGTTTGGTAGGATGTCTCATCATTGTCATTCTCTTCCATGAAATTGATTGTTTCTATGATTTCTTCTTTGACTAATTGGTTTTGGAAAATCATATTGTTTAATTTCCAATTGGTTTTTGATTTGCCTTTCCAGGTGCCCTTCCTAATTATTATTTTTATTGCATTATGATCTGAGAAGGTTACATTTATTATATCTACTCTTTTGCATTTGTTTGCAATGTTTCTATGCCCTATTACATGGTCAATCTTTGTGAATGTACCATGTGCAGCTGAAAAGAAGGTGTATTCCTTTTTGTCCCTATTTATTTTTCTCCACATATCAATTAAATCTAATTTTTCTAGGACTTCATTCACCTCTCTTACCTCTTTCTTATTTATTTTTTGGTTTGATTTATCTAGATCTGAAAGAGGAATATTTAGATCTCCCACTATTATGGTTTTACTATCTATTTCCTTCTTGAGCTCTGCCATTTTCTCCTTTATGAATTTGGATGCTATACCACTTGGTACATACATATTGAGCAGTGTTATTTCCTCATTGTTTATGCTGCCTTTAATCAGGATGTAATGACCTTCCCTGTCTTTTTTAACCATATCTATTTTTACTATGGCTTTGTCAGAAATCATAATAGCCACTCCTGCCTTCTTTTTCTCATTTGATGCCCAAAAGATTTTGTAAGGTTTGATTATTACCTCTTAATGCTCTCTTCCTCTCCTTCTTATACTAGTATTTGTCCCCTCCCCTTCCCATGCCCTCTTTGTGTGTAATAGAATATCCTATTTTTCTTATTCACTCAAGTTTCTCTTGGTGTCCCCTACTATTCGCCCCCGTCTTTCCCACCCCCCATGTCATCTTAGACCATTTAGTATTCTGTCCTCTCCCTATGAATTATTCTTCTGATTGCTATAATAGTGAATACTATAACAGTGAATAGAGTTCACTACAGAGAATTTTACATAGCATTTCTTTACATAGTAATACAGATAATTAGATATTATTGAAGCCCTTAAAGAGTCAAATTTAAAAAATTATGAGTTTTCTTTCTTTCCCCTCTGTTTCTTATTTACCTTTTCAAGTTTCTCTTGATTTTTTTGGTTGGATATCAAACTTTCTATTTAATCCTGGTCTTTTCTGTGCAAATACTTGGAAATCTTCAATTTTGTTGAATGCCCATACTTTCCCCTGGAAGTATATAGTCAGTTTCGATGGGTAGTTGATCTGTGGGTGAAGGCCTTGCTCTCTTGCCTTTCTGAATATCATATTCTAAGCCTTGCGGTCTTTTAGCGTGGAGGCTGCCAGATCCTGTGTGATCCGGATTGGTGCTCCTTGATATTTGAATTGTCTCTTTCTGGCTTCTTATAAGATTTTTTCTTTTATTTGAAAGCTCTTGAATTTGGCTATTATATTCCTGGGTATTGCCTTTTCTGGGTCTAGTGTAGAGGGTGATCTATGGATCCTTTCAATGTCTATATTGCCCTCTTGTTGTAGAACTTCAGGGCAATTTTGCTGAATAATTTCTTTTAGTATGGAGTCCAAGTTTCTATTAATTTCTGCTTTTTCTGGAAGACCAATGACTTTCAAATTGTCTCTTCTGGACTTGTTTTCTTGGTTTGTCACTTCCTCATTGAGATATTTCATGTTTCCTTCTATTTTATCAGTCTTTTGACTTTGTTTTATTTTTTCTTGTTGTCTTGAGAGATCATTAGCTTCTAATTGCTCAATTCTAGCCTTTAGGGACTGGTTTTCAGCTATAATCTTTTGGTTTTCCTTTTCAATCTGGTCATTTCTGGTGTTCAATTAGCTTATCAGTTCATTTGATTTCTGAGCCTCACTTTCCAATTGCAAAATTCTGCCTTTTAAACTGTTATTTTCTTGCCAGATCTCTTCCATCTTTTTCATCATCTCAGATTTGAATTCTTCAATAGCTTGTGACTAGTTTTCATTGTTTTGGGAAGGTTTGGATATGATTTCTTGTTTGTCCTCCTCTGTTGTCTGGATTTTCACTGTGTAAAAGTTGTCGAGTATTCCAGAGTTCTTCTTGATAATCTTTTTCCTCTGGGCTTCCCGATTTTGGCTTGCCATTATTGTTAGCCCAGGCCTTCTGCGCTTTATTCTCACAGAGTCTGTCTGCACTCTCTAGGCTCCCGAGGTCGCAGGTCCTGTTGTTCTCTTGAGCCTCCTGGTCGTCCCTGGTCTGCCCCTCTGCCCGAGGCTCTTTCAGCAGTCTTAGGGGCTGCTTCCACAGCTGCGCTCCATTTTGCACAGGGTCCCCACTCGCGGTCCAAGCCTGCGCTCGAGATCCTTGTCCTCGCCTAGGGCACTGCCTTCACCTGCGCAGACACTCAGGAAAGTCTGTTCGCATTCTTTAGCCTCTTGGGGTCCTAAGTCTTGCTGCTCTCAAGAACAAGCCTTGGAGCTGCCAGTGACTTAATGGGTGCCCCAAACCTGCTTTAACTCTAGTGCGCTGGCTCTGAGCTGTAAGTGGTGTGGGGGGTGGGGGAGGGGCTTCTACCTCTCGTGTTTTAGTGAGAGCTGTTTCACCCCTTTATAGCGTGGAAATGCCCCGATTCCACGTGCCTTCAATGCTGCTCCACGTTGTGGGGTCCCTTCGTTCGTCTGGATTCGTTTTTATGTCCCCTTGAGGAGTCCTGTATGCTTCGGTTAGGAGAGATCAAGCTGCTGCTACTTACTCTGCCGCCATCTTAACCGGAAGTCCTAGCTTGCTTTTTAAAATTTCAACATGAATTCTCACAAGAAACTTTAAAAACTTTCCTTCTAGGTATCTATCCCATTCTTTTCTTTTTATTTATTTATAAATAGAATTCATCCATAAGTGTCCCAGCCCATCCCCACAGAGGTATTGTCCGGAGACACGTTCTTACAAATTAAGTTTTCATATTTTCACCTTTCAGTTCACTATTGGGAAGTAATATTCACAATTTATTCTTATAATATTAATTCTTTTGCTGTTTATGATGTTCTCTTGATTCTACTTATATCACTGTTTGTTATCCTATGTAGTTCTTTCCAAGTTTAAAAAAAATTAGACTGCTCATCAATTCTTTTTTTTTTTTTTAAACCCTTACCTCTCATCTTAGAATCAATACTGTGTATTGGTTCTAAGGCAGAAGAATGGTAAGGGCTAAGCAATGGAGGTTAAGTGGCTTCCACGGTCACACAACTAGGAAGTGTCTCAGGTCAGATTTGAACCCAGGACCTCACATCTCTGGGCTTGACTCTCAATCCACTGAGCCAGCCAGCTGCTCCCGCTGCTCATCAATTCTTAAGGAACTATATAGTATTCCATCAAAATTATATACCACAATTTGTTTAACCATTCCCCAACTGATGAACATCCCCTCAGTTTCCAGTTTCTTGCCACCACAAAAAGAGCTGTCATAAATGTTTTGGGACATACTTCTTTGCACATTTTGATTCTTCCAATTTCTTTTTCTTCTTTTGTTTACTAACATTTCTAATGCTCTGTTAAATAATGTTGATGATAATGGGCATCCTTCTTTCTTTCCTGATCTTATTGGGGAGGTTTCTAACTTCTCCTGATTGTAAGTCATACCTGCCAGTGCTTTAAGGTAGATACTTGGTTATCATTTCAAGAAAAAAATCCATTCATACTGATGCTTTCCAGGGTTTTGAATATGAGTGAAAGTCATATTTTGTCAAAGGCTTTTTCTGTATTGTTAAAGAGAAGACGGGGATGAGAGAGGACACTCACACCCAGACCTCTGCTGGACTGAGCCTGCCAGCTTTCTCCTTTCAACAGCTGCCCAGGTGGGGAACTACTGAGAAGTTGTGTGTAGTTAACTTCTCTAGTTCCTCAACCTGGGGTTGGTATCAATGTTGATATGGGCTATTGGTGCGCTGATTGGATAACACTATGAGTCTGACTGCGTGACTTTCCTCCCCTTCCCAGTGGCTTTAAGATATATTTACCACTCAGGAAAGGTACTTCAATCTTTGACTTGGTATCAATGGACTGTATTTAATTCTGGCTTAACAGGATTAGGAACAAGGGAAAGGACAGAGGATCTGGGAGTGCTATTGCTAGTTGTCAAAGTAGATTAGTGGTTCCCAAACTTTTTTGGCCTACCGTCCCCTTTCCAGAAAAAATATTACTTAGTGCCCCCTGTCACATACTATCACCTCCCCCTTACAGTTATTCACCGCCCCCAAATGCAAGTGTGGCCATCACCGCCCTGCCCCTGGATCGCTGCAGCACCCACCAGGGGATGGTGGCGCCCACTTTGGGAATCACTGAAGTCAATGATCAAAACTATAGAGGTTGTTGGATCAGGTAGAAGCTGGAGATTCTTCACCCTCTAACCAACTCTGGCTCGACTTGGCTGGAGCCAAGCCAAAGAATAGGGAAGGCTGTTGATGATTTTTCTTGAATGACAGTGATACTGCTCTCTCTCAGCTCTATTGATGATAGATATAATAGCTCTCTAGGTCTCTCAGGCAAGGAAGTTGAATTGCAGATATAGGGCCTACCCTCCCTCTCTTGAACCTCCCACTTCCCAAGATTGATCCAAAATGAGCTGTCTTGTGCTGTGCATGATGGGTATTTATACGGTTGGCTCCAATTGACTTTTGGCCTTGGCTCATGGCACCTTGCTACATTCCGAGGTCTCCAACTGACGATCTTGTCACTCAAACTGGTGTCCATTTTGTCCCAGAAATTCAATATAACAGTATCTGTTGATATTATTATATGGTATTTGTTACTTTTGTTATTGATATTATCAATTCTGTTGTTAGTTTTCCTTATAGTAAACCATCCCTATATTCCTGGTATAAATCCTGTTTGGTCATAATGTATAATCTTTGTGACATATAGTTGTAGTCTCCTAACTGTATTTTATTTCGAACTTTGGCATTCATATTCATTAATGAGACTGGTCTTATAGTTTTCATTATCTTTTTTTGCTCTTCTTGGTTTAAGTATCAGGACCATGTTTATTTCATAAAAGGAGTTTGGTAAAAATCCTTCTTTATGTGTTATTTCAGATTATTTATTTAATATTTGAATTAGTTGATCCTTCAATGTTTGGTAGAATTGACTTGTAAATCCATCTGGTCCTTTTCTTTTCCTAGCTTGTTCAATTTCTTTTTTTCTAAAGTAGGTTTATTTAGATAGCCTATTTCTTACTCTGATATTCTAGGCAGTTTATATTATATTCTTCCATTTCTCTTACATTGTTAGATGTGCTTTCATAAAATTGAGCAAAATAACTGGTAATAATTGCTTTAATTTAATCTTTGTTGGTGGTATATTCACTTTTTCCATCTTTAATGCTAGTGATTTGATTTTATTCTTTTTAAAAATCATATTAACCAATGGTTTATCTATTTTGTTGATTTTTTCCCCATAAAAGCAGCTCCTAGGTTTATTAATTCAGAGTTTTCTTACATTTAATGGTGCTTAGTTGGGGATTTTTAATTTGTTCTCTTTCTAGTTTTTTAAATTACATTCCCAATTCATTGCACTTTATTTTATTAACATAAGCATTTGAAAATAAAAGTTTTCCTCTAATTACTGCTTTTGCTATATCTCATAGATTTTGGTATGTTGTCTCATTATTATTCTCTTTAGTGAATTTATTTCTTTCTATGCTTTGTCCTTTAACCTACTCATTCTTTTTTAAATTAAATTTAGTTTTGTTCCCCAGTTACATGTAAAAAAGTTTCTAACATTTTTTGAAGAATATTGAGTTTCAAATTCTTATCCACAACCTCCCTTGGTTGTATGGTATATGGTAAGCAAGCTCATAGATTTTACATATGCAATCATGGAAAAGATTCTTTGTGGAAGAAAATTCAAATAGAAAAAAAATTAAGAAAGTGGAAAAAGTTTCTTTTGGTCTAGATTCAGGCTGTTCTTTTTCTCTGGAAATAGATGGCATTTTCTATCATGAGATATTTCCTTCTATTTTTTCATTCTTTTGACTTTGATTATTTCTTCATGTCCCATGGAGTTATTTGCTTCCATTTGCTCACTTCTCGTTTTTAAGAAATGATTTTCTTGAGGGAGCTTTTGTACCTCCTTTTCCATTTAGCCAATTCTACTTTGTAAAGGGTTCTTTTCCTCAGTGGAATTTTTTACTTTTTTTCCCCCCAGAGGGCCAATTCTTTCTTTCAAGAAGTTTTTCTACTTCATTGCATTTTTGTATATCCTTTTCCATGTGGCCAGTTCTGCTTTTTAAGAAGTTCTTCTTCCCTTTGGATTTTGGTGCCTTTTTTACCAATTGGCCTATTCTGCTTTTTAAGGTGCTAATTTCTTCAGTATTTTTTGTGCCTTCTCTATTAAGCTGTTGACTCTTTTTTCATGATTTTCCTGTGTTACTCGCATTACTTTTTTCCAGTTTTTCTTCTACCTCTCTTATTTGCTTTTTAAAATCCTTTTTGAGTTCCTACATTAATTCTTTTTGGACTTGAGAGCAATTCATATTTTTCTTGGAGGCTTTGGATGCACCAGTATTGACTTTGTTGTCTTCTGAATTTGAGTTTACCCTGTCACCAAAATAAGTTTCTCTGTTGGGTTTCTTTTTTGTTTATTTTCTTGTCTTTTTCTTTTAACTTAAAAAACTGTTAAAATTATATTCTGTAACTGTGATGGAGCACTATTCCAAGATTAAAGTTCTTTGTGCATCTGCCTTAAGAGCTGGCACTGGGGATCCATCTGCTTTCATTTCTTCTAAGGTGGAATGATGTAAGGAGATGTGTGTTTAATACTTTCTGGTACTATGTTCTGATTGGTGAGTAACTCCCTTGGAACTATGACCAGAGTCCTCTGTTTCCTTGACACTGCAAGTGCTGGTGTATGCTGGTACTCTTCCTCACCCTCGGACTGGTTCAGGACTCTGACCTGATTTTGCATATGGGCAATGGGACAAAAGTCTTGCACTCAAAGCCAGTAACGGTACCCCTGTAATCTCTTTCTGAGCAGTTGCCTAATCCCCCTTACCATCTGTGGCTGAGAGTTCTGGAAGCCTTGACTGCTTTCTTCAGTTGTGCTTGAGAGCTGTTTATTGCCTTGGTGGGGTCTGCCCTGGTGTGGTGGGCTCCACCTCTACCAGAGTGCACTAGATTCCCCATGCTAGCTTTCTCAATTTGGGACTGAAAAGTCACTTCACTTTTGAGTTATGCTGCTCCAGAATTCATTTTGAGGCATTATGTAATTACTCTTTGGAAGGTAATGTGGTAGAAATCAGATAGATCTTTGTACTTTCTCCGCCATCTTGGCTCCACCCCTAACACACTCATTCTTTAGGATTGTTACTAGCCTCCAATTAGTTTTTACTTTTTGTTTCCTTGGTCCCTTAATTATATACAGTTTTTATTGCATTGCATCCTGAATAGGAACCATATATTTCTGCTTTTTCACATTTAGTTATAATGTTTTTGTGTCTTAATATAGGGTCAATTTTTGTAAATGTGCCATGTGTCACTGAGAAGAAGTTATATGGTCTTTTCTATCCCTATTCACTCTTCAAGATATCTATCATATTTAACTTATCTAAGATTCTATTCATCTCCTTAACATCTTTATTATTTTTTTGTTAGATTTATCTAGTTCTGATAAGATAAAATTAAAGCCCCCCAATTATTCTTTTATTATATATTTCCATCTGTAAATCACTTAATTTATTTTTATTTTTTTAAAACTCTTACCTTTCATCTTGGAGTCAATACTATGTTTTGGCTCCAAGGCAGAACAGTGGTAAGGGCTAGGCAGTAGGGGTTAAGTGACTTGCCCAGGGTCACACAGCTGGGAAGTGTCTGAGGCCAGATTTGAACCTAGGACCTCCCATCTCTAGGCCTGGCTCTCAATTCACTGAGCTACCCAGTTACCCCTTTCATTTTTTTTAAAACTTGGATGCTATACCATTTGGTGCATATAGATTTAATATTGATAATACTTCATTATCTATGGTACCTTTTAATATTATAATTTCCCTATTTATCTCTTTTGATTATATCTGATTTAAAGTTTGTCAGAGATCATGATTGCTAGCCCTCTTTTCTTTGTATCAGCCAAAGCATAGTATATTCTGCTCCAGCCCCTTTATTTTTTTATTTTAAATATGTCTCTCATTTTAAAGTGTGTTTCTTATAAACAATATATTGTTGGGTTTTGATTTTTAATCCATTCTGCTATTTTTGTTTTATGGGTGAATTCATCCCATTCACATTTAAAGTCCTAATTACTAATAATTGTTTTCCCCACTGTTCTGTTTTTCCTTATTCTTTGTCCTTTTCCTCTCATTTTGTCACATTCGTTATCAGATGCCCACATTTTTTTATCCATTACCTTTCCAATTCTTATCCCTTCTTAGGGATAAGAACCTTCCCTTATGCTTTCTTTTTGCTTTCTAAATTGCAAATTGGCCCATCTTTCTAAAGGTCCTTTCCCCCTTACCTTTTAGTCCTTATTCTATCTGCCTTTCCAGAAGTCCCTTATTTATCCCCTCAACCACTCTTTTATTTCTTATTATGAATTCTAAAAATCCCTCGTATCTTGTCCTGAGATTGACTTCCTTATTTATTCACCTTACCCCACCCTCATTTCTTATTATGTGCTCCTTTCTAGGTATCCCTCCCCCCTGGTTCCTTTTATCTTAATCTAGCCTTCCTTCTCTCAGTGCCTCACTTTCTTAAGAATATTCTTAGTCCCTCTTTTTTCTGTCCTCTTTCTCTCCTGTTTTTCTAAATATTAAGAAAACTTATTTAGTTGGGACATGCTGTTCTCTTTTTTAACCCAAATCTGATGAGAGTAAGGTTCTAGTACTACCAGCACTCCACCAACTTCTCCCCTTTTCTGTAGCAGTTCCTCCACTCATTCCTCTTTTATATGAAATAAATTGTTCCATCTTACCTCTTCCTAGATCTACTTTATTATTGTTTTTGCTAATTACATTATTCAACTGGACTTTTAAGTGTTCTATTTATTCTCTTTCACAGTACCCAGGTAATGAGGTCATTCTTAAGGGTTATAGATGACATTTTAACATATAAGAATTAAACAATTTGACCTTTTCAGTCACTTATTATTAGTCTTTCATAATTACCTTCATATGTTTCTTATTGGTCAAATGTCCATTTCCCCCTTGGTATTATCATTATGCTCAGCTTTGATGTTATTCTTAATTATAAACCCAGTTCCTTTGTTCTTGAAAATATTGTGTGCCATGCCCTTTGTTCTTTTAGTGTTGTGGCTGCTAAATCTTATGTTATTATGAGTGTAGCTCCAAAGTATTTAATTTTTTTTGTTGCTTGTAATATTTTCTTTTAGCCCTGGGAACTATAGAACTTAGCAATAATGTTCCTGTGCATTTTCATCTTTGGGTCTCTGTGGTGGTGGTCAGTGGATTCTTCCAATTTCTATTTTACCCTCTGGTTTTAGAATTTCTGAGCAGTTTTCCTTGATTTTTTTGAAGTATGGTATCTAATCTTTTTTTTTTTTTAAACCCTTGTACTTCAGTGTATTGTCTCATAGGTGGAAGATTGGTAAGGGTGGGCAATGGGGGTCAAGTGACTTGCCCAGGGTCACACAGCTGGGAAGTGGCTGAGGCCGGGTTTGAACCTAGGATCTCCTGTCTCTAGGCCTGGTTCTCAATCCACTGAGCTACCCAGCTGCCCTCTAATCTCTTTTTGATTGTAACTTTCCTGGAATTTGATTCTTCTTATATTATCTCTCCTTGATTTATTTGCTAGGTCAGTTGTTTTTGTGAGATGTTTCATATTGTCCTCTATTATTTCATTCTTTTGATTTTACTTTATTATTTCTTGTTTTCTTAGGAAGTCATTGGCTTCCTTTTGTCCAATACTAGTTCTTAATGTATTATTTTCTTCTTTGAGTTTCTGAGTCTCTATTGCTCTAATTTTTTTTTTTCTGATTTTTCCTCAAACTCTACATTTTTTTGAGGTCTTTCTCTTTTTAAAGCTCTTCCAAAAAGCTCTTTTTGAGCTTGTGGTCATTATTGTTTTTCTTTTCTATTTTAGAAGTAGGTGTTTTTATTTCATTTTCTCTGAGATTGAACTCAGGTCTTCTCTGTTCCCCTAATAGCTATTGATAGTTGTGTTTTCTCTCTCTCTCTTTTTTTTTTTAATCTGCTGAAGCCCCAAAATTCCAAGGGTATTGGGGGATGGTGCCTCAGGTTCAAGGTTTTTTTTTTATTTGATATTTCCTGGGCTCTAGTTAGTTCTTCCAATTTCTATAATCCAAGGTCAGGTGTAATCCCCAGTCCCCCACTCATGTCCTCAGCACTCAGGCTGTGATTGGACCAGGGTATTCCAATCAAAGTCCTGAGTAGTTCTGTCACTGCAAGCAGACAGTCCATCTCCCTCTGTGGTAGCAACCAAGGGACTTAACTCTTCTGAGGGTGACCATAGCTGCCTGGGTCCCAGTTCCTCAGCACCCACCCTCACCTCTCCTAATGCCACAGGTTGGGCTAGAGCAGGTGTCTAGTCCTCATACTTGGGCCTCCAAAGTCCCTTTTTGGTGAGGCTGAAAGTGCTGCCCGTATGGCCTGGTGCCTATAGACTGACTCTGGGGTGTCCACTCCATCACCCCCAGCTGTGGTCAGCCCATGCAGCTGCTCCCAGGGCCCTCTGCCTGCAAATTCCAGGAGTATCCTCCAGGAGGTTCAACAGATGAGGGGGGGTTGCTAGTCCTGCCTCCAGGGCTTGCCTTGTTGGTTCCTGCTGCTCAGGTTCTGCCCTGAAGGCCAGGAAGGTCCCAGACCTTCCCTCCCCAGCTTTACTCCTGATTTTTTATCTATTTTTGCACTTTTAGCATTGATTTTATGGAGATAGTTCTGATTGTTTGTGGGAGGTGTTGAGGAAGCTTCATGCCCTCCTCCTTATCTCCCTCATTTCACTCTTTGTCAGTAGACATGTCTTCTCTTTTTAAACTTAATTTTCTGACCTCTTTTCCCTCTCATCTCCCTATCAACTCCTCACCATTGAAAAAGAGATTTAAAAAGTCCTTGGTACCAAATAGGAATGGTCCAGTAAAACGAGTTCCTGTATTTTCCATGGGGCAGGAATGAAGGCGCTCAGGGTGCTGATGCCCCAGAGAAATTTAGCCTTCCCCCCCTTTGCACCTGGTTTCTCCTATGTCTGACAGATTAGGCAGGTGTGTGTAAGGCGTCCTAACTGCGCTCACATTTAGTGACCGTGTGCTCGGGCTCCCCCAGAATCTGCACCATGAGGAGGATGAGGAAGGATGGGGAGGCCGAGCCTCGTGTCTCCTGCTCGCCATTCTGAGCTCCATTTCACTTCGGTGGTGTTTTCTTTCCCCCCAAACAGTTGCCAAAGATCTCCTTATAGACTCTTTGGAAGGAGAGGACTTTGAGAAGGAATTCTCGTTTCTGAACAACCTGCTGAGCCCGAGCCTAGGGCCGGCCCCGGACGCCGCCCTGGGGGCAGAGGCTCTGGCCGAGTCATCCCGCTTCCTCCCCTCACAGCTCTTTGACCTGGACCGCCATGCAGCGGGGACTTTCAGCGGTGAGTGTGCCGGGCACCTTCGTTTCTTGTTTCTCTAGGCAAACCGTTCTACGGGAGAGGCGAGCCGCACTCGCCGGGCCTGGCGGCGCAAAGCTTCCGTGGCGGAGCCTGGTTGCCCCTCGAGAAAGCCCAGCCAGGGGCTGCTGGTGCGTCTTCATCTCCCTCATCGCCCGTCACTGCCCTGAAAAACAGGAAGCTTCGGGACAAACACAGGCTCGTGCCCAGATTCCTTTTCATGTGGAGCTGGGGAAGTCCGCTTATTAGTGGCCATAATAACCGGACAGAGACTCCCAAAGTGGGATGTTTCCGGTGGTCCAGGGCTTAGCAGCGCTCAGAGGACGAGCTTCCCCAGGCGGCTCCTTCCAAGTGCTCCATCTGGCCGCTCCTCCAAGGCCGCCCTCCTGGGAAGGGGGCCCGTGTGGGGTCTCTACCAGCCGGTGGTGGTCGCATTCTGCCATCAGCACCCCGAATTGCGCAAGGTTAGCCTCAACCCCAGTCCCTTCCCAAGGGGTGGATGACGAACTGAGCCGACTATTTCTGTCCTCTCTCGGCCGGAGCAATGATGATAAACCTTCTTGTGTCCACGTGAACACCACGACTCACACAAGCATGTTAGGCCGTGGCAGTGAGGGCAGAGCTGACGTGGCTTTCTAAAGGGGATATTAAAATCTAAGTTCACACTTCGTGACCCCCAGAAACATTTTCTGGGGCAAACCCGCACATCCAGAGGATTTTGAATGTTTTGTTGCCTTTTTTCTGTGATGGTCTCTAACCATTCATTCCTTTTTCTCTAAGGCTGGACCTCCCAGGGGGAGTCAGGACATTCCTCTTCTCTCGCAGATTCTGATGACCGTCCAGTGCCTTTGCAGAGTAAACCAAAGAAATCGGCCATTTGTAAGTCGTCTTCTGTTCTCACAAAAAGAATTCAGGGAGCTCAGATAGAGCGAGTCCTCTCCACGTCATTGGGAGGATGCTCTGCGCACTAGGGGGAGATGGTTGGAACAAAAGGGCCCGCTTCTCCCCGGGGTGACTGACGCCGGGCCCGACGCCCCGCTGCACAGGCTCCGGCCGCAGGCACACGCACAAGCTTGGGCCGGCTCGGGGGCGCGCCCGCTCTCATGGCCCGAGTGGCTCCCAGGAGAAAGGCGGGAGGGCAGCTCGAGAGGTGCAGGCGGGGCAGGCGGCCCAGGTTATAGGTTCAAAGACAAAGCAGCTTCCTCCGAGGGGCCTCCCACTTGCTTTTGAATCTATCTCAAACCATCCTCTGACTTTCTGTAAGTGTGAAGTGGATGTTTAAGGGGGCCTCCAAACACCCAGGTTCACCCTCTTTAACACTATTCAAAAAGACTGAGAAAACCATCTTTCAAGGGACTGTATTGATTGAGAGAGCTCTGGGGGGCCCGTCTCCCCGCGTGGGGCTAAGGCAGCGCTCGCCGGCCAGCTCGGAGGAGAGGACAAGACAGTTTAGGAGCCCTTCCTTCAGACGAACATTTTAGAGAAATGGCGGGCAGTTGGAGACAAAGGTCTGAGCCACAAAGGACAGGAATAGGGAGATACAGAGAAGGCTTTGGGGCTGGCCAGAGGGGCCTTCTGCCGGCTCCTGAACCCCCCCACAAGCCCGAGAGACGGGGGGCGACCAGCCTGACCAGCTTCCTGGACCAATAACTTGAGAATTATGCACTCATGTCTCACTCCACATGTTTCTATTAAAATCCTTCTGTCTTAGAATCAGTACCATGTATTGTTCCAAGGCAGAAGAGCGGCGAGGCTGGGCAGGGGGTGAAGTGACTGGCTCAGGGTCACCCAGCTGGGGAGCCCACAACACCCGCCGTCATCTCGGTCTTCCCTGAGAGCCTTTGCCATGGGCAGTCCTCCGGCCCGGCTCCCCCCAGAGCCCCCCTCCCGGGAGGGGCTTTGTAGCTGCATCTCATTAGACCCCTCTTGGCCATTTCTATGTGTTTGGCTGACACTAAAGCCGCCCCCTCCCCCAAGGAGACTCCCCAGCTCGTGTCCGGCCTCCCCTTCCCGGCCCCCTGAGGCTGGAGGCCCCTCCTCTGGCTGTCTGTGAGGGGGCCCCGCTCCCCCCGCCTCCTCCCTGCTCCCCAGTCTGGGGAGGCCGGCCACATGCTGCCTTCGTACAGAGAGAAAAGGAAAAGGGAACGACGGCCCCGTCTGATGGTTGGTGGCCTCGGCCGTGTCTACACGGGCTCCCACGAAAGGAGCTGCTTGGCAGGTGTGTGTGGGAGCCGGGGCTGGGCGGGCCCTGCACTAATGGCCCTCTTCTTCCAGCCCCAGCAGGCGGGAGCACCCAGGACATGTCGGCCTGGTTCAGCCTCTTTGCGGACCTGGATCCCCTCTCGAACCCGGATGCCATCGGACACTCGGACGATGAACTCCTTAATGCCTGAGTGACCGGCCAGACCCCCACCCGGCCCCGAGGTAGCCCAGCTTGTGACACGCGGCGCGGCAGGGATTCCCAGGCGGGTGGCAAAGCCTCTGTGGGCCGGGGAGAGCGCAGGGAGAGGGAGGGTGCGGGCCGGCGCGGCCAGCCTGCACACGGGCTGCTCCAGACCCAGATTCCACTCATTCCCTCGGCCTGGAGGGACTGCGGACAAGGAGGCCCGGCCGAGCCCTCCTCGGCCCCTCCCAGACGCCCGGCCTTTGCTCCCTTTTTTCTGGCCGCCTTCTTTGGTCCATTTTTTAACCCGTCACTTTCTGGCTCTCCCCGGCCGTGCCGTGGCCTCCACCCGTGCCCAGACCAGGGCGGGCTGCTCCGGGGAAGGCCAAGGCCCGAGCGGTCACGGGCAGCTTCATTAAAGACTCCTCCAGCAGCCGCGTCCGGCGCTCCTCATTCCGCTCCGCTGATCCCGAAGCGCCTCGAGTTCCCACGCAGCGGGCGGCCCCGGGGTGTCGGGGTACCGCGGCGACGGCTAGTTCTTGGTGCTCTCCAACGCCGCCGCCGCAGGGGCTCAAAGAGCGGCTGCTCTGAGCCCCTCGGACACTGCGCACACCCCACGCGGCTGCGTTTGGCCCTTCGACGCCCCCCAATACCGTCCCTGGGAGGGCCTTTAAGCAGGCAGGCCTGCCGCCGAGGGCACCCAAGACCCAATTCAGAAGCACCCAGTAAACTTCTCGCACAAACTTCCTTCTGGACTTCAAGCGAAGGGGAGAACGTCTTTCCGGATATTTCTGAGACAGTCTGACGCCCAGCCCAGCTTAGGGTGACAGTTAAATGTGGCAGGCGAGGCCGGGAGACCCTTTCTAAACCTCTCCCTTTGGAGTCACCAAGAGGCAGTTCCGTGTAGCCTTTCAAGGTCTCCGAGCGTGAGAATGTCGAGGAAAAAACGCCCCTTTTATGCTGCCTGGTCGGGGAACAACCACCAGAGCTCTGGCTCCGCGTCCTTATCCCGAGAAGGGATTTGCACCCTAAGCGAGTCCAGGGAACTTGGCCCCTGACGGAGAGACCCCGAGGCGAGGACCGTCTGCGGCCCAGGATCAGGACTCGCCTGACTTTGCACTTTTGAGATCTTTCTAGAATGTTAGAGTTCTGAAATGGCGTCGGGACCGAAACCCTCGGGGTCCCCTCGAGACCAGCATCTGCATGAGAAGTCCCGTTCCGTGGGGGCATCACGCAGCGTCCGGGAGCCACTGCCGAGACGGACGGACGAATGAAGATCTTGCTGCACTGTTTGCATCCGTTATCAGGGCTTTCACTGAGAAGCTTCACTGAGTTCACGCCTTCTCCCAGGACAGCACAAAATGGGGCGGCTGGTATTAAAGGCAGGCCTTGCTCCGGGGGCCTGCCAGGCTCTAGTTATGGCTGGGTTAGAAGAAGCTTCCCCAAAGCCGGCAGACTTATACTTCCTCACTGCAGGGGGGAATCAATCCATCAGTTCTAGAATGTGAAGAAATAAAACTGCAAAGAAGTTCATGAACTTGTCGGGCATTAAGAGTTGAAGAACCTGGGAAAAGGCCGGTTTTTAATAAGGCCATTTGGGGCACAGGGTTCACTTGGAGAAGACAAAAGACAAGCACAGAACAGACACCGGCTTGTCTCTGAGGACAGCCTCAGGCCTTCCTCTAACTAAAGATGTAAACAGGATAGCCAAAAGGCAAATAAGTGAGAAGGCCGAGCTGGTGGGAGGGAAGCCAAGATTCTGAAAAACAGGTAAATTTATCTTCTCCCAACTGAAACTGGTTCATGAAGGCATTCATGTGATTCAATAGAAATATTTTCATAAATCTTTTTTCTCTAAAGAAAAACTGGGCTTAAAAAATGTATCAGAATCCCGAGAGCATGTTTGGAGATACTCTCAAAGTCAAAGAATGCTCTTCTGTAAAATATCTACAATAAAGTAACTTTTTCATTTCAAATACAAAAAATTCCCAGAACTGATCTATCTACATATTTTAGGTCTTTAGCCATGAGGTCTCTTCCCCCCCCCCAAAATTATTTTACTTTCTGTCTCTAGATCTTCCCTAACCATCAAGGTCAGCCTAATCAAAGGAAAGGGAAAGCAAACAGGGCAGTGAAAGTGGGTCACCTGGCACTTTCCATCCATTTGATAATACTAAGTAAAAATTTTATATCTAAGTTGTGGCCCTGGGAAAATTCTTGTTCTTGAATTTCACCCCCAACAAACTTTAAATAAGGGGAAAGAGAGGAATTAACAACGACCCCTTCTATTTGTATAGCACTTGAGTTTTTAAAGCATTTCAAACGGTTTCATTTTGATCTTTACTACTACAGGAGGTTTATGATTTTTAAGATTTCAGACCTACCATTTTTATCCCCAAATCCAATCTTCTTCGCAAAACTCAGTCCTAGGCATAGGCTGTGGCACGGAGCAGTAATACTCCATAGGCTAGACAGGAGCTGCATACTTACTTTTACAAGGGTCACGTAATAAAAAAAAACCAATTTAACAACACAAGAGACATTCTGGAGAGTTTATTCAAGGGCTATGAATCAGGTGGGTGTGGCTAGGTTTAAAAGCTTCTTCTAAGAAGAACCATCTTGCAGACTTCCTCTCAAATCCGTATTTTAGTAAACAGAAAAAAAACCCAGCTCGAAACAAAACTCTTCTGCATACCCGAAGACACACATTTGAAAAAAGGAGCTCTATGTAGCGCAAAGACTGTAAACAACACACTGTAAATCTCATGTAGCTTTCTGGTAAAAATCAAGATTTTAAAAACATTGATAAAAATGACGACTTATTTTGGCAAGAGAAAAAAAATTCAGACTTTCTGTCATGCTGGAAGTGAACTGCTGTGAAAACTACCATCCACTATTTTCAGAGAAGGCTTCTAGAGACCAAGTGAAGGAGAAATGATGGCAGCTGCTGCCAAAGGGAGGCTTGTTGCACATTTAATACTGTCAAACCAGGTAACGAGGAAGATTAAGATGCTGGAAATCACATCAGGGCTAATCCTACATTCTGCAGAACTTGTCCCTCCTTATCAACAGAACTTTAGGTCAAGGAAGGAATATAAATGGTTCAAAAGGAAGAAGACAAAGGAAAAATCACCTACCATATCCCAGCTTGGTAACTCGAATCACAACGGAAGAGCTTTAACAGAATTAGATGGGTACTACTAAATTCTAACTAATAAAAAGGATTTTTAAAAATCTGATTTTAACTATGATTTTGTTATTTTGTTTTTAATTTTTAAGGAAAGTAGTTCTGTTAAAATTTTTGTAACTGGTAGCTTTTTTCATTACTTACCAGGCATCGCCCAGGTTTCTCTACTGCTAAAACATAGTTCTATATTCCATGGTATCTATGACTAGTTAGCAGGGCTGGTTACAGCGGGACAATAGCAAGGTCTGCTGTATTCTAGGAGAAAAGATGACCATCTCCTCCTTCCCCCCCAATGCTGGTCTTGCAAATACATGCTACTGGTCAAAAGTGGAGCATAATCCATCACTCTTATGGAAAAAAAAGTTCCAAGGACATGGCCCTCCTGGCAGGGTTCTTCCGAATGAAATAACTCACTAAGCAAAATCACCTCAAGTTACAACTGGAACCTCTTGGAAAGCCAATTCTTAATCATTAGCAATTTTCTTTCAATATTCATCTGGATTAGCACTCTTGGGGCTTCTGGGGAGAACAGCAAAAAAGCAAGGGCTGACTACATCGTCTTGCAACTTTGCAAATGCATCCATTTTTTATATCAATCCACTGCAGATCACACCATTTACAATGAATTATTAGAGACCAGGATATTTCCGGAATGAAAATACAGTCCAAATTTTCACGGAAATATTTTTTTTTAACAGCAGGGAGGGAAAAATATGTTAATTCCACCAAGATGCACAAATATCTTGCCTTTACATAAAAAAACTACTTTTTTCCATGAGGCACCAACAATTCTTAAGGTACAATGTATACATTTAACACCTTTTATACATATGTTAATATTTAACATCATTAACACTGATGTACAGAACAATTTTTTAAACTACTTTGTTTTCTTATAGTGCACACCCTCATTATAAGTTAAAGATCTCAATGTCTCCCAAAATTCTCTTTTCTTTATCATCACTAGCGTGCATTTGTTGTTGACTATTCTGCTTATCTCTGAAGAAAACAGATTTCAAACTAGGTCTAAGCCTTAAAGTGCTGAGTCAGTTTTTTCCAAGATTAATGGTAAATTCAGCGCCAATGACAACTGGATTAAATAACCAAGATCTTAATTATTATGAAATTACTCTAAAGCACAGAATAATAAAATGAACCCTGTTGATGGCACTTTTATTTGTTCCATTTAACAAAAGAAATGAAAAATAGCCTTGTCTTACACAGAAGGAAAACAAAACCAATTTGTGAACAACATCACCTTCCAGCAAAAGCCACATGCTGGGGAAAAAATGCTTTTTGCTTCACCAGTCATTTAGTCCACAGGTAAAACAAAAGGGCCTCTTCATATTTCAGTATTTAAAAAGTCCAAGTAGATTTTCAAGCTTAGGTAAGAATTTTTTTACACATCCTACTGAGGAACCTATAGGACTGTAAAACCAATTTTAGTGCTCGTGTTAAGCCATATTATCAAAGGGAAAAACAAGCAATTGCAATTGGTACTCAAGAGAACTTTAAAGGACAAGATCACAGGATTTCGAGTTGAAAGGTATTTTAAGATTTCATCTAGTCCAACCAAACACTATCATTTACAGATGAAGAAACTAATCAAGAGGGATTGACTTCCTCGTGTCACTGTGGTTGTGAGACTCAGATCTAGTTCTTCTGACTCCAAATCTTGTTTCCTTTCCATTATACCAAACTACCTCCTAGTCAGGTTTAGAGATAATAATGAAGCTACTTAAGAAAAGTCTTATTATCTAGAGAGAAATCTCTGCAGTAGCAACAGCTCACTCCTAACCCTCCACCTGAACAGTGGTAAAGGGTACAATTTATTTTAAAAGTGTTAGACTTTGAGTTGGCTGGCCTGAATTTGAATCCTGGCCCAGCCTTCTAGTTAATTATGACTCTAAACAAGTCATTTAACCTCTTTTGGCCTCAGTTTCCTCATCTGTAAAATTAAGGAGTTCAACTAGATGATCCCTCAGTTTCTTCCTCATCCTAAATCTATGATCTTTGGCCTGAATATGTCGTTCATACCACCTCTGCCTCTAAATACACACACACTCACACACACAGATATGTATGTGCCTGTATACATATTGCCTGTTGAATAATTTTAGAATATGTTAGCATTTTCTAAGTTAAGATTTGGGGAAAATGATACCATTAGCATTTTTATTCTATTTAATGGCTCACTCAATGTAAGTATTTTACTGGGGTAGCAATGCTACATGTAAGATTTAAGCCTCATTTTATGTCCATGAAAAGAGACAGAAGGGTGAAAGGCAGACAGCTAGAAAGTAATTCTTAAATACCTGCTTTGAGGATAATTTGGAAATGCTTCAGATTTAGTTATGTGGAACATTCATAGGTATCCTCTATATTGGATATAGGTATATATCTGGGTAAGAGCTGAATGAATTAGTTCACAAAGTGCTCAATTTGTAACCAACCTGAATTACCTAGGATAATTATAGATTTTTTTTTTAATGGAAGGTGTGCAAGAGGAAGAGAAAACATAGCAAGGATTATTAAAACTTATAAATCAAGAGAAACTAGTGTTCTCAGCCACTCATTTCAGCTTCCTCCTACACCTTTCGCCAGAAAGCAGTGATGACAAAGAAACTAAATCAACTGATTTGTTTTACATCTCTTCATTTCACTGGCTATTTATTTTTAAAGTAGTTAATGTGCAATGAATTATCTCAGACAAAAATAAGATGGCAGAGAAATGGAGAGTCAAGATAACAAATGGACTCCTAAATAACTGAAAGCTAACTGCAAAAGGAGGTAATAGTATACTTGGAATTAGTCTCAGACAAAAAGGGCATCAAAGTACACTGTACCTACCAAATGATGTGTACCAGATTTATTTCAAATGTTTGCATATGGCTAAGTCACATCATTTTAAAATTATTTAATTCACCAATTGTTTGAAAGGAACATGAATACAAGTTTGGTGTAATTTTTTGAAAAGGCTTATTCCTACCACCAGTTTTTCCCAGAAGAGGTAAAACTGAGAGCTTAGAAAACTATGGCTGATAGAATATCAAAGGTTGTTCTGTCCACTTCAGGTGCCTACTCATGGATTCTGGCTGTAATATTTGTAGGGGCAGAAAATTATTGCATATTAAAAGATAACGTATGAAGCTTTTAAAAGGATACTTCTATCAGGATGCTTTACTCTGACAACAGCTACCCCTCAAGCTCTCCAAAGCACACGCACTCGTGTTATCTCCAGTTTTTTCTAGGAGTGGCTCTGATCCCCAAAGCCCTCTGGCTACCTGTTCCTTGGCTTACCTAAGCTGAAAGTTGTGCCTCTCTCAGAGAGAGAAGGGACCCTCTTTCATTTCTTTTCTACTTTTTCTCTTACATGTAAAAAACAAAACCAAACAGAAACCTATCCATACCCTCGGACGACTGGGATCAGCAAACTAGTGCCACCTAGCTTAAACATCGGGGAGGGGAGGCGGAAGGGGTCGGGCTACAGACTGCAGTGAACACAGCACAATCCCGGCCAGCGGCGGCGGCCCGGAATAACTCCACAACACTGCAAGCTCACAAAGGCAAGGGAAGGGATCCATGCACAGCCACGTCGGGGACACACGGAGGAGGGAAGTGAAGAAATGATTGTGTGTGTGCGCGCGCCGGGGAGGGGGAAGATCACATGATTCACACATGGCTGATAACTAGATGGGGGTCGTTACTTTTTGGCTCATTGATTTTCTAACAAAACTCCACTGATAGCATATTAAAGCACTTGTATCCCGAGTGTAGTTTTCTCACCATGCAGATAAAGGTATACAGGAATCTTAAATGTGGAAGAGGGAATAGCACTTTTTAAAAGGATGGTTTATCCAAAGCACAAAACTTCTGACATCAAAAAACAACATCACATAATGAACTAATATTGCTTTGTGTCTTTTTTTTTTTTTTACATACAAACGTTCAATGCATTTATTTATCTGTTGTTGGTTGGGAGAAGAACACAGTCAAGAGACTAAGATTGCTGGAAAATTTCAACAATCCCTTTGGTCCCAGCAGCTGGAGAACAGCTGAGAATAGCATACACATCTAGAAAAGGAAACAAAAAAACAGTGGCCAGGGAAATGTCTTCTGAACATCCTATTGTCTGCTATGCATCTGAAAATTAACATTTGTTATTATTATAAAATAGTCATTTTCATATAAAAGATGGTTCTTGCAGCATCAAGTAACTTCTCCCTTTGGTAATTATGTTTGCAGGGATCTGTTTGCTTTTAAAAAAAGTCTAACTTGGGACACAAAAAGTATTGTGATAAAATGGTCCTCCAAAAGTAATGAATGATACAGCCTTTTTCTTTTAACCAGTGCTAAAAAAAAAGAAAAAAGAAAAAAAAAGCAGGATGTGAAGTGAGTCTGAGGCTCCCAGACGGGCAGCGTGGCGAGGGCTGCGCTCTCAGGGAAGCTCCCGACATCCCCGCCACAGACGCCTCAGGCCCGTCTCCCGCCATCAGCCTCAGCTGCTGGAAGGAGGCGTGACTTGGGATGTTCCTTCACACCTTCATCCCAATGGGTTTCTCTTCGGTTCCTGGAGCCAGGGACGAGCCTCGCCACCTATCCCTCGGCCTCCTCAAACGGTCCCGCCTGCTGGAGCAGAGAGGCCTGGGGGAGGACGGTACTCGTTCCTCGAGAAATCCGGTCTTGTTCCGGGTTGGCGGACAGGGAGGCCATGGCGAGAGGCTGCAGCAGGGTGGGCGCCATGCCAGTGGAGACAGTCAGGCCGTGGCTGGAGCCCTTAAGGGTAAGATCTTGTGTGGGAAGAAGTGGCTTGAGGATGCTGACGAGACAGAAGGCAGAACCACTTTTAGGAATGAAATTCACTTTATTCTTGTCAGGGCAGTAAAAGGCTGGGATTTCATGCAGTTGCTTTGGCCTAGACAAAACACAGACAATAAAATGATTTCAGGGTATTTTGTCTATCTCAGTTTTCCTGGTAACCTAGAAGAAGCACATCAAGCACATCAAGAAAATGCACATATATAAAAACGTGCCCCTCCTCTGTTGTTAGTGAAATAAGCACTTAAAATGGGGCCTGGGAAGATGCTATTGTGGAGGGCAGAAACGACAATGGCTGCAGCTGCCAATTCCTTGGCAATCACCCTCCACCAAATCAATAAGGAGCGGATAACCCCCTATTTTCAATTCAGGAAGCAGTCAATAAGGGGAATTACTAACACTGGCATAAAGAAATAGAAAATAGTAATGTTTAGATGGAGGAAAAAGCTTTATTTAATGTATGTAATTACAATACTGCATTTCAAATGATAAAGTCATATGAAATGTCTAAAAATAGTGGTTATTAAAAAATAAGGCGCTATCATTTTACACAGGTCATGGCACTAATTGCTATATGCTACGTAGATCAACAAAGTCACCGTAAGCCCAGGATCTTAGGCATTGTGAGAAGCGAGCTAAGACGATCCCCTCACTGTGTGGCTCTTCTAAGCAACATGATGTCAGGCTGCCCAACAAAACCAAACCTGACCCTGTGCTGTGGTTTTAGCAATCTTTTCTGAAGACTCGCTAGGAAGGAGGAAGCAGACAGTGCGCTGGTACCAAGTTCAGAAGACTGAAGGCCAAGTCGTCACCCTCCAGCCTCCCTCTCTCTCCCGACAGCGCCAGGGGGACTATTTTACTCTTTCAGAAAAGTGCCCAGGGACCTACCCTTATTTAATCAACAGTGACATGCTATCTCAGTGTCAAAACTGTATTCTTGATAAAAGAAAAATCTTTTAAGAGTCCATGGGTATAATTTCCTTTAAGCTAAAAAGGTGTTAGACAAACTAACATTTTTTCTTTTCAGGTTAAAAAATAAGCTATTCAAATATATTCCAAATAAATCTTAAAGATACATAATTTTACTTGACTGAGTTTCTATCCTAGTAAATAGTAATTAAAAAATTATAAATAGCAAGATTTGTTATGTTAAAACTCCAAATTTCCAAAACCCAAAGAAACTTCAACGTGGCTTTTGACTTGAAAGAAATTTTAAGAATTTTAAAATAGTGCAGGTTTTAAGAACTTAAAAATTTGTCTGAAAGCATCTTTACTTTTCCCCATTAAAAAAAAAAAACGAACTCTAAAGCATTTCCCTAGAGGACTTACTTCTCTGCTTAAAAAAAAAAACAAAAAACAAAAAAACAAAACAAAACTACATTAAATCTTTTTCAATTATTCATTTGAATACTCTAGAGTCAGTCTTGACCCTCTAAGAATTTGGGATGCACAAAATTTAAGTAGGGAACTTTTTTTTTTTTAACCCTTGTACTTCGGTGTATTGTCTCATAGGTGGAAGAATGGTAAGGGTGGGCAATGGGGGTCAAGTGACTTGCCCAGGGTCACACAGCTGGAAGTGGCTGAGGCTGGGTTTGAACCTAGGACCTCCTGTCTCTAGGCCTGGTTCTCAATCCACTGAGCTACCCAGCTGCCCCCTAAGTAGGGAACTTTTTATGTTTTATATATCTGAAGCCAATCATTTTCAAATTTCAAAATTTGGTAAAAAGCTGTATCATTATATTGCAGCCTGGTTTTAATACATGTGAACTTGTTTTTTAAAGGCTTAAAAATATATTTTGGCAAGATATCCTCTGACACAACACAAAAACTACTCTATCAGGAAATAGAGCAGTGGAGTCAGGAACAAGGCTATAGAGCTAAGATAATACAGAGATTACTAATTTGGAAATTTTACAAAGCAATTTCCTAAAAGCATTTCTATTTGTTTCCTCCCCCACCCAGATTCATTTGTCTATAAATAAGATCTTTCCAATCTAGATTATAGAGTTCCAAAGAAGGACAGTGTTTATAGATCTATTCCAAACCCCTCACTACAGTCTGAGACTTAACAGCGGGGCAGTGACTTGCCTAACATCACACAGCTAAGGAGTGCTGTGGGCTTTGGAACACAGGCCTCAGGGCTCCATGCTTAGTGCATGGTCACTCCTTGCTGTGGCCTCTCTTGTCACTTCTAGATCATTGTTCAGGTACTTTCTTTTAGCTTTCATGCCATTCTACAAACATTTATGCAACATGTATTATGTGTGCTGTGTGGGTGATACCCTAATAGGCACGCAAAGAGAAGCCAAGCCAGGCCTTCCCTTTAGAGATCCTGCCATTCAGTAGAGGGTTGTGATACACAAATAACAAATAATTTATATGAGGCACATAAGAAATTTGCTGTGCAAGGCCGGGGTAGAGAGGTGGGTCATTATCAGGGTGGGGAGGGGTGAGAGTCAAAGATAAAAATACAAAGTGTTTGAAATGGGGAGACCAGGTAATGGCAGGTCCCCTTCTCATAATTAATTTGGGGCTGTGTGGCCCTGGGCAAGTCACTTGACCCCCATTGCCTACCCTTACCGCTCTCCTGCCTTAGAACCAATACAGAGAGTTGATTCTAAGATGGAAGGTGAAGGTTTAAAAAAAAAGGGGGGGGAATTAATCAATTAATAAATATTTATCAAGACCCAACTATGTGTCAAGCACTGTGCTAAGTATTAGAAATACATAAAAAGGCAAAAGAGCCCAATATGGGAACAACCAATCTGTACAAAAATGAGCCCCACATATGGATAAGCATAATAAAGAGAGAGGGAAGGTACCAGAATCAAAGAGACACTGAGAAAGGCGTCTGGAGCAGGCAAATTTTAGCTGGGAAAGCTGAATGGGCAGAGATATGGAGGGAGAGCATATCTCAGGGTGGTGGCACTTGATTGAAGAGTGGGTTTGGGGAGTAAGGTGTAAGGAAGCAGGCACTCCCTTAGGAAGGATGTCCAACACCAGAGCACTTTGTGTCAATACCTGGAGGCAACAGGAAGTCACTGAAGTTCAGTGAGAAGGGGAGTGGCAGGATCTAGACCTGCATTCTGGGAAGCTCAATGAGTGAGTAAGCAGAGCTGGATGGCAGATGCAGCACGAGAAAAGGAGAGGAGGGGGCATTCTGGAGAGACTGGGGTCCTGCAGCAGCTTGGGTCCCTGCCTGCTGAGCATCACCATCTCCCAGCCTAAAAAAAGACCCTAATAGGATTGATAGACTGGCTAAAAATTCTAGCACAAGAGTAATACGTATTTAAAATGGAATAACCAACTACAAATGTACTAAACTAAAAAATCTGTCTGTTTAAATTTCTGGGCAACTTTAACGAGCCTTTGTACCAAAGAAAGCAGTGGCACAAGATGCCAAAATCGTTTCTGTTGAGTCAAAGACCATTTGATTCTTTATTTTGAACTTTTAAATTTGTTTTGGGGTGAGAGACAGTGAGGAGACCAGGATGCCTCCTAGGTTGTGAGCCTGGACGAACAAGAGGATAGTATTGACATTACATTAATAAGCGAACACTGAGAGGGAAAATGATGAATTTGAGTTTAAGGTATCTCCTGGACATACATTTTGGAATGTCTGGAGAGGCAAGACTGTGAGACAGAACAGAGTTTGGATCAGGATTGGTAGACTTGAGAATCATCAGCTGATAGAGGATAATTATATCTATGGAAGCTAATGAGATCACCAAGGGACATCAGATTAAGAAACAAGTTTTGTCTGTTAAGTTTTCTTCAAGTATCAGCTCAGCAATCATTCTGCTTAAAAAGAAATCTTACTAGGACATTCTCAGCTGCAAGTATACTCCTTCCCCAAACTACCTTGTTTCTCACACTTTGCACCTATCTTCAAAAGTGTACATTTACTTATTTATTTGGATGTAATCAATAAGAGAACTGAAAGAAAAACTCGACAGCTGAGAAAAATTCACTTAAGAAATCAACTCCCTAAAAAACAGAATAAGCCAAAAGGAAAGTAAGGCACAAAATTACCTTGAAGAAAACAACTCCCTAAGAATATAATGGATCAAATGGAAACAGAAGCCAAAAATCCTAAATGTTTTAAAAACAAACACTTTAGAAAGCAACTCTTTAAAAATTAGGACTGGCCAAATGAAATGGAAGCACAGAAACTGAAGGAAAAAAACAACTCCCTAAAAGTTAGAATTGGACAAACAGTAGCTAATGAAACCATAAAACATTAGGAAGGAAAGATACATTTTTTTTTAAACTGAAAAAAAAATAGAAGTCTGAAATACTTCACTGGTAAAATGGCCTAAAAGCCTGGACACCAGATTATTAGAAATCATCAGAGTACCACCCTATAAAAACGGTTTTTTAAACAAACAAAACCAATGCAACCAAAATGAGAAGGAAAACAACAAACTGGGAGAGCATTTTTATAACAAAACTCTCTAACAAAGGTTTAATTTCCCAAATATATAATGAACTAAGTCAAATTGACAAAAAAATCAAGCCATTCCCCAACTGTCAAATGGTCAAGGGATATGAACAAGCAGTTTTCAGATGAAATCACAACTATCAATATACATATGAAAAAGTGTTCTAAATCCCTCCTGATTAGAGAAACGCAAATCAAAACAACTTGAGAGACCACCTCACATCTAGCAGACTGACTAATATGACAGTGGAATCTGTTGGTGATGGAATACTACTATGCTAAAAGGAATAATAAACTGGAAGAATTCCATGTGAACTGGAAAGACCTCCAAGAAGTGATACAGAATGAAAAGAGCAGATCCAGGAGAACATTATACACAGAGACAGATACACTGTGGTACAATCAAACATAATGGACTTCTCCACTAGCAGCAATGCAATGATCCAAAACATTTCTGAGGGACTTGTGAGAAAAAAACGCTATCCACATCCAGAAAAAGAACTGTAGGAGGAGAAACGTAGAAGGAAAACATTTGCTTGATCACATGGTTCAATGGGGACGTGATTGAGGATGTAGACTCTAAATAATAACTCTACTGCAAATTTAGGTTTTGAACAATGATACAAGTAAAACACAGTGGAAATGCTTGTCAGGTCTGGGAGGTGGGGTGGGAAGAGGAGAGGGAAAGAACATGAATCATGTAACCATGGGAAAATAACCTAAACAAACAAAACAAATAAATACCAAAAAATTGAAAATTAGGAAAAAATAAAATAATAAAATTCAGATAAAAAAGATTAGCCTTTTAGCATGATATTACATGGCATTAATCACTTCCATTTGAAGGTTAAGTGGAAACTCTTCAATTGCATGGTTAAATATGTTTTAAAATATGGAAATTCATTTTCTTTAAAACCCTTAACTTCTGTGTATTGGCTCCTAGGTGGAAGAGTGGTAAGAGTGGGCAATAGGGGTCAAGTGACTTGCCCAGGGTCACACACCTGGGAAGTATCTGAGGCCAGATTTGAACCTAGGACCTCCTGTCTCTAGGCCTGACTCGGACCTCCCGTTTCTAGGCCTGACTCTCAATCCACTGAGCTACCCATCTGACCCTGGAAATTCATTCTGCAGTAAATACCAGGCTCTGAAAAATGCTACTGGAACTGTAGTCTGAGCTCAGAAAATATATCACAGATGTGTGTGGGAATTGGACATCACACTTATTTTAACTTTTGGTAGCCCAGGAAGTATGTAAAGCTGCTTGTGATTCAAACAATGTTAGTTATTAATCAAACTGATTTTATCTCAGTATATTTCAAATACAATTACTGTTTTGCCTTGTAATTTTAGTTGAAGTTCATTAAGAAACATCAAGCCTGCAGCAAAAGCTAATTTCCAAATCTATTTAGTATTCAAAATAGTGGTTTAGGTGGTTCTTTTCATTCAGAAAAATGTCAGACTTGGCTCTGAACACAAGAGGGCCTAATAAAATCTTTTTTTAGTGTTCTTTTAAAAAAAAAAGAAGGAAAAAGGAAAAAAAAAAAAAGAAAACTACCCTAATATCCTCAAACAAGAGGGAAAAATAGAAATTGAGAGAATCCACCCATCATCTCCAGAAAGAGACCCTAAAATAAAACACCCAAAGACTATTATAGCCAAAATCCAAAACTCCCAATCCAAGGAAAAAGTACTGCAAGCATCCAAAAGGAAAAGTTCAAATATCATGGAGTCACAGTCAGGATTTCACAGGATCTTGTAGCTTCTATATTAAAGGACCAGAAGTTATGAAATAGGATATACCTAAAGGCAAAGGATCTAGGGCTTTAATCTAAAATCGCATTCCTAGCAAAACTGACCATAATCTACCAGGAGAAAAAAATGGATATTTAATGAAATAAACAAATACCAGACTTTTCTGATGAAAAGACCAGAGCTGACAAGAAATTTGAAGAGCAAATTCTATTTTCAAGAGACACATTGGTAGAGTAATAGGAGGGAAATCCTGAAATGGCTCTAAATATCCTTCCAAGCTGATCTTTAAAAATCATCTCAAAAGGACTTAAGTCAAAGCAGAATGAACATGGCATGAAAGGTAGGCAGAGAAAGGGGGTTTCCACTATATGTGGGCAAAACTATATAAGGAAAAACGGAAGCCAACTACCCCCTACTTACCATGCCAGACACAGAGCCAGGATGTGGGGCAACCCCCGAATTCTAGGAGGTGGGCTACACTAAAGAAAAAGCACTGCAAACCTAGCCCTGGAGGCTCCAGGCCCTGGCAGTGAGATCTGAAGTGTGGTGGCAGCAGGGGATGCAGCTGCAGCAAAGATAACCTCGGGGCTAAACACTGCAGAAGCAGCCTACTCCCCCCCAAAAACTACAGCAGACCCACCTCTGGAAACCTCAGGCCCTGGAGGTGAGGGTCAGAGAGCCCTATGGCACTGCATTCACTCCCTGGCCTCTGATAGGGAAGAGAAGATAGCCCCAAGGCAAAGTCCTGTGAGCCAGAAGCTAAGGTAGAAATGATTTCTGTAATAGGTAACCTCTGGGGAGAAGATGGAGACCAGCTTGAGTGACAGATTGTCCGTTATAGAACTTAGAATTTATGAGCCAAGGGCAAAAGACAGTTGAGACTACCACTATAAAAGCCCAGGGGCAAAAGACTTCAGGGTCTCATTCTTGAGAAGGGGCTCGTGGGTGGTGAAGGGTGGGTAGGCCTATAGACCTGCATATCCAGCACTTGTACTGATTGTCTCATAATATCCATTGACCTATTACTGAACAAGGCTGACAGATAGACATCAACACCTGCTATGAAGAAGAGTATCACAAGCCCTTCCTTTCACTTGGTCTAGACCACAGCCTGGTCTGACCAGGGTCTGGGAGGGAGAGAAGCCTCTCCAGCCAGCTGTGCCAACCTGTTACTTATTGATTAGCCTAATCTAACCCCAGGAGGGTTTAGCATAGCCATCCCCAACACCACTTTCCTTATCCTGAATCCTACCCCTTTGAATTATAGCATTAAACCTTTTGAAACAGATCTCAAGTGAAGACTGATATCTTTCCAAGAGCAAGTGAATATTACAGCCAAAGGGGAAAGGGGAATTTACCTAAATCGCAGTCATTCGGTGTTATCCAATTCAATACCAATACCAGCCTTATTACAAACCTTTATCCTCTAACCTAACCCCAAGCCAAGTAGCCAGAGGAGCTGTGTGAACAACATACAGCTTCTCACTTGATAACTTTGGCTTGGGCACTGTTTGTGGGGTCAAGTGCTTAGCTGAGCTGAACATTCATAAGCCCTGGTGGTTGTCAGCACATCTTTGGGGGCCACCCAGGCATCCTTATGCTCAGACTAGATCCATTTACCATCTAGGCATCTTGGGCCAGCTTATCAGGCCCATCTAACAGAAGCGCCATACCACCCTGTATAACAGTTTTTGGCATAGCAAAAGGGAATCATAACCTAATAGGTGTGGGAAAGATGGCTCTGGCACAATTTTTATTCACTGTTACCAGCTTCACCCTGTTAATTTGGTCAGTGACGCAGGGAGCTTACAAACTTTGGTTTGAAGTTATTCCTGACTATTGCCTGACATTATTACTGATATATGATTCATACAAGTGGCTGGCAGTGACAATGGCAGAATTCATATCCTATCTGCCTACAATGGGAGCAATTATAATATCTGTGATTCAAGGACTATGGGGACTCAAAAAGATCTTTGACTTAGTCTGGGGTACTAAGAAAAATACCAATGAGGAATTGTTACAGGTTATGAAGGAACACATTAAGCAACTCATCGAAATAAACAAAAAGATAAGAGAGGGCCAAGTTCTAGACTCACACACCATCATGCAGCTGGAGGTTATAGAAAAATCCCACAGCCAAGCCTACTGCTAACCCTACCAAAACCATGGCAAGTTCAAAGACTACCCCTGCAAATGACAAACTGAAACAGATCTGGTGGGACCCAGTATCACCTCTTTGTTCCCCATAGTGGATCAGACTCACATTAGGCCAGACGGGAATATAGTCCACATGAAAACTTACAAGGGTTTCATGACCCAAGATCTTGAAGTGCTCAGAAGGAGGTTCCCTAAATATTTTCTACCTCCATACAAATCAGTGAAAGAATAAAAGAGTACCTTTGACCTTTTCAATACTAACTTTGTTGACATTTAATTTTTGCTGGACAAATTTTATACACCATCCGAAAAGGCAAGGTTCCTTGAAGAGACCAGAACTAATGAAAACCTAACTTCCTGACCACCCGAGCACCAAGACTTAGAAGTTTTCTTCCATGCAAATGAGATATTTGCTCCAGTGCAGAACTGATTTATTGGAGGCATTAAAAATACATGCAAAAAGACCTAATGCCTAGAACAAATATGAGAAATTAAAGCAGGCAGAAGATGAACATCCTAGCCTATTTCTAGATCGATTAGTTGAGGGATTGGAGAATTTATTAGGGTATCATTGTGATCTGGCTGCTGAATCCCTACCACATATTAGGAGGCAGTTCATCAAGGGCACTACAATCCTAATCCAAATATATTTCAGACAGAACTGTCCTCAGTGGGAGACTCTCTCTCTGAAAGAACAGAGACAACACATGACTTACATATGTGACTCTAGGTAAAAGGAACAAAGAACAATGAAAGAATTAGAATCAGAGAAAGACAGGTTGATTTCTGACCTCAAGAGGCAGTTAAAAGATGCAAAAAGAGAGAAAGAGAGGGAGGAGCATGATGGGAGTGTTGAATTCTGAAAAGCCATGGACTAGTATTCCTTGTTCTAGAAGACTTTTTATTATTGACCTGATACTGTCTGCTGCTTCCTTGCTAAGTTTTAATTGAGGAATTCTAGGTGGTATTCCTCCTTTGACTTCAATCTTTACCAGTCCTCAGGTAGGAAAATGAATAAATAACAGCAAAGAAAGCTTTTGACCCTGGAAAATTTCTATGGAGAAAAAAACAAAAAACAGAAGTAACAGAAGAGGGTGAGAAACAAGCAAACACTTAAAAAAAAAAAAAACAAAAAAAAAAACAAACCAAAAAGGGGAATCAAAAGATCATGGATGAAAATTAGTCTTTAAAGATTAGAATTGGGAAAATAGAATCTAATGAGTTCATGACATAAGAAATAATAAAACAAAATCAAAAGAGAGAAAAAAATAGAAAAATACATGAAATTTCTCATCAGGAGACACATTAAATGTGAAGTAAAAACTTAACGGTTTTAATAAGGCTGAATTGAGTACATTCATATCTGGGATGGTGATAATGAAAAATTAGGATATCTATGATGCTTGAAAAAGGTAAGATATTGTATATCTTTATTACTACTAGAGCTATGAAAAAGAGTATACATAGAAAGAAGGAAGGAAGCTAAATAAGATGGGCTGATATAAAAAAGGGATGGTAAAAGGAACATATGGGGAGAAAAGGAGAGATGGAGGGTAAATTGCTTCTTATTAAGAGGACGAGGGGCAATACACAGAAATTAAGGGTTTGAAGGAAAAAAAAAAAGAGTAAACAGGGTGAAAATAAGATGGCGGGAAACACACAATTAGTAAGTATAGCTGTGAATGTGAACCAGATGAACAGACCTATAAAACAGAAAAGGATACCAGAATGTATTAAAAACCAGAACCCAAGAGAGGTGAATGAAGTCCTAGAAAAATTAGATCTAATTGATATGTGGAGAAAAATAAATAGGGACAAAAAGGAATACACCTTCTTCAGCTGCACATGGCACATTCACAAAGATCGACCATGTAATAGGGCATAGAATCATTGCAAACAAATGCAAAAGAGCAGAAATAATAAATGTAACCTTCTCAGATCATAATGCAATAAAAATAATAATTAGT
>NC_058132.1:596595110-596668788 GCF_016433145.1 Gracilinanus agilis | reverse complement strand
TGTGGACTCGAAACTACCACACCAATGCAACTACCAACAATTTGGAAATTGGTCTTGATCAAGGACACATGACAAAACCAGTGGAAATGTGCATCGGCCATGGGTGGGGGGAGTGCGGGGGGTGAAGGGGAAAGTACGAGCATGAATCATGTAACCATGTTAAAAATGATTATTAATAAATGTTTAATAAAAAAAATAAATACAAATCAAACATAAAAAAAAACCAGAACCCTACAATACATTGTCTACAAAAAACACATTTAAAACAGTGAGACACACACAGAGTAAAGAGGCTAGAACAGAATCTACTCTGCCTTAGCTAAAGTGGAAAAAAAACAGGAGTAGCAATCATGATCTCAGACAAAGCAAAAGTAAAAATGGATCTAATTAGAAGAGGTAAGGAAGGAAAATAGGCACCACAGACAATGAAACAATATAAATATTAAACATTTATATACCAAATAGCATAGCATCTAGATTACTAAAAGAAGTTAAATGAATTACAGGAGGAAATAAACAGTAAAATGTTACTAGTGGGGGACACCTAAAGTGTCTCCTCTCATACACAGATAAATCCAACCAAAAAATAAAGAAGAAAATAGTTAATGAAACAGAACTTTAGAAAAATTGGATATGACAGACCTCTGGAGAAAACTGAATAGTAATGGAAAAGAAGATACCTTTTTCTCAGCAGTACATACTTTTCATAGCATAACACAATAAAAATTACACTCAAAAAAGGGAAGTAGAAAGACTAAAAATAAACTGGACACTAAATAATTTTATCCAAATGAATGACTGGATTAAAGAATAAATCATAGAAACAACAACTTCTTAAAGAAAATAACAATGAGATAACATAACATAACTTTATGGGATACAACCAAGGCTGTACTTAGGGGGATTATTTATATCCCTAAATGTATACATTAAAAATTTTAAAAAGGCACAAAAATGAATTGGGCAGGCAACTTAAAAAAACTAGAAAAAGAACAAATTGAGCATCCCCAATTAAATTGGAAATCCTGAAAATCAAGGGAGAGATTAATGAATTTGAAACTATGGAAAGCACTGAAATAATAAGCCAGGAAGCTGGTTTTATTGGTGGCTGGGGGTGGGGAGTGGAGGGGGATTGCAAAATAGATAAAACCATTGGTTAACTTGATTAAAAAAAAAGAAAACAATTACCAGTTATTGAAAATGAAGAAGGTGAAATCACAATTAATGAATAAATTAAAGCAATTACTGGGAGTTATTTTACCCAACTATATGCAATAAATTTGACAATCTAAGTGAAACACATGAATATTTACAAAAATATAACTGCACAATTAACAAAAGAAGAAATAGAATACTTACACAACCCATCACAGAAAAAGAAATTGAAGAAACAACCATGAAAGAATTCTTTAGGAAAAAGCCCCCAGGGACAGATAGATTCACAAATGAAGTCTACAAACATTCAAAGAACACATAACTCCAATAAATACATAAAGCATTTAGAAAAACAGGTAAAAAGGGAATCCTTCCAAACTCTTTTATGACACAAATAGGGTATTTATACCTAAAGTAGGAAAAACTAAAACAGAAAGAAAACTTTAGACCAATCTCCTTAATGAACACTGATGTAAATATTTTAAATAAAATGCTAGCAAGGAGATTACAACACTATATCATAAGAATCATACACCATGATCAGCTGAGTTTTAGACCAGGAATACAGGGATGGTTGAATATTAGAAAAAATCATCAGCATAACCAACCATTTTCATTAATAAAACCAACAGAAATCACATGATTATTTCAATAGATACCAAAAAAAGCATTTGGTAAAATTCAAGGGGCAGCTGGGTAGCTCAGTGGATTGAGAGCCAGGCCTAGAGACAGGAGGTCCTAGGTTCAAATCCGGCCTCAGACACTTCCCAACTGTGTGACCCTGGGCAAGTCACTTGACCCCCATTGCCTACCCTTACCACTCTTCCACCTATAAGTCAATACACAGAAGTTAAGGGTTTAAAATAAAAAAATAAAATAAAAAAAAAAATTCAATACCCATTCTGTATAAAGGCATTGGAATAAATGGAGCCTTCCTCAAAATGACAAATGGCATCTATCTAAAACTCTCAGCAAGCATTATTTGTAATGAAGATGAACTAAAACGCTTCCCAGTAAGACCTAAGCAAAAAGAAGAATTTAAAAAAAGAATAAAAAAAAAACCATTAAAGGATGACATTATAAGACAGAGAACATCATGAAAAATAAGCAGATAATTTTGATGACATTAAATTTAAAAGGTTTTATACAAATAAAATTAATGGAACCAAGATTAGAAGGGAAATAAGTTTGGGAAAACAGTTTATAGCAAATGTCATTGACAAAAGTCTCATTTCTCAAATATATAGAACTGAATCAACTTGATAAGAATATGAAGTATTCTCCAGTTGAAAAATAGTTAAAGGATTGTGTTATTTAAAATCACTTGGGATACTTGGAACTACATTTCCCGTGATCCCCAACAGGTTTCCTGTTTTGGATTACGTATTCAAGATGAGGGAAGGCTTTAAATGGGGGAAATGACTTTGAACTCCTCTTTTTTAGTTACCCGAGCGGGAAGGTAAGAAAGGTAAAATGGCTGAGGCAGGAGTTTGAATACTTACAGGCACGTGGTCTAATGATTTTATCTCTATCAGCATGGCTTTTATTAAAATACTATTCTCCCTTAAAATCTCGGCCCTCATCATTTTTAATAACAAAAGGATGCATCTTTACCAGATGTGACATCTGCAGTAGACAAAACTGTGGGCAGCTAGATGGCACAGTAGATAGAAGTCAGGTCTGGAATTGGGAGGATCTGGATGCAAATCTGACCTCTGACACTTCCGAACTGTGTGACACTGCACAAGTCACTTAACCCCAATTGCCTGGCCCTTATTTCTACTTCTCTTCTTGCCTTAGAACCAATAATCAATATTGATTCAAAGACAGAAAATAAGGGTTATCTTTGATCCAGTCATACCACTGCTGGGTTTTTACCCCAAAGAGATCATAAGGAAAAAGACTTGCATAAAAAAAATATTTATAGTCGCATTCTTTGTAGTGGCAAAAAACTGGAAAATGAGGGAATGCCCTTCAATTGGGGAATGGTTGAATGGTATCTGCTGGTAATGGAATACTATTGTGCTCAAAGGAATAACAAATTGGAATAACAAATTGGAGGAATTCCATGTGAACTGGAAAGACCTCCAGGAATTGATGCAGAGTGAAAGGAGCAGAGCTGGGAGAACATTGTACACAGAGACTGATAACACTGTGGTAAAATTGAATGTAATGGATGTCTGTACTAGCAGAAATGCAATGATCCAGAGCAATCCTGAGGGACTTATGAGAAAGAATGTTATTCACATTCAGAGGAAGAACTGTGGGAGCAGAAACGCAGAAGAAAAACATCTGCTTGATCACATGGGTTGATGCGGACATGATTTAGGATGTAGACTAAATGACCACCCGAGTGCAACTATCAATAATATGGAAATAGGTCTTGATCAATGACACAAGTAAAACACATCGGCTATGGGGGGGTGGGGGGTAGAGGGGAAAGAAAGAACATGAATCATGTAACCATGGAAAATTTTTCTAAAAAAAAAAAGAAAGAAAATAAGGGTTATTTAAAAAGAAAGAAATACAAGTATACTATTCTGTGTTCACCTAATTTACTTACAGTTTCCTTCTTTATATTCAAGTCATTCACCCATTTGGAATTTATCTTGGTGTAGGGTGTGAGATGTTGATCTAAACCTATTTTCTCCCATACTGTTTTCCAAATTTCCCAGCAGTTTTTGTCAAATAGTGGACTTTTGTCTGAAAAGTTGGGCTCTTTGGGTTTGTCATACACTATTCTGCTGACGTCATTTACTCCAAGTCTATTCCACTGATCCTCCCTTCTATCTCTTAGCCAGTACCATATTGTTTTGATGACTGCTGCTTTATAGTATAGCTTAATATCTGGTACTGCTAAGCCACCTTCCTTCACGTTTTTTTTTCATTATTTTGAACACAGAATAGTATACTTGTCAGATCTCTGGGAAAGGAAAGACTTTAAAACCAAGCAAGAATTAGAAAAAATTACAAAATGTAAAATAAATAATTTTGATTAAATTAAAAAGTTTTTCTACAAACAAAAACAATGCAACCAAAATCAGAAGGGAAACAACAAACTGGGAAAAAATCTTTATAACAAAAAATTCTGACAGAGGTCTAATTACTCAAATATATAAGGAGCTAAATCAATTGTATAAAAAAATCAAGCCATTCCTTAATTGATAAATGGGCAAGAGACATGAATAGGCAATTTTCAGATAAAGAAATCAAAAGTATCAATAAGCACATGAGAAAGTGTTCTAAATCTCTAATAATTAGAGAAATGCAAATCAAAACAACTCTGAGGTATCACCTCACACCTAGCAGATTGGCTAAAATGAAAGAAGGGGAGAGTAATGAATGCTGGAGGGGATGTGGCAAAATTGGGACATTAATGCATTGCTGGTGGAGTTGTGAACTGATCCAGCCATTCTGGCTGGCAATTTGGAACTATGCTCAAGGGGCTATAAAAGAATGCCTGCCCTTTGATCCAGCCATACCATTGTTGGGTTTGTACCCCAAAGAGATAATAGATAAACAGATTTGCACAAAAATATTTATAGCAGCACTCTTTGTGGTGGCAAAAAACTAGAAAGCAAGGGAATGCCCTTCAATTGGGGAATGGCTGAACAAACTGTGGTATATGCTGGTGATGGAATACTATTGTGCTTAAAGGAATAATAAATTGGAGGAATTCCATGTGAACTGGAATGACCTTCAGGAATTGATGCAGAGTGAAAGGAGCAGAGCCAGAAGAACATTGTACACAGAGACTGATACACTGTGGTAAAATAGAATGTAATGGACCTCTGTACCAGCAGCAATGCAATGACCCAGGACAGCTCTGAAGGATTTATGGAAAAGAACGCTACCCACATTCAGAGGAAGAACTGCAGGAGAGGAAACAGAAGAAAAACAACTGCTTGAATGATGAGGATATGATTGGAGATGTAGACCCGAAAAGACCACACCAATGTAACTATCAATAATATGTAAATAAGTCTTGACTGACCACACATGTTAAAAGCAGTGGAAATGCGAGTTAGCTGGGGGGGTGGGGGTCTGAGGGGGTGAAGGGTAAAGTAAAATATGTAACCATGGAAAAATTTTCTAAAAAAAAAAAAAAAAAAAAAAAAAAAAAAAAAAAAAAGGGAAGAAAATGCTGGAAACGACTGTTAAATCAAATCATGATTCAAAAAGATCTTGATGGGTTAGAACACCGTGGTCTGAGTGTAATAAATTGAAAATTAATTGAAATAAATGCAAAGTCCTATACATAGCCTCAAATAAATTTAAACATATGAGATTGGAGTAGAAAAGCTGGTGAGCCATTTGTCTGAAAGCAATATATAGCTGTGGCGAACTGCTGTCTGATTATGAATTTCTATGGTATGGCAGCTTAAAAAAGCTAAAGCAATTCTGGGTAGTAATAAGAAAGGCATATTGTCCAGGATTAAAGAGGTATGTTATTTTTTTAAGACTAGGACAAGTAAGAGAACATTTAGAAGAAGGGTCTCATGAGATCAGGTGAAAGAACTGACAATGTTTAGGCTAAATAAAAATCACAGAAAAGAGGTAAAAAGGACTCTCCTAGTTACACAGTCCAACCTCATCCCAAGAGAAATCTTTCACTGTAAAACACCTTATACATTTTTAGAATTGTCATTTGACCACTTCCTAAAGAAACCCAGGGGGCGGGGGGGAAAGGGGGAGAAGAGGGGAGGGGCACCTATTACCTTTAGAAGCACTATATTTCACTTCTGAACATATCTCATTTTTTGAAAGTTTCTCTAGACATAAAGCCGGAATTTTCCTTTTTCTAACCTTTATTCATTGCTCCTGACTTTGTCCCCTGGAGACCAAGCAGAAAAAGACACATTTTTCTTCCATGGGACAATCCTCTAAGACTTTCTTTTTTTTCTTAAACCCTCACCTTCCGTCTTAGAGTCAATACTGTGTGCTCCAAGGCAGAAGAGTGGTAAGGGCTAGGCAATAGGGGTTAAGTGACTTGCCCAGGGTCACACAGCTGGGAAGAGTCTGAGGTCAGATTTGAACCTAGGACCTCCCGTCTCTAGGCCTGGCTCTCAATCCACTGAGCTACCCAGCTGCCCCCCCCCCTTAAGACTTTTGAAGGTTTAACAGCTATAGCTATTTTCAAATGGCTGAAGTTCTATCCCATAAAAGAAGGATTACACTTGTTTTGGTTGATCCCAAAGGGCAGAACTAGGAACAAGCCAAAATTGCAGAAATGGATTCAGGCTTAAGAGTTAAGAAAATTGCCTAATTATTTCTGAATGCAAAGATGCCATCGAGGCTCAGAGAGAGCATGGTTAAATATTCGTAGATTGGGGGAGTAGGGACAATTCAGTTACAGATGATTTGCAGAGTTTAAGGGACTCATCCTAGATACTTATGGATCACAGGTAACTAAGGATACTTTTCCTTTTGGAGGAAAAGCTCATTTTATTTGTTTTTCTTCTATTAAATCTCCCCACTCCAGCCCTCCCTCCTCACATTCTACTTTTTGGTTTAGGCCAGACCCTCACAGGTACCATGATATGTGTAAGCTTTGAGAGAAATTTATCTAAGTATATTCTGGGGACAAGTATAAGCCAGTCATATTCAACTATGGGAAGTTTGAGCCATCACACATGGTAAACTTTAGGCCTAAAAACTGTTCATCATGGACATTTTAATGGATTCTTTCTTTAAGACACTGGGGAAAGTAGTCAAGAAAAGAGAGGTTACAGCACTGAGTGGTCTGCCTTCATACCATGGAGCCTTCCTAGTTCCCAAAGAGATATCCAGAAATGGGGCCACAACTAAATGATTAAAGGCACCTTCATTTAATTTTCAGGAATTTAAAACAGAGTTGAGATGATGAAGTTGCCTGAGGAAACTGATGAATTTATAAGACAGTGAGTTTTTCTTTGGGATGGTATATCTTGCTGTGTGGCATATGGATTTGCCCTTTTGCTATCTCCTGGAAAATGGCTTTCACTCATGTGGACAGCCTCCAATGTGACTGCACTGACTTCTAGTTATTGTAGGATGGATCACCTCTCTGCATTAATCTAGAAAAGGAGATTTGATAGTCAGCCCACTGTGCTGCAGTTCACTGAGCCCATTTCGCACAGAGCAAAGACCGACAAGTGGGGGCAGGAGCAGAAGAGGTTCACGAAGGAAGTTTTGTCCATGCACAGGGTTGTCACACACCCAGCTTTTCTCCAGGTCCTTTAAAAGAATGGGTTGGGCCAGAATCATATGGTACAAAGACATGATTGTCAGCAGAGCCTTAAAGTTCCTGGTCAATGTTAAGTTCTTAAATCCAATAATGGAAAATGCTCAACTAATTGGTAACCAGGGAAAGGGATAATAAGGTGCCAGGAAGTGTAGCAACAAGTCCCAAAGCTACAGGGTGAGAAGAAAAGTGACAAGGACCTTGCTGTCTCCTACTACTAAGAGGTATTTATGGGGTCTAATGGGAAAAACCCAAAGGGAATGGACTTTTCCAGGAAGTTTAAGTGGTAAGGGAATCTCCTATGTACCAGGAATTGTGTTAAGTGTTTTTTACAAATCCTAATAAAAACCTAGTAAGGTAGGTGCTATCATTACCCCATTTTATAGCTGAGGAAAATAAGGCAAAAACAGGTGAAGGTTATCAAGGCACATAGCTAAGAGGCTGAAACAGGATATGAACTCATGTCTCTGATTCAAGGCTTGGGCTCCACTATGCTGCCAGCTGTCTCTGAGAGCCCAAGCCCTCAGAGTAGTACCATGAGGCTGCAGATAAAAGGCTTTTGGGTGGTTTTTGGTAAGGTAAGAGGTTTACCAACTAGACTCATTACACAAGTGTGAAGATGGTATTGACTCTCTCCTTACTTACTTTTAAATTTAATCAACCAAAAGCATAGACACCCCTACTTAACACTAAGTAGGGGAGGTTCACAAGCCACTTACTAAAGTGGGTGACAACTCCAGAAGCGACTGACCCCCCCCCACCCACCCATGGCAGTTCTAAGCAAATTTAAAGACTGCAATTGGTCCCTGTAAAGTGGAGGAAGGGACAGGAAGTGACATAAAAAAAGGACTGTAAAAGATGATGAGCTTCCTGTGTACAAGGTCTTTGTCCTGAATTTTTGGGTTGAAGGAGCTTGGACTGGGACTGAGGCTCTTGGACTGCTTCTGGTAAGACTACTCCTGGATCTTCTCGCTTTGGAGCTTCAGCTTGGGTGAGTGAAAAGCTGACCCTCTTTTCCTGGCTTCTGGAGAGATTAGTTCTGGAGAGGCCTCCCCTTCTTGGAGGAGGCCACATGGGTTGAACCCTTGCTTAATTCACCACCAAATCCTCCAGCTGAGGGGTTAACAAGCCCTGCCTGGGTTGAGCTGTGGACTGGAGCAATATTTAGGTTAGTAGGATAGACATCTACTCTATCCTTTTTCATTTCTCTACTTTCACTCTCCTCACCTCTTTTGTAAATAAAAACTGCTAAAAGTAATTTTTGACTTGGGCTGTATGAATTTTAAAATCAGTGACCACAGTATAAATTTTTTATATATTTAGTCCAACCCTCAATTTAATTCCTTACACAAGGACTCCATTTTGGGGGGAGTCATTTTGGCCTGCTGGTACTACTTTGAGGGTAGTTGCCTTCTCCCAGAAAGGGAAGTGGACTTGGACCTATCAGGGGATGGGATAAGGACCGGACCTGTAAGATCCTTGTGAAAATGAACTGCCAGAGAAGGAAACTCCTGTCCCCAATGTGGGTGTGCAGCACCTGTGCACTTACAATCTTAAGCACATAGGGGGTTCACTGTCTCGCCTAGTGTCATACAGCTGGTATTTGTCAGAGGCAGGACCTGAAAGGAGGCCTTCCTGGCTCTGAGGATGGCTCTCTAGCCACTATTTCTCGCAGGTTTTGTCAGCTATTATGGGAGCCTCTCCTCCCTGACCCATCCCAAGTTATTATCAAAAAGAGACAAGGTGCCATAAATAAATAAATGATTGTTTCCTCTCAAGACCAAACCTATTCAATGGGGGCAGGGAGCTGCTCCTGGTGAGAAATATCTTCTCTTAACATAGATCAGCACTTCCCTGGCAACTTGTTACCAAACCTACATGCACATTAAAGATTGACACACCAAATGGTGCAGCTTCTTGTTTATAAGAAGGCCCATATCCTCAAACAATGACTGATGGCTACTTCTGATGAAACAAAGTAAGAAAGTACCTGAGGATTTGAACAGAATATTAGAAAGTAGACCTAGGTTAGACCACTGAAGGGAAGCGTAATAATTTTTCAATATTACACCTCACAATTACAAAACTGATCACCATTTTATCCTATTATTATCATGTGACAGCACAAAGACCTCATTTATATTGGAAGGTATAAATATTAATTATATCCTTTTCAAATTATAACACAATAAAGTTGTAGTAAGGAAAATATGAACACAGCATATAGACCTAAATGAAGAACACAAACCTATAGTATCAAGGAAAATCTTAAGATAAATGGAAAATTTGTAAGATATACTGAAATTAGTTTGCTAAAGAAAATTTACATGACCAAGTATATACACAGACACATGTAGTACCCTAAGAAACATAGAAAATCAACAAATTAGTAATCCCTAGACAAAAAATTTTCAGAGAAATAGAGAGATGAACAAAACTGGAAAAAAAAATAGAGCTCACTTTTTGGAAAAGACAAAATAAACCTAAAGGTCCATGGGAAGGCTAATAAAAAAAAGAGAATATCCAAATGATCAAAATTTTAAATGCAAAGGGGGAATTCAAATGAATCAAGAAAGAGAAAATTATGAATAAGTACTTCATTAGAACAAGAAAAAAATTAAAAAGAAATGGAGGAAAACTGTCAAAAGTAAACAAAATACCCAGAATAATACTGAATGTAGAATCTAAAATATTTGATAAACTAAGCAAGCCAAAATAAACTTCTAAAGAACAAGATTCCTGATCCAAATGAATCTACAAGTGAATTCTATCCAACATTTGAAGAACAAGACACTAATTAATTACTACAGTCCTTCTATGACAAAAATATGGTTGTGATACTCTAAAGGGAGAAAGAAAACTATATAGCACAGTATCACTAATACACACACACATATAAAATAAATAAAACACAAAGCTATTGTTGTATTTTTTATGTGCAAGTATCTATATTCTACTTAGTTGAATTTTTATGCAAGGTACAAGAGTTCAACATTAAGAAAGCTAGTTAATTAAGAAATCAAGTTAATAAAAACCACATGGTTATATCCAGAGATGAAGGGGGGAAAAATGGCAAAAAAATGTATCACTCATTTATGTTATAAATGCTGAAAAGTATGAGAACAAAAGGAACATTCCATACTCAAATCAAAAGGATATATCTATCTATCCAAAAGCTAAAATTATTTCTAACTGGGAAATACCAAACTTTTCACTAAGATTAGGGATTAAAGATAATTATTGTTCTCATTATTGTTGGCTATGATGTTAATTTTAACAATGTAAAAAATATTAAGAGAACAGGATTAGTCTAAGAGGAAGTGAAACTAACTCTATTCGCAATTAATATGATGGTTTACTTTAGGACACCCTGTTTAATGGAAATGACAGTCTTGTGAAGCTGGTGTTAATAGCCAACGAATATAATAGGAATAAAATAAATTGTAATTATCAAAATACTTATCAAAAGTGACTGATAAAATTTGGAGAGAATGGGAATATACTTTTTTACCTTTCAAAATTATGAATATGGGAAAAATTTGAGCCATGGGATCAAAGAGATCATGAAAGATAAAAGACAATGTCAATTACATAAAAATGAATACAATTAAGAACTAGAATGAGAAGGTATAGACAGTAGGAAAAAACTTATTATATACCTCTGAAAAATGCCTGATCTCTAAAATTTGAGAGACCTTAGACAATTTTTCAAAACTAAGAATTTACATTCCCCAACAAAGGGTCAAAGGATAAGGACTCTTTAAAAAGAAGAAACAGAAACTTAATAACCTGGAAAAAAATTCAGAATCACTAATGAGAAGAGTAGAAACTAAAATAATCATAAGGTATCACTTTCCATCCAGCAAAATAGCAAAGATACTAAAAGAAAATAAGAATTAAAGGTGTATGGGAAGACAATATTCATTAGAGCTATGAATTAATTTTAAAATTCTGGAAAACAATTTGTAATTATGAAAAAAAAATGTTTATACTCCCAGAAGAATTCCACTACTAGGACTATATCCTATGGAAATTAATAACAGTAAAAAGGGATATAGAAGTAAAAAAAGAACAGAGCAGTACTATTTGTTATTAGAAAACAAACTAAAAACAAAGTCTTCTCAAAAATGGTAATGTTTGAAGAAATTAAAGTATGTGAATGTAATGGACTATAACTGTGCCAGAGTAATGATAAATTGAGAGAAACATGCAGACTTGTTTGAAATAATACAAAACAAAGTCAAAAGAACATCTACAATAACAACAGAGTAAAAATGAAGCTGAAAGCAATATTGATAAATATAATGGTCAATACAATTCTTATATATTAAATTTAAAGGTTGTATTGCTCCTTTGTGGGAACAACTGATGAAGTTTTTTGTTTGTTTGTAAGGGGGTTTATCTGCGGTATGTTAGAAGCATGTGCTATTTGTCAAAATAAAACCAATAATCTTATTTTTAAAATAATCCTTACTTTCCATCTTAGAATCAATACTGCTTATTAGTTCCTAGGCAAAAGAACAGCTAAGGCTAGACAATGAGGATTATATGACTTGTCCAAGGTCACATAGCTAGGAACTGAGGTCACATTTGAACCCAGGACTTCCATTTCCAAGACTGGCTCTCAATCCACTGAACCCCTAATAACACATTTTTAAAAAGCAAATAAAATTGTTTTTACTTAGCATCTTACTGAACTAAAGATAATTCAGTGGATTCCACAATACTAGATAAAGACTTTATGATTTAGGAAAGAAGGAAATTCTATTTTTTCATATCAATCAAGAGAAAAATCATAAGATAAACTAACTGGGGCAATTATTCCTATGTTGTTAGCAAATACTTACGAGCATTCCTCAAAGACTTTGACCCTTTCACAGCCTTCGGGAGGTTCCCGTTTAAACATATAGCTGTTGTTAGGTTTTGGAGAGGTGGCATATTTGGGCAGAGGAGAGTTGTTCCCATTTTCTGAAAGGAGCAAATATTGGCAAATTTACCAAAATATTAAAAAAAACAACACATTAAGTATAAAACACTTAAACAAAGAACTCATAGCAATCTAATTTAATAAAGCTATAGGAAATGTAGTAAACTTCTTTACCAAGCCAGTTTTTTATGACAAAATTTAAGTCATTCCCCATATCTCCCTATCTTTAATGTCTCTCTCAAGGATCTATTTTTATAGTGTAAGTCCTTTTTAAAGAGAAAATATGATGTAGTCAACAGAACACTGAATTTGGAGGCAGAAAACTAGAATTTTAATTCTGGCTTTGCAACTGATTACTTTTGTGACCTTGAATAAATCAATTTTCGGCTTCCATTCTACTTCAGTTTTGGAGTTTAGAGGATTTAGAGTGAGAACGGATGGAGGAACCATCTAGTTTTTCATTTTACTGATGAGCAATTTATAGTCAGAGAAGTTGATTTTGCAAGGTCACACAGGTAGGAGAGGCAAGATGTGAACTCAGAAATTTTAACTCTTAATCTCATCTTTAAAATAAGAGGGTAGAACCATATGATTTTAAAATTCCTTTTAGCTCTAAAATCCTAAGATGCTTACTACATATACAGTGTAATAGTACTAAAATTTAATAGTATCTGTGACTATTTTAGCCTATGTGGCTCTGGAGCTCATGAGAAACTAAGTATTCCTGAGTTACATTATCTTTGAAGGAGAAAAGTCAGGAGATCAAATAGCAGTAAATCCAGTAGAGAATTCAAGAAACCCTCATTTTTGGTTTCTGAAAGTCTATCCTCTTTTGGTTTTCTTCTCCCTCAGGTCTTTGTCCTTAAATTGTTTTTACTGTGCTGATTTATTTATCATTTTTCTCTCTTAATTCTGGGTCACCAGTCTCCATTACTATCTGCATACAATTATTACATCTTCATCTCCTACCCTAACTTCGCACTTATTTTAAAGGTATAGTCAGATAAAATCGCAGTTCTATTTTAAAGGAAATCCAATTTATTACTGTTTTGATATCTCTCCAGTATCCCAAACTTCAAAGCTAAGCTCATGTCTTCTACCATAATCACTGCTTCCCCATACCATGAAGCAATATTACTTCATACTTTTTAATCTAAATAAAGGTCTGATTTATAACTTTAAAAATTTAATTCATTCTTCTGACTTACTACCATAGGCCTTTAATAGCTTTTACCTGTACTATAATGGCCTCTTAGCAGGCTTCCTTATCTCTCTCTCATTCCCTATTCCATTGTCTGTAATGCATCTTTGCCTACAATACTTATTATTGACTCTTCAGCCTAATCTTCAACCCCCTCCACCAAAATGTCCACCTTGTATTTCACCAACCACATTTCTCTACTCACCAATTTTGTAGCCACCGCTCCAGACAAGTTCTATGTCAATAATTTATTCCTATCTCTGTATTTCCTATAACTCAAAAGGTACTCCTAACAGTTCAAGATTATTCTCTACTAAATCATAGAGGGATCACAAGCTGCACTGGTGGAGGCATACTCATAGCATACCAATTAAATCAAGGATCCTTAAAGGATTGAAACCACGAAGTTAGGCATTACTTAAGTATTCTAAAATAAGTTCTCATTCATACGTTTCAAGTTCTCAGCTAGACTGCAAACTCTGAGAAAAAAATGTTTTGTTTCTTTGGTAGCTCTACTCAATAAGCAGACCCCTACGGTGCTGAATAGCATGTAATTCTCATAATTGGCATTTCAGAAATGTCAGTCTCATTACTTTAGAGCTTGAAAGGATTTCAGAAATCATCTTGGCCAACCCCTCTCATTTTATAGATGAGGAAACTTATGCTTACAAAGGTCAAGTGACTTTCTAAAGGCCACACTAGAATGAAAGTATCAGATCTAATACGTTTGGCTCCAAATCCAATGTCCTCCCTCCCCCCAAATCAATCCTCTGCCATTGAGGGAGGAAGTGAGGGAAAGAATGGATCAGAATTCAAGATCCAGGTGAGCCCCCATGTAAAGGAAGCAAAGATATCTGGATGTGAGAAAGATGATGCAACTTCTCTGCTCCTGTATTAACTTGGACTTCTGTTTTACTAATGGCCTCCAAACATACTGTGAACTCTTACAAGTTCAAATTGGGGGCAAAGGTCAATGTTGATAAAGAACATTTGAGAAAAGTTACTTTCAAGCATATATAGTACTTGAAAGTAAGCTAAAAACTCTTTATCTAATGCAAATCTTTTTTGACTTGTACATCTGCTGCTTAAGTTAAATGATCACTTCTAAAGAGAGTAAATATTTTATTCTTTTAAATGATTTAAAAACATTAGGTGTCAAACACAAAAATGGAGGCCACGAATTGACTTGGTTTCAAAATATAATATCAAAACTATGTCTTACTGTATTTTTAAAAATTTTGTTAGGTATTTTCCAATCATTTGTAGCTGGTTGGGGCTGCCCTTGGAGTATTGTAGGCTAGTTTAAAACCACCCTCTCCCCATCTTTTGGAATTACTGTGAATTCCAGATCCAAACATCATATTTAGCACTCTAAAGACATCCTGACTGAGATACTTTATCAAAATATGCAGTACAGGATGACACGCCTTCAGAATCAAGGTTATGCTCTTGACTCACCAGTGCATGTGTGTTTCTTGGTTTCATTTGGTTTTCTATCATCAATACCTAACTCTAAGCAAGTACAAAGATTTGAGTAATAAGCATGGCTCTCACATTACTATCACCATCACCTTAGCTAATTGGCAATTCATTTATGCTCTTTACTTCCTCAAATGTGAAATGGGGTTAGTATCATCTGCTCAGACCTCACAGCATTGTTGAATGGCTATAAAAACATTTTGTAAACTGTAAAGAGCTACACAAATATAAATGATCATTATGCAGAGATAAAAGGAAAACCCAGAAATAAAAGTATAACCGAATTATTTTTAATTCTCTATGTGAATAATGAGTATCTTAGTTCAAACTCCTCAATGCTTTTTAAGCAGTGCTAGAAAATGAGTAGAATGCAAACTCTTACTAATATGGTTAGCAATTAGGTCTTAGACTGTAAGAGTTGGATAAACTAATAATAGCAATGATTTCCTCAGGGCTATACCTTTATCTCTGGGATCAACAAGAAGGTCATCAGCAGAACAAGGGCTCTCTTCACTACCTTCATTTGAGATGGTAAGGAATGAAGTGGGGGATACAGATTGGGAACGGCTGCTATTGTTACTTCCCCTGTCTGCTCCACCAGGTGTTTGGGTATCAATACTGCGCGTACTACTACTGCGCTGTACCAGGGGAGGAGGTGCACGATGACCATCTGGAATATCTTGTGGCTGTTGTAAATAAAAAACAAATTCTCCACTTAATTGTTGATTTTTAACCGTGCCCATTGTCAACCTTCTCAAAGCATATATATCCCCAAGGGTTTTTACACTATTCCCTCTGCCCACCACCTAGGTTGTGAACCTCACATCTATTATTTCCCTTCATGTTCAACAGGCCTAATTAAAGGGAAAAAATCAACAGCTAAAATTTTGCTTCTTTATATTAGTATAGTGGACCATAAAGAAGAGAAATACAGATATAACCCTGAGTTCAAAATCAGGGAGGACAAAAGATTTAAAGGAGACGACTCCAGTGGTGTTTCACCTGATGATCCCTTTGACTTTCTTCCCCACAAGCTAACTATTCTTTTTAGGTCCTGTCAGGCCAAACCTTATCCTCTCCAGAAAAGCTGAAGTATTCAAATAGCAATGCCACCACTTCTACAGAAATTAGGAGTATTGAAGCCATCTGTGGCTGATACTAAAGAAACATTTCAGAAGTAATCCCAGTTTGCCCGCCCTCTTCCTAAATGAATCCAGAAAGAAGCCTCAGAGAGAGAAATAAACTAGATTTGACTGTATATAGGGCATAGCTGCTTGAAGAAGGTGGGATCTTACCTGCCTGAACTGAATAGAATTTGTTATTTCTTATTTGCAAAATCAGGAGCCGAGATTTCCTGCAAGACCAAGTCATTAGTCTCCCCGACTAGTAAAGTCAAAGCAGTGGGCGTTCTATCTTAAATAGCTCAGAACTCCACAGAATAATAACCATGCTGCGGGGCAAGACTACAGCCATTGGTTCTTCCCTCCTCCTTTTCAGAGAACTGAGGAGATTTAAGTAAGTGTGCTCTGAGACAACGAATAGAAGATGAGAAACATTCAGACTGAACCTTACGTAGATGTGTTCCCAGGCAAGGAAACCAATGGAGATCAGTCTGCAAATTAACAAATTTCAGAGAGTTGCACACAGAACTCAAGAGTCATGTTCAAGGCCTGGCCAAGAGCCACACATAGCCAGGTCGTCCTTGTTTGATTGTTGGCTTTCTATCCACTGGACTGCACTGTGTCTCACATGGTAGAACTGTTACATAGTAAAAAATTGGTCTCCTTTGCCCAGGTCATTTTGAGCCAAACTGTAATGAATAAATATACTGGTCCTTAATGTGGAAAGTTTTAACTCTCAAATATTGAATAGATCAAAAAGTTGAAAAAAGACCAAAAAGCCAGAGGGATGGGCAAGTACAGAGTCTTTCTCAAAATCAATATGAATAATAAATAATTTCTATGCAAAATTCCATACTGAAAATTAAAAAAATTTTAGTTAACTCAGTAAGTATAAAGAAAATTTAAAATGTGTTAAACTTAATAGAAACCTAGCATCTCTTTGCTATAGAAATAGAAAAGTAAATTTTATATTAAAACAGCATTTTATCTTAACAGAAAAGGAAGGTTTTTTTTTCTCCTAATCTTCCAATTATGGACAATAAATCAATTGGGAAAAAATTTGAATCACCAAGCTTTCTATAATTCAATTCAAACATTTATCACATACCCGCTCTGTGCAAGGCACTACACTAAGCACTGAGAAATCCAAACTAAATACATTACAGAAATAAAATGTTAAGATTTGAAAGAAGAGAATACTCACTATAAGCTGCTCTTCCTTTTCTCCAGTTTCTTTAATTATTATTTCAATCTCCTGATTCAACCCTTCCACACTATTCCGGAATCGTGACCCTGTTGATTTGGTGATGGGAATCACTGGAATAAGTATACTCTTTGGAATAGGAGCCTGAAGAAAGAACAAAGGCAATAAAAGCAAGAAAGGTTGAACATGGTATTTTCATTCTCTATTCAATTCAATAGGCATCTCTAAAGCACCTATTAAAAAAAGCAAGATCCTCTGCTAGGTGCTGGAAGTATAAGGACAAAATAAAAATAGGGTAAGTTTTGAATAGGCTTAATAATTACATATTTTAAAACAAATTAGCAACAAAGTTTGTAGCTAAGAAACTGTAATTTGCTCTCTTAATCCAAAATAAAAATGAAAGCTTTAAAAATTAGGACTCAGGTTTTAATCCCCACCCCCCCAGATTTGAGACCAATTCTTCAAAAGTTTATTAAAATCTTAAAAGTATTTGGGTGTTTAGAAGAAAACTATGAATCTCAGAAATCTTCTCCTAAACAATTTGTATCAACTCTCTTTGTAGTATAAATTTTAAAACACATTAGCATCAAATTCTCTGTAACACAAGAAAGAAAATGAAAATATTTCCAATGTCTACATACTGTAGTGAAACTGTATCAATGACCACTTTTCTGTGAGATGTACTTATTTGTTGCAGCCAGGTGGCACAGTGGCCACATAGTGGCAGGCTTATAGTCAAGAAGAATTAAGTTCAAATCCAGCCTCAGATACTTTAGTGTCTCAGTGGATGTCACTAGGGAGGGCAAGTCTCTTAACTGTGTTTGCATTAGTTTCTTTACCCGTTTAAAAAAAAGGAAGAAAATAGCAAACCGCTCCTAATATCTTGCCAAGAAAACTCCAAATGGGGTCACAAAGAACTGGACGCAACTGAAACACATGAACAAAAACAACAGCATACTGTAATCTTTTGATTATAAAAACAATCTATCTTTAATGTGTGCTTATTTTAAAATTTCACTAGCACCATATTAACTTTAAAAAGAATATGACTGGGACACCTAGATAGCACAGTGGATAGAGGCCTGGAGTCAGGAGGACTTGGGTTCAAATATGACCTCAGATACCTCCTAGTTATGTGATCCTGAGCAAGTCACTTAACCTTGGTTGCTTAGCCTTTGCCCCTCCTTCTGTCTTAGAACTGAAACTAAGGCAGAAGGTAGGGATTATTTAAAAAAAAAAAGATTATGTAATTAAAGGATGTTATTTGTTTTCTTAATATGCTAGCAAATACTAATCATCTAAAAGCATCTATTAGATGCCTTTATAGGCTTCACATATTTAAGTCAATTGAGGAATATGGAAAAGGACACTCATTTTGTCTTTATTCATAAAGAACTACTTTTTTTAAAATCCTCAATACCTTAGGACAGTGCCTGACACATAGTAGGTATTTAATAAATAGCTAGCTGCTGATTATATTAAATAGAATGTAAATCATCACACTTTATGCTGCAGAGTTGGCCATAGACTATTTTTTTCAAGAGTCTAATTAATAGTCTTCATTTATGGGATAAGACAAGCTCAACAAAATTGACTAGCATTCAAGATGAAATTAGCTGAGATTCAGGAATCTGTTAATCAAATTAGCTGAGATTCAGGAATCTGTTAATCAGTCCTAGTGGCAATTTTGATAACAATCTATTACAAGAGTTATAAATAACGTGCATAAAGGTGAATCTAAAGAACCCTAGTAGTTAGAAGGTCGGGGAATATCCAGTTTAAGTGTTAAACAATGAACACTTCTCAGCTAAAAGGGGGGGAAACAGCTAAAATTGCCTTACAAAGTTCTCTCCTTCCCCACAGCACAAAGCAGAACTTAACTGGCAGATGAAGGAGATAAAAAGAGACTTGACTTCCTTAAAGTTTTCATCAATTTTAGTGAAGTCATGACTGCTACTTAGAAAGAAGGCAGGGGAACTGGACATGTGCCACATAAACATCTATTATATATCTAGGTATTTCATGTTATCCTCTTCAATAGATCATGGAACTATGGCCACACAGGATAAGGTGAAAATGTACACTGAAGAACATAGGCAGCGCTTTCCTACAGGATCAGCTGACAGATGATTCATTTGTGTAAAAATGAAGGACATGACTGATTAAGTGGGCATGAGATAATTACAAACAAGAAAAAACAATAAATCTTGATACCAAATGAATTGTTAGTTTCAAGCTGGTAAGCATTATCATGAATTACTCTTCCAGCTCTAAATATATTTCCTAAGTGACCCTCTGGTGTAATAACTGAGCACCTCCCCACAGCTTTGCTAATATCAGTGACCTTTCAGCTAGAAAAACTCTCTATAATTCCCAATTTATTTGGTTTAACAGTCTTTCTCAAGTGCAGTTTATCCAATGCCAAATATTTCCCAAATGATTTCTAACTTAAAGACAAACAAAAAAATCCCCAGTCATTTCTAGACAATGTTTCAAACAGCATTTATCTTGAACCTATCATACAAGATTGTAAAAGGGAATTAAGGGAGTTTCTGCTTTCAACAAATTTACAAAAGAAAGAAAGAAAATAATATATACACAAATAAATGCTACTTACAGGTTCAATGTATCAAATAAAAAAAACATTTTTCTGGAGAGAGAGGGCCTTTCTAATGTAAGCACAAATAAGGGATACTAATAAAAGCCTCAGCCTTTTGTCTGTAAAACAAGGGGGCAACCAACAGGCACAGCCTGATGGTCCAAATGTTACTGGCCTGAAAAAAACAACACACTTTACTTACATGAATGGAAGAGCCTTAAATAGCTAAAACTTCAGGCTAGGGGGCCAGACTCTGGGGCAAAGTTTTAGTTACACTGCCTGTGGCAAAATACCATTATTACTTACAGGAAACACTAAAAGCAAAGGTGAAAGCCACTATTGATATAAATCTGAAGTGAGAACCAACATTTGTCCTAATAATATATAAAGAACCAAGGTTATTACTGATGATCAAAACTCATCCACCATCAACACTTGGTTTACAATTGTATATTCTGCATAGTGAATTAAAATGATTTTCTAAACTTTGTTGATATTAAACATATCACATCAATCCATATTTCTAAAAAGAGAATAGTTAACACACTTCATAACTTATTAATAAAAAATTCACATGGGTATATTTCTGTTTGTGGAGCTCTCAGATGAAACAACCTTAATGCTCCCAGATTAGATAACATTTAAGATTACTTCTTTAAGGCTAATGACTGTCACTAATATAAGTCAAAATATAATATGTGCATAAAGAAGTAAAAAATGAATCCATACCAAAATGGGATCTGTCTACCTATCTATAAAACTCAAGTAATCAGAACTTACGGTGAATGAGATGTCCTAACTAATTAGGGATCAAACAGGAAAACATGTTTCATTCTTTGTTGAAAAATTTTATTACTCTATCTCTTTACCTTCCTTAGTATAAAGTAATAAACATAATTGTAATTCTTTGAGAATTATGAATCTTTAAATGCCTCAAATTAATGCCTCAAAATACCAATTCTTATTTGCAAAGTACCCTAGAAACATAAGGTTAAACATATTAGGATGATGTTCTACTGATCCTTGGTTATGTATAGATAGGAAGCTACGGTTTGTATCTACTTATTTCAGAATAAATTTCTGGTAACCATTTTTTGCCCTGTTTCATCACCCTAAGGCAACAAAAACAAATCTAGTCAATTAAAGGTTATAGTTAGTACTGTAAAATTAATTATGACTGAAGAGCAATACATTCTAATAATGAAATTATTCAACTAGTCCACATTATTTGGGAAATTGAATTGAATCCTGTTAAAAATATTCAGCTCTGTGTCACTTGGGAAATAAGACTGTGTTTTGATCCGAACCAGAAACTTAAGTAGAAATCTTGGGGGTAAATAGAAAAAAAAAAATCAGTGTTGGAGGAAAAACTCAACAAACTTGGAAGAGAGGGAGAAGGAGGATTGTTTCCCTCCAAATCTAATCTACTTTTGCTACATTTTGGCCCCATTCCTAGCACAATTCACCTTTAGTCTAGGCTGGCTCTAGCATGTGCTTAAAACTTCAAGAAAAACAAGTGTTATTACCTAGCCAGAGTTTGGCAACATAAAAGCTACTTGCCTTTTTTAGAGTCCAATGTTAAAAAGTACAATGGCTCTCTCTTTTTAGGCATGAGACTAATTAGGGTGTGTCAGTTCTGGCCCAATGCCAGCTGATAGTAAAGAATTCTTTGCTCCCTGCTCCCATTCAGACTACAGACACAGTAATAGGAACTTCAGTCCTGACAAAGAACTGACAAACTTTCTGGCCAGCGGACTCCACCCTTGGAATAGGGCTACTCTTAAATTATGACAACCAAGATAACTTGTTCCCTGATTATGCCTTCTATCTTTCAAAAGGAGCTGCTAATGAACACAGAAACAAGCAACATCTGCATCTTTTATCCAGATTTTGTCATAAGCAACTTTCAGCCCTTAAGCTGGGAACAATGGACGAATGATTTTCCAGAATTATTTTCTTAAGTATAAGTGCCCTTTCTGGACATTGTTGATGAAGAAAACTTGTTTTTCCCTTGTAAAAAACCTGAGAGGCATGCATTCTTTTAAAAATAATACAAATGGGTGGGGCTGAAAGGAGGGCAAATTGAGGAAATGGGGTGGTCAGAAACTAAACAGGGGTAAATGGGAGGTAAAGTAATACACAATAATCATAATGATGCAAAATTTTTTTACAATTCTAATAAAGGTCTCATTTCTCAAACACAGAGATACGAGTTGAATATATAAGAATACAAGTCATTCCCCAACAGATAAAGAGTCAAATGATACAAATAGGTAGTTCTCAAAGTAATAAAACTCTCTATAGTCATGAAAAAAATGCTCTAAATCACTATTAATTAGAAAATTGCTTGCAATAATCCAGGACATTACCAAAGGACTTATGAGAAAGAATACTATCTACACTGAAAGAACTATGGAAGTAGAAATGCAAAGAAAAGCATGTCACATATTACTTATCACTTGCTTATATGGGTATATTATTGGGGATTTTGGCTTTAAAGACTGCTCTGTTGCAAAAACAAATAATGTGTAAATCTAGTGATAACATTTGTATAACCCAGTGGAATTGTTGCCTCTGGGAGGTAGGAGGGGTGGAGGGAAGAGTGGAGAAAATGAATCACATAAACATGGAAAAATAGTTTTAAAATAAAAATTAAAAAAAAAATTGTTAATTAAAAACAGCTCTGAGGTACTACCCCTCCACACACACACACACACACACACACACACACACACACACACACACACTCTTATTAGATTGGCTATCATGACAGAAAAGGAAAATGCATTGTTGAGGGGAGTTTGAATAGATTCAATCATTCAGGAGAGCAATTCAGACCTATGCCCCAAAAGGGTTACAATACATACCCTTTAATCCATTACTAGTTGTATCCCAGAGATTGAAAAAACAAAAATGGGAAGGGGACCTGTATATACTATATCTAATCTACTTTGAGATTTTTATTTTAGGGAGGCAAAGATCTGATAAGTGAGGTAATAGCCATCAATTGGGGAATGGCTGAGTAAATTACAGTATATGATCATAATGGAATACTATTGTGTTAGAAGAAATGAAAAGCGGGAAGAGCTAGAAAAACCTGGAAAGACTTACACAAACTTTTAAAGCAGAGTGAAAAAAAAAAGCAGAATCAGGAGAACAATGTAGATAGTGTCAGAAATACTTTATAGTGAACAATGATGAATGATAGCTATTCTCAACAATACAATGATTCAAAACCATCCCAAAAGACTCCTGATAAAAAATGCCACCTATTTCCAGAGAAAAGAACTGAGCTTAAATCCAGACCAAAGCAAACTTTTTTCACTTTTTTTTTCTATTTGAGTATTCTTCCACAAAAGATTAATATGGAAAATTGTTTTACATGATTGCACATGTAAAATCTGAGAGATTGCTTAGGTGAATATGGGAGGCTGGTGGGGAGGGAGGAAGGGAGAGAATTTAAGACTTAATATTCTTTGAAAAATATTGGAAACTTTTTTACATGTAACTGGGAAAAAGAAAATAAATAAAAACAACAAAAACAATCTCTTTCTAGGAGAAGAATTGGGTCACTGAAATGGCTGTCCAAATTCTTTGAGGAAATATGTTCTTTCCTCAACCCATTTAATTCTGTTTAATTCTAGGATCAGTTCACTGTCTACTTTTATTATTTATTCCAGATATACATACTGGTGGACAAAATCTATAAGTTGTTCATCTAAGCATATGTAATAATTTGGGCAATAGATATTTTTCATCCACTTGTGTGTTGTCCTATGTGAATGATCTAGCCAAATCTTTAAGTGGTGGTATCTCATTCCTGAGGCTCTGCAATGTTTTCAGGACTTGACATAATTGATATAGTCATTTAGGGAAAAACTGGAAGACTTCATGATCTACAGGGAATCCTTCATTTGGATTTTTCAATGGATGATAAAAGCTCCTGGATGGTTGGAGCTATTTTTCTTTTTAACCTTCTGTGCTTATCATTATGTTTGGCACATAAAGCCTTAACAAATGCCTGTTAATTGCTCCCTATTACAAAAGCAAGTATCTCTGGCAAACATACATCTCACAATTTTTTTGATCAGGGTTGTTGAAGAAACTTATAAAGATTATAACACCTTTCAAGGGATTCTAAATGACTGAAGTTTTTGTGAAACATCTTTTTTTAGGAGAGATCTTTGGAGGTGTTTTCCTCTACATAATTAAGTATGTTTTTATTAGCAAATAATAGGCAAAGTGAAATTTTGTATTCTGTACAGTCTTCCATCAACTGATTGAAGGTAAAGATGAGGTCCACTGATTGCTTTTTTTTTTTTGAATAACCATTACCTTCCATCTTGGAGTCAATATTGTGTATTGGCTCCAAGGCAGAAGAGTGGTAAGAGTAGGCAATGGGGGGGGGTCAAGTGACTTGCCCAGGGTCACACAGCTGGGAAGTGTCTGAGGTCATATTTGAACTAGGACCTCCCATCTCTAGGCCTGGCTCTCAATCCACTGAGCTACCCAGCTGCCGCCTACACTGATTGCTTTTTTTTTTTTTTTAAACCCTTGTACTTCGGTGTACTGTCTCATAGGTGGAAGATTGGTAAGGGTGGGCAATGGGGGTCAAGTGACTTGCCCAGGGTCACACAGCTGGGAAGTGGCTGAGGCCGGGTTTGAACCTAGGACCTCCTGTCTCTAGGCCTGACTCTCATTCCACTGAGCTACCCAGCTGCCCGGACTGATTGCTTTTTAAAAGTTCTATACTCCCTACCAACATGCTCTACAAAGTCTTACTCTAAGGCAACATTAGGCTGTGATGGTGATTTTGGGTTCTCATGGGCTAAGCAAACAGAATTTAAGTTTGAGAAGAATCTATCATGCTTGAAATGCCTCTAGTATGATCCCAATAGTTGACCAAGTCTGCTTTCTGAGGGCCAGTCTAATGATAGAAAAGTTCAGTCCAATAGGCTAGACACCTGGTGATGAATTCTTTGGCTAAAGCAACCCATGAAAAAATAAAAAGAAAAATACCAAACAACCCTCAGCCCTATGGAGCATCCTTTTATTTCTGTAGTGACAGACTACTAAGACAGACTTCTAAGAATCACAAAGTTAAAACTATTTGTAAATTTTAATTTGCTGCTGGTTTTTCAAAAGTACTAGGGGTACTAAAACTTTATCAATCTTGACAATCTTGGTATAAATTAAACAAAAAAGAAGTTGCAGTTAACTAGAAGAATGGCTTATAAGTTCTCCTTGAAGCAGTTGGAATATTTGGTTTTATTATATGACCAAAAGCAATAAGAAATAGCATTTCATAAGAAATTTAATCATCTCATATTAATATATTCATGCAAATTATTTGCTACAGAATCACCTGAAAATAATTTCAGCTTACATGCCATTTCACCAAAGCCACCTATAGGGCAGGCAAGATGACCCACCTAAAGCAAGTAGCAAGTACAAGGCAAGTAAAACAATTCCCATGCTGTCACCTCAATCATTATCTCCACTCATATGGAGATAATCTAGAATCCATGGTCCAAGATAGTGATAAGTTTTCTCCCCTGATGGAGACAGTCCAGGGCCCTAAATCCAAGTGCCTTGGGAAGGCAGGACTTCCCAAGCTTTTGGTAATGCCTTCAATTCCAAGCCCTACATCAAGTGAAGTAAAGGGGGCCCATTCTATACATCAGTACCAAAACCAATTGCTAGTAATGGGCATGAAAACTAAGATTACTGGGAATAGCAATAATCCTCAGACCACTGGGACTGGTTTCTAGTCCAATCCCCATAGTCCTAGAAGGATAGTAATTAGTAATGCTTGGATTATTTGTGATTTCCTTCTATTAGGCTATGGTGAGTTCATGTAATTGAGACTCCTGATGCTAAAAGAATTGATGTGTTTAAAAGTGGGACTTTGAGAGGGTTTAAGGGGTTAATACCTGTAGGAGGCCAGCAGCCTCCTAGTTCTGGGGTGGGAGCTAGGCTTGAATGATAAAATGCTCAGAAAAACCCAATAAAGAAGACTTCAGAGATAATGAAGAGAATTATACCATATCGTAGTCCTTTTTGGACTATAGGGGTGTGGTGCCCTTGGAATGTGCCTTCTCCAACTACATCTCGTCATCATTGATATATTGTTAGAAGTATCAAGATTAGGCCAATTATAAGGAGTAGTGTAGAATTAAAGTGGAATCATATAATTATGCCTGATGTTAATAGAAGCGCTGATAGTGCTCCGTGTAAGTGGTCTTGGGCTAGGGTTAACTATATGGTAAGCGTGTGTTTGGTGTGTCATTATGAGTTATCAGTTAGGTAAAGCCTGACTAGAAGAGTAAAAATGTAAGCTTGGATTATTGCCATGGCTAGTTCTAGAATTGTTAAGAGAAACAGAATTGAGAATGTAATAGTTGATACGGTTATGCTGATGGATGAAAGGGCTAGTGTGGCTGAACCGATTAGGTGAATTAGCAAGTGTCCTGCGGTAATATTGGCTGTTGGTCGGACTGCTAAGGCAAGAGGTTGAATAAATAGGCTAATTGTTTCGATGATAATTAGTATAGGGATTTAAATAGGTCGGAGTACCTTGGGGTAAAAAGTGGGCTAATGATATTTTAGGCTTATTTCAAAAACCTATAATTACTGTACCAACTCATAGTGGAATAGCTATACCAATATTTATTGAAAGTTGTGTAGTAGGAGTGAATGAATAGGGTAGAAGTCCTAAAAGGTTAGTGGAGGCAATAAATAGAATTAGGGACATTAATAATATAAGGGATCATGTTCGGCCTTGTTTGTTATGTATTGTCATTATTTGTTTAGTGATAAGACGAATTAGTCAGATTTGTAATGTTTGAATGCGATTAGGAAGTCATCCTTTAGGAGAGGATAAAAGAGGGCAGCTGGGTAGCTCAGTGGAGTGAGAATCAGGCCTAGAGACAGGAGGTCCTAGGTTCAAACCCGGCCTCAGCCACTTCCCAGCTGTGTGACCCTGGGCAAGTCACTTGACCCCCATTGCCCACCCTTACCAATCTTCCACCTATGAGACAGTACACCGAAGTACAAGGGCTTAAAAAAAAAAAAAAGAGGAGAGGATAAAATAATGCATGGAAATAGGATGATAAGTGGTAAGGTTGTAATACCTATAATTGTTGGTGTGATGAATGGGGCAAATAAATTTTCGTTCATTTGTTTTCTCAAGGTGTGGATGTTTTTGGGGTTTTTGTTTGCTCTGTAGGGGATGGGATTTGTATCAATGTTTGATTAATTATTTTTTTTTAATTATTATTTTTTTTAATTTTAAACCCTTAACTTCTGTGTATTGACTTATAGGTGGAAGAGTGGTAAGGGTAGGCAATGGGGGTCAAGTGACTTGCCCAGGGTCACACAGCTGGGAAGTGTCTGAGGCCAGATTTGAACCTAGGACCTCCCGTCTCTAGGCCTGGCTCTCAATCCACTGAGCTACCCAGCTGCCCCCTTGATTAATTATTTTGAGTTGATATACACAAAATAATGCGATGATTATATAGTAAATGATGTGGAGGTGTCTAATTGTGGCATATTTTTTGAGGAGATGTTATGTCTCGTGTATACTTGAAAGTATAGGGAATAAGGGCTCAAAAATGATTGCATTATAGATGATCACTTTTCGAAATATTTGAGCGAAGTCATTTCTAGGACAATAGGTATAAAACTGTGGTTAGATCCGCAGATTTCTGAACATTGACCGTAGAATACTCTTGGTCGAGATGATGTTAAGGTGACTTGATTTAGTCGTCCTGGGATAGCATCAGCTTTTAGTCCTAGAGATGGGACGGCTCATGCATGTAAAACATCTTCTGAGGAGATTAACATGCGGATTGGGTAGTTCTATAGGCAGAACTACTCGATTGTCTACTTCTAGTAGTCGTAGTTGACCTGGGGATAGGTCTTGAGTAGGGATTATATAGGAGTCAAATGTTAAATCTTCGTAGTCAGTATATTCATAGCTTCAATATCATTGATGTCCTATAGCTTTAACTGTAAGATAAGGGTTATAAATTTCGTCTATTATATAGAGAATTCGAAATGAAGGTAAAGCAATTAAGACTAAAATTACAGCTGGCATAATAGTTCAAATTGTCTCTACTTCTTGAGCGTCTATAGTGCTTGTGTGAGTTAGTTTTGTGGTTAATATTAAAATAATGATACAAAGCACTAAGGAGCTAATTAGGAAGATGATTATTAGTGTATGATCATGAAAATATATTAATTCTTCAATAATAGGAGAGGGAGCATCTTGAAAACCTAATTGTATAGGATAGGGCATTTAAGATACCTAAGGGTTAAACTTATAATTTAACTATGGCAAAGTTATGTAATAATTTTACTAGTATCTTTAGAGAAAGTCATAGAGGTTATGGGGTTGACTTGAAATCAATCTAAGGGGGTTCAATTCCTCCCTTTCTTGTCTAAGCTTTAATAAACACTGGTTGTTCAAATGTGTGAAAAGGGGGACAAACCTTATGGACATTCAATTGGCAATTGCTTCTCTAGGTACTCCAGTTTCCAGTTCCTGGAGCAGCTCAGCTACTTGAGACTTGGGGGTGGGGATGGAGGTATGGGAGAAGAATCTCAACATCAAAGTCCTTGGCTCTGTCAAAATGTTTACTATCAGAAGCAAATGATATGATCAACAGAAATAATAATATTAAGGAAGATAAATTATCATCTGATTTGCCACTAAGAACTAGAAGAGTTTTCTACCTGGCTTGAAGTTGAAATTTCCTGTGAGTGTTATTACCCCCAATTAGAATGAGAGCTACTTGGAGGGAAGGGGCAGTCATGCACATTTCTCTTCCTTTTTTAGCACATATACCATAAATTTTAAATTAAAAAAATTTAGCTCTAGAGAAACTACTGAAAACAATGAAGAATAAGAGTTCAAAGTCAAGATGATAGAGTAATAGGGTGTAGTGTTGGTGATCTCCTGCCTATGAACTTTCCCAAACATATCTAGAAAATGCATCAGGATCAAATCTTGATGAGAAAATCCAGAAAATATCACAGTACATTACTTGTCCACCCCAGCACAGGGAGAAAGATAAAAGGTAGATGGTCAGTGGGAGGTGGAGTAGGCCATCAGTACTCATGGAGAAGATAGCACAAGTGCCAAAACAGAAATCAATGCAACCAATATTAGAAGAAAAACTGGGGGGGGGGGGGGGGGAGGAGAGAGGATTTTAAAAAATGGTATTTATTTGTTTCAGACAAAGGCCACATTTCTCAAATATGTAGGGTGCTGAGTCAAATGTCTAAGAATATGTGTCATTCCCCCGATTGATAAATGAAAGGATATGAACAGGCACTTTTCAGATGAAAAAATTAAGGCCATCAACAATCATATATAAAATGCTCCAAATTATCATCAGTTAAGAGAAATGCAAATTAAAACAACTCTTGAGGTACCACTTCACACCAAGCAGACTATTTAACAGGACAGAAAAGGAAAATGATAAATATTGAAGAGGAGGTAGAAAAATTGGGACAATATTATACTATAGGTAGAATTATGTCCAAAGGGATGCAAAACTGCGTATACCCTTTGAAATAGTAATATCCCTTCTAGGTCTTTAGTATTTGAACAAAAATACTTAGAGCAGCTTTTTTGTGGTATAGAATGGGGGATTGCGGGGGACAGGTGGGGTACTGAGTGGCTCAGTGGATTGAGAGTCAGGCCTAGAGACAGGAGGTCCTACATTCAAATCTGACCTCAGACACTTCCTAGCTGTGTGACCCTGGGCAAGTCACTTAACCCCCATTGCCTAGTCCTTCCCACTCTTCTGCCTTGGAACAAATACAAAGCATTGATCTAAAATGGAAGATAAGGGTTAAAAAAAAAAAAAACTGGAAAAGAGGGATGCCCATCAATTGGGGAATGGCTAAATATGTTGTGATACATGTTTATAATGGAATACTATTATGCTGTAAGAAATTATATAGATGGTTTCCGAAAAACCTGGAAAGACCAGGGTGAACTGATGCAAACTGTAGTGAGCAGAACTAGGAGAACATCATACACAACAATAATGTATAATGAACAACTGTGAATGACTTAGTTTAGTCACAGCAATTCGATGACCCAAGAAAATCCCAAAGGTTTTGTGATGAAAAATGCCATCTACCTGCCAAGAAAGAACTGATGGAGTCTAAATGAAGATACAAACAGAGCGCTCTTCATTATATTTTCTTTTTTTTTTTTTTTTTAAAGCATGTCTTGTTTAACAATATGATGGAAGGGGAGAAAGGAAAGGTGCCAGACCCATACCAGGGTCACTGCAATGAGGACAGGTGCCGAATGACAACTTTGTTGCCCCTAATCTAGTTTGAGATCACATCCAGGTAGCAGAGAAGAGCACCTGCTCAGGAGAGTGGCGTTCCTGGGGAGGATGAGGCTGGCCAGTGTGCGGAACAAGGAGGAAGTTTGAAAGGTGGTGTGGCAGCACAAATATGGCTCAGACCCCAAACTAGAACAGATTCTCAGCTAGCCCAGCTAAAGAAGAGCAAGGAATCCCAGACCACAGGAGAGGCTGTGTCTCTGAACCCACAGAGCATTCTAGCAGGCATTCACTCTTGCACAATCCCAGACACAGGCTGGGAACTTGCAAAGCTGTAGGAGCGGAGGCAGATTTATATATGGGAACAAGCAGCAATCAATATTCTACCCTGGATGTGGGAAAATTGGGACACTACTACACTGCTGATGGAGCTGTAAACTCTAACACAATCATTCTGGAGAACAATATGGAACCAGGTTTAAAGGGCCATAAAATTATGCATACTCTTTGACCCAGCAATATCACTATTGGGGCTGCATCCCCAAGAGATCAGAGATGAGGGAAAAGGACCTACCTGTACAAAAATATTTTTAGTGGTTCTTTTTGTAGTAGCAATGATTTGGAAACTGAGGAAATGTCTATCACCTGAGGAATGGCTCAATAAGCCATGACATATAGTTGCAACAGAAAACGTATTATGCCATAAGAAATGATGAACAGGATGAGTTCAGAAACATCTGGAAAGAATTATATGAACTCATGCAAAAGTGCAATGAGCAGAACCAGGACAAAAATACTGTACAAAGATCAACTGTGAAGGACCAAACCATTATTAGCAAAACAAGTTTCCAAGATAACCCCAAGGAACTCATGATTAAAAAACCAACCCCATCAATAGTCAGAGAAGGTACATGTGTGATGCATGTTTTTAGTTCTGACATGGGGAATATAAAAATGTGTATTGCATGAATACACTGACATAACCTTTATCAGACTATTTACTGCCTTGGGGAGAAGGGGAAGGATGGAGACAATCTAAATTGCAAATGTCAGGAAATAATTGTCAAAAATTATTTCTACATGTAATTGAAAAAAATAAAATTCAATAAATAAAAAGACATTGTCTTGGGGCAGCTGGGTAGCTCAGTGGATTGAGAGCCAGGCCTAGAGACAGGAGGTCCTAGGTTCAAATCCGGCCTCAGACACTTCCCAGCTGTGTGACCCTGGGCAAGTCACTTGACCCCCATTGCCTACCTTTACCAATCTTCCACCTATAAAGTCAATATACAGAAGTTAAGGGTTTAAAATTAAAAAAAAAAAAAAAAAAAAAAAGACATTGTCTTGGATCAAATCTCTTGAGGAGCACTAAAAGCCTGCAGTTTCCCAGTCTGTTTCTAAGAATAACACAATAATATTCAATATCTCAAGAAAGCAGTCTTGGTAACCTGGTAACAGGACTAGCCCAGATATTTTCTCCATAAGTGCAGAGAGCCCAGCCCTAAGTCAGTAATTAGGTTGCAAGGAGAAGGGGAGAATCTAACCATAAAAAGCTATTATGGTGTCAACTATTATGGATGTTCAAGACCAACTCAGAAGAAAACGAAGCCAAAGTATCTATAAACATAGCCTCAAAGAAAAACATAGTTGGAGCATAAAAATTCAGTTAGAATTCCTGGAAGATATGGGGGTGATTGGGGGGGGGAAGGGGGAGAAGTAAAGAAAAAAGATTTGAAATGAAATGACAGCTACAAAATAAATAACTGGAAAAGGAATTAATAACACCTTTGCACAAGAGGGAACATAACTTTGCCCAAATAACAAACTCCTTGGAATTAGAACAGAACAGATAGAGGATAACTACTTTAATGAGGTAGTAAGAAATATTAAAGCAAAGGCAAAGTGCTAAAAAAAAAACAGAAAATATAAAGTTATCTCACAGAAAAAAAACTGCCTTGGAAAACAGGAGGTAAAAATTAAGAATCATTGGTCTACCTGAACATAGTAACTAAAAAAAAAGAAATAAAAGGGCCCTAGATATCAAATTTCAAGGAATCTTAAGAGAAAACTGTTCAGATCTCTTAGAACCAGAGGGCAAAGTGCAGAGAAAAAGAATCCAAAGGTTACCTTCTGAAAGTAACCCCAAAATGAGAACTCCCAAGAATATGACAAAGTCCAGAGATTCTATGTCAGAAAAAAAAAATACTATGAGCAGCCAGAGAGAAAGAGCCCCATCAGGGCAGCACATGATTTAACAGCCACCACAATAAAGGAGTGGAAAACCTGATGAAAATGATACTCCAGAATGTGAATTACAAGGGGCTTGAAGCAAAGAATAACTTACCCAGCAAAATAATATAATGTTACTGGGAAGAAATAGATCTTTAAAGAAATAGAGGACTTCCAAGCATTCTTGATGAAAAGACAACTGAACCTCATTCTCATCTGAATTGATCAAAAGGAAGAAAAATACACAAACAGAAAGAGTTTGAAACAAATATATTTCACTTCAGGAAAATAGGAGAAAAAGGGGAAGAAAACGTGAGAAGTAGGTTAGGGGAAGGATTAGTCCTAAGCAATACAACCTCTAAAGATATGCAAAATATTTATACCTCTTCTTTTGGGGGTGGGGGTGAATCTTAAGAAATACCTATAAACCAGGGAATGGGTGAATAGGTTATAGTATATAAACATTATAAATATTATTGTGTTGAAGTCATCTGCATGATGACCAACTAAGATTTCAAAGGACTAAAAATGAAACACATGCTGTCTGGCTTCTGATAGAGAAGTGAAGGTCTCATAATGTATAATGAAACAAATTGGGGATTTGTGGACAATGTAGAAATTTGCTTTGATTGACTATCCATGTTTGTGATGGGTTTTGTTTTCCTTGTGTTCTTAATGGAAGAAACTGGAGAAGCAATACAGGAGGAAAGTTGAAGTAGGAGGATTAGGAGGCAGAACTCAGCAGACAAACTATTTTTTAAAAAGGAACACAATTTAATCTTTTTTTTGAAAGTGCTTCAGGAACTTAACAATTCTCGGTATCGTGGTTCTAACTACAGCAATGTATAGGTATATATACATATATGTATCAAAATACATATATAGGTAATGCATAGGTATAGTATGTCTAATTCATGTTAGAACAAACATCCAAGATCATCTGGTGCAATCTCTTCATTTTATATGGAAGAAACTGAGGCCCAAAATATTTGATAAGAAAGTAGTCAGTCAGGAGTCAAATCCAGGTCCTTTACAAAAATACACATTACTGGGGCAGCTGGGTAGCTCAGTGGATTGAGAGCCAGGCCTAGAGACAGGAGGTCCTAGGTTCAAATCCGGCCTCAGACGCTTCCCAGCTGTGTGACCCTGGGCAAGTCACTTGACCCCCACTGCCCACCCTTATCACTCTTCCACCAAGGAGCCAATACACAGAAGTTAAGGGTTTAAAAATGTAAAAAAAAAAAAAAAAAATACACTTTACCTCAAGATATATAATAAATATATTATTTGTTAAAGATTTGACTATATCTATCTAGGACATTCCCTAGAGGTTGCTTATTTGGTAAGTTACTAATATTAACTTGATAATCTGTCAATTTAATTTTGTAAATATAAAATTAAATTATGAAAATTCTAGTGGTTTTAATCTTAAAACAAAGAAACAAAGAATTCTAGGCAATTTTTATAATACAACGGGAGTTGAAGACTACAGGCCATACCACGAAATATAGTTTTTACATAAATAGTTTTACTGTATTTAAAAAATACAAAACATACAAAAACAGACAGTAGAATCCCAGTGTGTAGACACTAAAACTTAAAAGCATATTTGTGTAGAGTACTACATACATATCTAGGTAATTTCCAAAAAGTGATTGTAATCAGAGAGAAAAGAAAATAAAAATTCACAGGATTGAAATAAATAGGCAGGAAACATTTATATTTAAAGAAATCACAGATAGATAATTAACTAATATTAAAAATTTTCAAATCTACCAAATGACGTTCTTTAAATTCACTCAGGAAAATATAAGTGAAATGTAAAAAGACAGATAAAATAATACTAATATATAAAAATACATAATTGTAATTATATTAATGTCATATATTAATCTATAACAATATAGTAAAACAAAAATTATGGAAGAATTTCATATGCTCTCACAGCTGAAGAAATCTAAAAAGGATAAACAAAAAAAGAAATAATAACTGAACAAAACACAGAATTCAGAGCTAGAATTATAAGACTATGGAAATATCTAAATAGAAATTTAAAAATATATCTATTTCTTAGTACTACATACTATCCATACAGAAATAGTATGTGTTTAAGGAACAGAGAAATGTTAAATGTTTTTTTAAAACAGTGAAAAAATAAAATAAAAAGGCTTCAAATACCAAGTTAGATGATAATAATACTAGCCAGCATGTACAGATTATATTAAGATTCACAAAGTGCATTATATCTTTTATTTCAACCTCGTAAGAGTCCTATGCTATTATTAATAATTTTACTAATGTAGAAATAGAGGCTGAAGAGAGGTTAAATGACTCATTTAGGTCATACAATTAAGAAGTGCCTGGGGCAGGATTCAAACTCAGATCTTTTATGACTCCAAGTCTAATACAATATCTATTATGCCACTAAGATGTAATGTCATCTCTACCTTCAAGGTGTTTACAGAAGCAGCCTTCTTGAGGAGCCAGGGCCCCTTGAAGGGAGAGGGCATGGCCCTAAGGAATGAGTAAATGAGCCAATTAATTGTCAGCAAAATGAGTTGATTCCTACCCTTCCTGTGGCTTATCTCCAGCACAACCACTCCTACCTGTCACTCATTATTCCCTAATATTCTACCACTGCTATACAAGTTCTCAATTATCCTACACTTTTCTTCCAGCTTTTGGAACCAGAGTAGTTATAATCTATCCCATATCCAGGTAGCCTAACACTAATACACACGCCACTGTGGAAATTCCCATAGTTTATCTACTCCCCCCCCCCCCCCCCGCCCCCGACGTCCAGACATGGCAGATGGTCTTTTCTATATTAGAAAGTTATAAATGAATTAATATACACACTGGGGGGGAGGGGGGGAAGGAGTATGTGCTCAAAAAATTGTTTATTTGTGGCTAGTATCACTGTATCTGAGGAATAAGGAACCATCACAGATACATAACTATAATGAAGAATATCAAAAAAGTATATTACAGAACAGTAAAATGAAATGTTGTTGAAGGCCTAAGTTTTATTTTATTTTTTTTAAACCCTTAACTTCTGTGTATTGGCTCCTAGGTGGAAGAATGGTAAGGGTGGGCAATGGGGGTCAAGTGACTTGCCCAGGGTCACACAGCTGGGAAGTGTCTGAGGCCGGGTTTGAACCTAGGACCTCCTGTCTCTAGGCCTGATTCTCAATCCATCTGCCCCCCTGAAGGCCCAAGTTTTAAAAGGTTGCTACCTACCAGAGGGTTCAGGGATTATATGAAGGCAAACAAAAATAAAAGTGTATGGAAAATCTAGAAGTTTCACATCTAATTAAATGGAACATACAACACTACACTGTCACTCAATTCTTATTTCATTATGTAAAATCCTAAGAATCTGTATTTGAATAGTTTTATTTTAAAATTTCATCTTCTTGCTAAAGGGCCTAAAAACCTAAAAGAATATCAGTTATCAGTTGCTAAAGTAAACACTAATAAATCCCTATCACTAACCCAAACACTGAAAACTTCAATAACTTCTATTTTAGCAAAGGAAATTATTTTGTACAATATTTTTATTTTAGACATTTCTCCAATCCAGTTCTAACTTTGCTAAACTTTAAAGCATTAAAAAAAATTACTTAAGGGGAGCTGGGTAGCTCAGTGGATTGAGAGTCAGGCCTAGAGAAGGGAGGTCCCAGGTTCAAATCCGGCCTCAGACACTTCCCAGCTGTGTGACCCTGGGCAAGTCACTTGACCCCTATTGCCCACTCTTACCACTCTTCCACCAAGGAGCAAATACACAGAAGTTATGGGTTTAAAAAAATTACTTTAAAGATTTAAATAACATCATCTTTCTACATCCAATTATTTGGTCATTTGTAACTAGCAATTTTGCTTAAGGGTAATCCAAATGAAGAGAAAGATAAGGACTGGATCTGTACTTTCACTAGTAAAGGTGAGGAATTTCCTCCCATAGTAGGTCCACTGGCTGATACATATCACCCCCACACAGTACCCGAGCTCAAACCCTTCTGTTTCCAAGTCTAGCTTTCTCTATATTAAGCCAACATAGTAGCATAGGTCTAATCAACTGAGGGAGTAAACTGTTAGGAAAGCTGCCTCCAGAGGGTACTGTTTTCTGGTGATGCAGCTACAAAGGAAGGAGTGAAGGTAGAGCACCAGTAAGTTGTTTCCTTGTTTTCAGTACTCTTGCTAACTAGGATCTCAGGATAACTGGTAGAGTTGGAATTAAGCTGAACCAGAAACCCTTAATCCTACTCTCACTCAAAAGATGAAAAAACTGAGATCTATGCAGGCTGATTTGCCCAAGATGTCAGAATTAATGCAATAGATGGGACCTGAACTGATACCAGTGTTCATTCTACCAACCCCCTCTACTTCGGAATTACTGCTAAAACTAGTTTTTAGTTGCTGGAGCATAAGTGCTATAAAAGTATAAAGATAACAAAATCACCAATCTGATCCTCTTTAAAAGTGATTATTTTTTAACTTTCCCAATATATAATATATGACACGGGTTAATCCTTTTGCATAAAATTTAAAAATACACACAAATGTACAAATGCTCACTTTCCTTTAAAATAATTTACTATGTTTTCAGTATAGTGTTCTGCAAAGATCTCAAAGCATGGCCATCAGAAATCTAAACTTTTCTACTTATTAGTCATGTGACCTGAGTAAGTCCTCAGGAACCTCTTGCTGCCTCACTTTCTCCAAATGCAATTGAGGGCTATTGAGAGGATCAACTGAAATAGTACCAGTAAAGTATTTTGTAAGCCTAAAGTACTATTCCTAATTAGTAAGCCATTATATTCTCTAACCTTCAGAAGGCACTATTCCGTAAGATGTGCCAGAAAATACAGCTAAGACTTGTAATCTGTACATTTTTAAGTATCCTGGCTATAATGAGAAATGAACTCTCTATTAATGAAATTTTAATACTTAGAAGTACTAAAACTAAAGATGTACTATTAAACCTAAAAGCACTGCTTACTTTTACATTGGACAAAGTGACAGAAAGTCAAACTGAAATCTCTCTCTCTCTCTCCCCCCACCCCCTCCTTATCTTCCATCTTGGAGGTAATACTGTGTATTGGCACCAAGGCAGAGGAGTGGTAAGGGCTAGACAAATGGGGGGGGTTAAGTGACTTGCCCAGGGTCACACAGCTAGGAAGTGTCTGAGGTCAGACTTGAACCCAGGACCTCCCATCTCTAGGCCTGGCTCTCAATCCACTGAGCCACCCAGTTGCCCCCTGAAAGAACTTTTCAAAGTTTATGGTTGGTGGGAACTCTTGGGTATTACACCTAAATTTCCTTTTAAAACCTAATATTTCTGAGGTTTGGGGAAAGATTTTATTTGACTAATATTTAATTCACCTTTCAATATAGACTGTGGTGACTTTTTCCTTGCAAAATAATTACTTACCAAATAACAAATCACAGAAACATTAACACTTCTCTGCATGCTATGATAGATGACTTACCTGACACTGGTTAATGGCTGCATGGTTACCATGGAATGGAGACTGTCTATCTTTATCCCGATGATGCCTGCTGCTATGTTTACTTCTCTGTAATTGCTGACGCAATTTTGCAATCTAAAAAGGAAAAGATAAAATATATTACTTTAAAATCTTTTTCCCACAGTATGAAAATACATGTAAACATTAGTTGTTATTTGAACACAGTATATTTAGTCAAAAACTGAGTTATGAAAATCAAATCACAAAATCTTGTCTTGAGCAAAAACCAAATATAAATTATAAGAATATTTTCTATATTCTATTTTATTCTCTCATCCTTCATTGGGGAAGAAGGTAGTTGTAGGTCCTTTTTTTTTTTAATTAAAAAAGCATTTTTTAATCACTCATCCAAACAGCCTCCACTAAAAATAAAAACAAAACCCCTTTAATAAACATGCAATCAAAACAAATTCTTCCATAGGTGATTTCAAAGATATGCTTTTCATTCTTCATCTTGAGTCTACCATCTCTTTTTCTGCTTTTTTCTACTTACTTTTTTCATACTACTATGAACCCTCAAAATACATATAGAATTTAAAACTTGCATAAAATTTTGTTTTAAGTCCAAAGGAGTCACTTCATTCTAAAAGAGAAATAATTCATTTTCAAAGTGTTTTGAAACAGGTATTTTGAACTATTAATTTTTGTATCTTTATATAACGCAGGAGTGAGATTGGTTTTTTTAAAAGATAATTTGAGACATGAGTAAGCCTTTTGCCATTTCGAAATAGACTCAAAATGCTGCTTTTGTCTATAGTTAATTCCTTAAATTTGAAATTATTTTTCATAAATTCTCCCCTCGTGTTTAAAAAAAAATCAATTTAAGCTTGTTAAGCTTCTTAGGCTTTAATTACACAATCGGTTCTTGAAGCTCAAGAATAGCCAAAAATGGCTATATATATATTTTTAAAAGAGATAATGGAAACATAAAAAAAAAAACTTATCTGGCCCAGGCCATTAAAAAGTTTATAACATCAAAAAAAAAACAAACAAACCCACAAACAGTATACTGGTCCTCTCTTATTCTTCTTACATGACTATAGCTCCCACTACTATGCCTTTGAAAAGGCTGCATGCACCCCATCTCCTTTCAGGTAAGGATTGTTCCATCTGTGTTTTTACACAGTCCCCTAGAGCACATTGTTTGGTCCATAACTGCTACTTTATGTATACCTGAATAGCTAAATGACAATGCACCTAAAAAAAGAAAATGGTTTTTGTTTGCCTTTTGCCAAACATAGAGAGGCATAGATATCTTTCAGCAAAATATTAGTTGCTTTCATTGGAGTATTTTACAAATAATTAAAAACAACGTTGTTTTCCCACAACACAACAAACCCAGAGAGTCTTAGGAAAGGTTTAAATGGAAAACAGTAGGCACAGATAAAGAAAGAGAGCATTCTAGCCACAGAAAATGTTTAAAGCCAAGAGATGGAATGTCTTCTTGCTCAGGAACAACCAGGAGGTCAGTGTTAATGGATTAAAGAGTATATAATGGGGGCAGCTGGGTGGCTCAATGGATTGAGAGCCAGATCTAGAGACAGTAGGTCCTGGGTTCAAATCTGGCCTCAGACACTTCCTAGCTCTGTGACCCTGGGCAAGTCACTTAACTCCTATTACGTTCTTCTGCCTTGGAACCAATATTGAATCTAAGATGGAAGGTAAGGGTTTAAAAAAAAATAGGGAGTATTCAGTAGGGAGTAAGGTCTAAGAAGACAAGAGAGGCTAGGTTAGGAAAGGCTTTGATTGCCAGAGTATTTTGTATTAGATGAGGAGAGCAAGAGGGAGCCCATAGAATGCTCTGAGTAGGGGAATGATATGGTCAGACTTGTATTTTAGGAAAATCATTTTAGTAGATAGACTGAGGAGGAGAGAGACCCTCCATCAGGCTACTGCAATAATTCAGGTGTGAGGTAAGGCCTATTCCAGAGTGCTAGAAGAGTCAAGAGGAGAGGGGGAATATGCTAGAAGGTCAACAAATTCTATTATTTTACTATCCACCTTGCTAAGTATAATAGTCTAATTAGGAAAATCATTGCTAAATATTGTGTAAGTGGAATCTGAAGCCCAGAACTATAATACCCAGCACCCTACTTTCTTCACGTTATATGCTGACATAGGCAGGATATAAATTTTATGTAGCCCTGCCTCTCGCTCCCTCTTTCTGTGATTGGGTTTGGTGGAGGTAGCGTGAGGTAAGAACCAGGAGAGTTTTTGTTCATGTGGTCTAAATTTTGTTAGATAATGAGGTTGTTAAAAAACTTTATAAAATATAATTCTTGGAGTGTTGGATATTAATTTAAATACATTTTTGGCAACCACTATGGTAAAAGAAATCCTTAATTTTCTTTTAAGAAAGCCTTTGAGTAAAGAATCGGGATTTGATAAATTTTGAAAAACCATATTTCTTTCCTGTCATGGCCTTTTTGCCCCCCACCCTCCACCCCAGAGGAACTCCAGCTGCTACTGCTATTACAAAAGGTCTAATTTCTCAAATTTATAAGGAGCTAAATCAATTGTATCAAAAAAAAAAAAAAAAATCAAGCCATTCCCCAATCTACAAATGGTTAAGGGACACGAATAGGCAGTTTTCACAAGATGAAATCAAAACTATCAATAAGCATATGAAAAAGTGTCCTAAAACTCTCCTGATTTAAAACAACATTGAGGTACCATCTCTTAACTAGCAGATTGGTCAATATGACAGCAAAAGAAAGTAATAAATGTTGGAGGGGATGTGGCAGAATTGGGACACTAATGCATTGCTGGTGGAGTTGTGAATTGGTCCAACCATTCTGGATGACAATTTGGAACTATGCCCAAAGGGCTTTTAAAGACTGCCTGTCCTTTGATCCAGCCATATCACTGCTGGGTTTGTACCCCAAAGAGATAATAAGGAAAAATATATGTACAAAAATATTCATAGTTATCTCCTGTTTGTGGTGGCAAAAAATTAGAAAATGAGGGGATGCCTATTGATTGGGGAATGGCTGAACAAATTGTGGTATCTTATAATGATGGAATACTATTGTGCTCAAAGGAATAATGAACTGGAAGAATTCCATGTGAACTCGAAAGACCTCCAGGAATTGATGCAGAGCGAAAGGAGCAGAAGCAGGAGAACCTTATACACAGTCACTGACACACTGTGGTACAATTGAACATAATGGACTTCTCTAATAGCAGCAATACAATGACCCAGGACAATTCTGAGGGACTTATGAGAAAGGACATTATCCATATCCGGAGAAAAACCATAAGAGCAGAAACACAGAAGAAAAACATATGATCGACCACATATAGTTCATTGGGGGTAGGATTAGGATTTTGGTATTAAAAGATCACTCTACTGCAAATATGAATAACATGGAAATAAGTTTTGAACAATGATACAGGTATAATCCAGTGGAATTGCTTGTCAGCTCTGAGAGGAGAGAAGGGGGAGGTCATAAATCATGTAACCATGGAAAAATGCTCCCCCAAAAATGATTAAAAAATCCCTTCCTTCAAGGATAGCTTGAGGATCTAGTGGAGACAACATATCAAAAAATATGTATGAAGGGGGCAGCTGGGTAGCTCAGTGGATTGAGAGCCAGGCCTAGAGACAGGAGGTCCTAGGTTCAAATCCGGCCTCAAACACTTCCCAGCTGTGTGACCCTGGGCAAGTCACTTGACCCCCATTGCCTACCCTTACCACTCTTCCAACTATAAGTCAATACACAGAAGCTAAGGGTTTAAAATTTAAAAAAAAAAAATGTATGAAGCAAGCTGTAGACAAAATATTTAATAATTAGGAGAGAAGACACCAGAATTAGCAGGTTGGGGAAGGTTTCTTGACAAAGTGAGATTTTAGTAGGAACTTGAAGGAAACTAGGGAGATCAGTAGTTGGAATAGAGGAAGAAGAGCATTTCAGGCATGGAATTAATTGAACTTCTCCATTGTTCTCTGGTTATAATGACCCATTACTTGAAACTATACAATATCACTAAGATGATGTTAGTATTAAAAGGAAAGACCTTTGATCCAGGAGAAAGTGAGGAGTAATTGGTAAAATTTTACAAACTTCCAGAGGCAACCTAGTCATATCTTTTCCAGCAGAATTCTGGCTTCATTTCTGAGCTATCCATTTGTAGTGTTTGTCCAAAATATAGAAAATGATGGATGATAAGTAGCAATTTGTAAAAATTAGGATATTATATATTTTTCATTCATATCTGTGGATAGTTAGGCTAAAGTAATGAAAGGTCATGGATCTCACCCAGGATATGTTCTAAAGCCTGAAACAATCAGCACAAGCTATATGCAAATAGGAACATCTGGAAGACCTAACTACAGGGAATCCCTCTTTTATTTGCAATCTACACTGGATCTCCTTCATGCTAGTGCAAAATACCTCTGATAAGTGAGTACAAAGCTTCCTGTATTATTCCTTGTTTATTATTCATGACTAGAAATAAAATCTCTGCTGAAGACAACTTGTTGGAGGAGAGCCTTGAAAGCAATAGTTTTCCAAACCAAATGCTTTCTTACAGGCAACAACATAGTAGAATTTTAAATTCTTTAGTCAATTTTCCTTCTTTAGTGAAAAACAAACCAACCACATCTTTACAATAGTAAAAATTTAATATTTTGCTTCTCCCCCTTTTACTATTGTAAAGCTGTGGTCTATTACTGCTATAAAAACTTTTCGGAATGATACATTAATATAGGAATATCCTTTACAAAGAATGCATTATTACCATAAAATCCTCATAATGATTTCATAGATTAGTTTTATAAAAATGTTGTATAGATGGAAATGAGGTATATAGATTGATGACTATTAATACTCATGCATTTTTTGGGGTAGTAAATTGAAAATTTTCCATTATCTTAGACTACCACTTTAATTTCTTCCCACATTTCTTATATCTTAAGAATTGCCTACTCAATGGCCTAAAAAAATTGTGTCACCTCCAATATAGACTTCCTGTATGTAAACTTAGTATCATTCACTAACTTATTCCTTCTTTGTACTTATAAGTGCTGGTTACATTTCTTCAGGCAGCACAAGTAGGAAACTGGTATTAGGGTTCAAATGGGATGACTTCCATTGTTCTCAATGGCAAAAAGTTTACTATAAAATTTTTTACAAATCCTTTTCCATTTTTTCACATTTAAAATCCTAATTCCAGTGTCAACTCAAAAATATCCTTCAGAGTGACTATTCTGGGTGGATATATTATCAAGCTTTCTTTAAATTAGTATACTTTTCTTTACTGTTAAATGAAATCATTCACAATTTTTCACCATTATTTTCTATAAGAAATGAGTTTAATTCTAAATCTCATTCACAATTTCTAAAGGAGATCAAACATAAGATGACTAAGGGCTTTTAAAGATTTTTTTTTAACCTTGCTGCTATTGCTTTACATTTGTTAAGCTGTTTAATGAAGTTATTATACTTTACAATGTCAGTTCTTCCAGTAATATCTTTTTTTGGTGTCAATAACTTGTTAAAATGTATCAGATTAGAGTTATTTTTATTGCCCACCATATCTTCTCATTTTTCTTATTTCTAGCCTTTATGAAATGTTGATCTTTCCTTGAAGTCAATAATCAAATTATAAACAGATGGCAGCCTCAGGAATGGCTCCCATATGAGTAATCTTTTTTTAAAACATATCATCAATTTCACTGTTTGATAGCTACTGGGTATTCACCATTTTAGGCACTTAAGGATTTTGGAGGGAAGAAAAGTATGAATGATTTATTGTTCTCAATGAAGAACTTAAAAAAGACTTTAAGCCTTCTATGTAGTCCACAAGTCTTTGATTTTTCTCATTCTCTCAGGCTTCTTCTGAGCCACATTTTCCAACGTATTTTTTGCCATGTTCCTCATGTCCAATTTTGCCCTGACACCACCAACTACCAAAGAACATATTAAGATAGTTTGTTGGGTTTTATTTAATTCTTCATGAAATTTCCATGTATACTTTTATTCCACCATAAATCTTGGTTCACAAGCTGATTATATTCATCATATGCACTGCCAAATGAGATTAGCAATGTCCCATTAAATGATAATTCTTATTGTTTTTTATATACAATGACTATCTCTACCAAATCTTTCCTGAGTTGCCTATCCAAAGGGTATCAGCTATCCTTTCATTTTGCTACAGGTACTTTTACCTTCTGCTTCCATTTAAAGCAAAAGTTGATATAATTCAGAATGTCCAGTGTTACACCACAAGATCAAATTTACAAATGGAAGAGATTACAGAGCTCATCAAATACAACCCCCTCATTTTATAAATGAGAAAACTTAGGCTCAAAGATAATAATAACTTAATTAAATGTATTCAAATGCCTTACAAAATTTAAAGTTTAATAAATTGGCTATTATTATCGTCCAGCGTCCTTCAGTTAGTAATGGTCCGAGATGAGATTTGAACCCACTACACCAGTGATGTCAAACTCAAATAATAAGTGTCTCCTAAAGTACAAAAAGATTCCTATTGGTCACATATTGACTTAATTTCAAAATGTAATATTATCTATATTTTATTGTAGTTTATTTTAAAAAATATTTCCCAATTAAATTTTAATCTGGTTCAGGCCATAATCTGTGGGAAGACATGTGAGAATGGTGAAGAGAATTCCAGTATTAATGAAATCACAGCTGTTTGGAATATAAACAAACTCCATACTGTCTTCTGGAAATCTCAAATACTGAAATCATAGCATTTGATATAATGATCCAATATAAATTTTTTTTTAACCCTTACCTTCCACCTTAGAATCAATACTATGTATTGGTTCCAAGGCAGAAGTGTGATAAGGGTAGGCAATGGGGGTTAAGTATCTTGCCCAGGGTCACACAGCTGGGAAGTGTCTGAGAACACATTTGAACCCAAGACTTTACATCCCTAGGCCTGGCTCTGAATAAGCTAAGCCACCTACCTCACTGCTCCAATCCAAAATAATTTTAATCATGAGACCACATTAGCTGTCATATAGGCTAATTTCTGTACTAGTTACATTTGCAAAGTATCCACTTTTTTTTTCCACTCCAATATCTGTAAAGGGTAAATTAAAAAAACAATACAGTAGCAATAAAACAATTAAATAAAGCTCATTCTTTCCACAAGAAAGAGTAACAGGAGGGGCAACTGGGTGGCTCAGTGGATTGAAGGCCAGGCCTAGAGACAGGAGGTCCTGGGTTCAAATTTGATCTCAGACACTTCTTAGCTGTGTGACCCTAGGCAAGTCACTTAACCCCCATTGCCTACCCTTATCACTCTCCTGCCTTGGAACCAATACACAGTATTGATTCTAAGAAGGAAGGTAAGGGTTTAAAAAAGAAAAGAAAGAGTAAGCAGGAATATGGATGCTGTTGTGTTCTTAAAAGATGATTCTTTCATGAGTAATCCCAACCTACGTTAATCCAATTAGTGGTTTGTAAAAATGTTTGCTTCTCCCTCTATTGCCTCTTTCCCACCCCAACTCCCACCAAGACAAAGAAATAGTTCAAAAATCATGTTGTGAGCAGGGTGAATTAACTGCTTATAACTAGACTTGTACTAAACAAAGGTGAGCAGTGGCTGCCCACAGGGAGGAGACCTATCATATAAATCATGACCATGAATAAGCCCCATGCTGCAACTTTTGAAAGAAATTTCTTGTTTTGTTTTAAACTTTCAACTTAGAGCTGGTTCATAGATTCATACTTTTCCTTTTGTCTTACATATATGCAGTTTTCCACACATGCATCATCATCATCATCATCATCATCATTATTATTATTATTATTATTATTATTATTTTCCTGTTTATCTTTCTTCCTTTTAAGCTATTCTCTCATTAACTATGAAATTCTGGGGCAGCTAGATGGCACAATGGACATAGCATTAGATATGGAGCTAGGAGGACCTGCCTGGGTTCAAATCTGGATTCAGACACTTCTAGCTGTGTGATTCTGGGCAAGTCACTTAACTTGCATTGCCTAGCCCTTTCCCTTCTGTCTTAAGAGTTGTTACTAAGGCAGAAAATAAGGGTTAAAAACAAACCTAAAACCCCAATAAAATACTGATGGATAATTATTATTTTCTTCCATCTTATGGTTGAGAACAATCATATTATATTGAACTAAATGATCGATGTTTTATATTTATTTTCTTATTTATTATAAATACTAACAATTGTTACAATCAATTAAACTTGTTTGGCAACCATTTAAACAAATGCAATTCAACCCAGAAAATTGTTATTTTGTGAGGATAAGGAGCAACTTCATTCAGAAGATAAGCTTTCCTTCTGTCTTAGAATTGATACTAAGCATTGGTTCCAAGGTGGTAAGGGCTGGGCAGTTGGGGTTAAGTGACTTGCTCAGGGTCACACAGCTAGAAAGTGTCTGAGGCCAGAGTTGAACCAAGGACCTCCTGTCTCTAGGTCTGATCTACTGAGCCTTAAAGGAAGGGAGGGCCTCTTGGATGGAGCTGGGGGGTAGGGGAGCCTTCCTGGCCATAGGTGGCCGGTTCAAAAGCCAGAAGAGAAACTGTGTAAGAGAAACTGAGCAGAGGCAGTGCTAGGTCTTGAAAGAGAAGTCAGGGCCTGGCTGTATAGACCCTTCAAAGTTAAATGGAGGAGACAGGCTGTACTCTATGGGCAATGAGGTGTCATGGAACTGCTTGAGGAGGGGAGTCACAGGGTCAGACAGGCACTTACAGCATTCTTTAGCTGCAGTGAGAACCAAGGACTGGGATGGGAGAGATTTGAGATGAGGAGGGGGATGACAGACATACCATAGGTTGTGAAGGTAGAAACAACATTAGGGAAGGATTGGGTGACAAAGATCATGAGCCAGGAAATGAATACACTGAAGAAGGAAAGAAAATGTCTTGGAATTCAAGATTTAACAGGAACCAGTATCTGGACCAGAAAATAAATTTATAGAGCATGAAATCTCAAAGGAAGAGATGCTGTTTAGTAGTAAAGGAAGAATCTGGTAATAGCCCTGGGGATGCTCCTACCATGATTATAAGTTGAGAGTTTGCAAGAATATGTAGTCATCTCAGGAAAAGGAGGTTGCATTCATTGAGGGCTAGCAGATTTAAGGAGTGAGAAAGAATGATGTTTAAGATCAAGTTTGTTTATTATAAAGTATCTGTTCCAGAGTCACAGCTGGAGGGGTGGACAGCTCTGGATTGGGAGAAAGGGAGAGGGAAAATCAAATAGAGAGGAGTTATTTGTAAATGGTAATTGTGGGTTCATAGTGCAATATGTTGTAAAAGAAACCTTTTCATGTATAAGTTGGGTTACCTGGACACTACTAACACTAAGATTCTGATTTTGTGGCATTTTGTTTTTCCAAATTTACATGATGATGTGATGAAAGCAAGAAGGTGAGGAAATGGCTAACTGTCCCCAAGTGACAATACCTATCACTATGGGAAAAGTAATATACCAAAAACTTTCCCAAATAATCGGTTCTTGAGATGTTGCCATTATTCCTATCATTTGTAAGGGCTAGGAAAAGAAGGGGGAGATTGGAGAGTACAGCCACTGAAAATAAAAAATAATAAAATTGAATATAAGATTTTCTTAAACTGGGTACTATCAATATATTTTGGCTACTATTGACATAGGTGGAATTCAAGGTTTAGCTTTTAAATAGGATTACAATACACCTGAGAATTGTACCATGAATAAATATACACTCGATAAATTGTTTCTATGGGAAATCTTACTCTACTGGTACCACTGTAAAAAAAATGTGAAGTGTCCATGAAAATAAAGTTCTTCTAACTAAATAACCTTTTATTAGGTATGCCTGCATTACAATAGCAGAGACAGTGGGAAAGGGTAACAAAGGTTTTAAACAATCATTTTGTTTCCCTACTTTTTTGGATATAATATAGTTAGACAATACAGACACTTCTCACTTTGATAAGTTCACATTAAGTGAATTCAACTTGAAATAATTCTGAAAGAAATCCACATTTCAAAAAACACCTATGTTGATTATACCTTATAGTACTATGCTCTCTTTCTCTCTTCCTGCTCCTGACCCCTTGACTTAGCACTCAGTGGTCTCACTCCTCCAAATGAAAGCTGAAGAAGGAATGGGTAGAAGAGACTGCTACAGTTGCCCGCTGGATCAAAGCTTGGCTTGAGACCTCCATAACTGTCTCTTCTGTCATCTGTACATGGGTACTGTGTGTCTGTCCCAGTCCTTATGTTGCTGCTCCCAACCCCTATGTGTCCTTGAATGTTCTTCCTTCCTTTCCACAAGCCTCCCTTCCTCACATCCAAGAGCAAATTCACAAATCAGTTTCCATAGAGATCTATCCATTTATATAAAGTGAGAACTATCTGTATATATATATATATATATATATATATATATTTTGAAACTATTTTTTCCTTTTTTTTTTTTTTTGGTTTGAGTTTTCCACAAAATGACTAATACGGAAAAAATGTTTTATTTGATTGCATATGGAAAATGTATATCAGATTGTTTACCATCTTGGGGAGGGGGAGGGATAGAGTGGATTAAAGAAAGGAGAGTTTAGTACTCAAAAAAAATTTTTAAATGAATGTAAAAAAACTATTTATACATGTAAATGAAGAAAAATAAAACATTATTTTTAAAAAGAAAAGTGGGAAAGAAAAAAAAAGCAATTCTGGCTACCTGTTTACCGTCAACACAATTCTCAATTTTGTGTGTTAATGATTTTAGATCAGATATAAACATGCAGTTGATATCTGACTCAGGCAAAGTATCTGCAGATTTAAAATGGAAAACATCCATCCTATATTATTCCTTTTCACATTTTTATATTTTGTTTACAAGTTATAATCATAAAAGCCTAACAGCAGTACCATATCATCATTTGGTTGTTTGAATATAGTGTTTTCTAAATTATTTTAGCCACAGAACGTTTTAGGGCTTGAAATGAACTGAAACAAAATGAAGGAAGTCAAAGCTTTTGTTCATATTGAAAAAATTGTCATAATGAATACTTTTGATAAATAATAATTTGATATTCAAAAGCTATGACTAGCTTCCCATATTTTCAAAGAGCTACTATTTATGTCATATAAAATATGTCAGGATTCTCTGAGGTTGTATGGGAATTATTAATAATATTAACATAGAGATGTGAATACAAAATATTATCTATACTAATAATAAATATGAATGTTTTGAATTGACTAAAATTTTTTAAATTTAAAAATAACAATGTTCTGATATTTAAATTAATACAACAGATATAAAAGAGATTCAACAAAACCAAAGTCTGTATGGAAACTATTCCTAAGAGTCAATAGAGTAATGGACCACCTGATCTTTCCCACTCAATAAATCAATGTAATTGATTTTAGTGCACTTCATCCAAGTCAATAGAAATCCTCATGTATCACACTTTCTTGGATATGACTGACACAAATTGCTTTGAGTCAACTAGCTCTAAACAGATATTCCTGACCTCTTTAAGCTGATCTGTGCTGCCCCAAGAGGCTGAACGTTTGTGGGATCCTTTCTTCTTTTCAGCATATTCTTCAGCCCATGCACTCTCTGTCTGCAATGAAAAAAGTTGATGAATTTTTAGCATATTAGGCAGGTATTGATTTTTAAAAAACTCTTAATTTCTGTCTTACTAATAACTCTAAGAAAGAAGGGCATGGGGTTAAGAAAATGGGGTTAAATTACTTGCCCAAGGCTACATAGCTAGGATGTGTCTGAGGCCAAATCTGAATCTAGATTCTCCTGACTCCAGGTCTGGTGCACTATCCTCTAAGCTAACTCACTGCAGCAGCAGGCATTTATTCTTAAGAAAAAACAAAACTTAGATGTATGTATAGTGTGAAGACACTTCATAAACTTATCAGAAAAAAATTAAGCGGATACCTAGGGAACAAACTATTTTAATTTCTCACAGGCAGAAGGGTTTTTAAAAACCTACAGGAATTCTGGAGAGAGGAATAAAAGGACAGAGAGAAGATAAGAAGGGAAAAGATGGGGGAGGGAAAAATGACTGACAACTCAGGAAGTCAAGGGACATTGGACTGAAGTGAAAGAAAGACAGATCTATAGGGCTGTGCTATCCAAGGGTTGGGATGGAGTGAGTTTTACAGGTAGAAAGAGTCTCAATCTAACACTTTCCAGAGTGCCCCACTAAATCCTGGGTTAGATGCCAAGCACGACAGGCAAGGGGCTGAGCCTTTTGAGCCCCTGCAGAAACTACTGTGAGCTCTCCCCAGGACCAAAGGCAGGCACTGCCAGCATACTCCCTTGAACCAGGAACATGGCAGAGAGGAAGCAACAGCCCTTAGCTGCATATCACTGGCAACAGGACGGAAAATGACTAACATGAATGTTTGCCTCACTTGCTGCTCAAGAATCATTAGAAAAGGCTTAACAGAGACCCTTAACTAAGGACCTTAGATATGCTGACGAGAAATTCAGTCAGATCCAAACACTGATGCAAGAAGTTTTCTCAAAATCACACATCTCAAGTAACCCATATGTTTTATCTGAAAATTAGCCCCATGCTAATCAATCATTTATTGGTTCCATGTTCCTTTGATTTTTTACAGACACTTAAATAGTAGGACACCTTTTTTTGAATTCAGAGAATTACATCTATTTCACACTCCTCTTCCCAATTTGGAAAGTTCATAATATTTCATCCATTTGGAAATCAAATTACCTAGTATTATACCGTTTCCTTTTAATTAACTGGCCTTATTTGATCGATTGTTTTTAATTATAAAACTCTCTCCCTGTACTTAGGGTTCACTCCTAAACTGAGGAAGGGGACTGGTCTCAAATCTCTTATGCATTACTTAATAAATCAAAATGCACACAAGAGTGAATCTTTCTTCAGTTATTTTATTTTTCACCTGCAATAATTTTTTGACCTCTTAAATAATAGCCAATGCTATTTGGTTAACAAAATGGGGTATAAGAAACAAAGAGAATGAATACATAGTTGCATGAAAAGACAGATACAAAGTAGACTATGCAGTCAAAAAGAATATATACAGAATAACATGGGAAGGAAGAACAAAAAGCAGCCCAATAAAACTGAATGTTGTTAAATAACATATTAAATGAAGATGCTATACGTAAAAGTGCCACCCTTACTTCTTTGCAGTTGGGAAACTGAGTAGGCTGTGTTAATGACATCTATGCAGGGGTCTATTTTGCTAAACTGTGCTTTTTCTTTTTTAAGAAATTCTTGTCATGAGGCGCATGATGGGGAAATTCATTGGGAAGTAAATATGGCATAAAACCAAAACTTAATAAAATTATCTTTTAAAAAGGGAAAAAATATAAGACAAATAATAGAAATAATCACTAGAAAAAATGTTTTAACTTGGCTTAAAAAAAATTCAGATTTGAAAATATACACTAACACCAAAAAGTCATAAAATCCAACACCACCAGTTTTTGCAAGGTATTTTGGCAATGCAAACTTTACTGAGTACATTTTCATATAAATGTACTTTTCCTACAAATGTTTGTACTCAATTCTGGTTGAGTCACAAAACTGATTTCAATAACACTGTAGGGAATATGTCTTAAGAATCTTATCATCCTTCAATACTCTTTGGATCTGTGATTTCCTTTGTGTGTATGTTTTCCCTCTACTAAACAGGTTACAGCCCTCAAAGTAAGGGAGAGTAACCGAGAGACTCGGGGACCAAAATAATTCAGAATCTTAAGAATAACAGGCTTTGTTCTGAGAATCAGCAAGACCAGTTTTGGACCAAACCAAGAGTCCAAGCCATTAGTAGTCCTAGATACAAAGTCTTTCTAGGTGAGTAGGATTTTGCAGGATCGGTGGGCAGAGGATTCAAGAACCCAGAGACATTATTATCCACAACATAATGAGGAATTGGTATAGGAAAGAACTCATGAAAAAAAAGTTATAAAGAGGGAAATTCTGTGTAAAAGAAAAGACACAACTGAAAAACAGGAGGGAACTTAATTATAATTATCCAAAAGCTGTGAATAATTACATATATTGCGTGGCAAATCAATGTAACAAAAAACTATGGGTATCAAAAAAAAATGATAGTGGGGCAGCTGGGTAGCTCAGTGGAGTGAGAGTCAGGCCTAGAGACAGGAGGTCCTAGGTTCAAACCCGGCCTCAGCCACTTCCCAGCTGTGTGACCCTGGGCAAGTCACTTGACCCCCATTGCCCACCCTTACCACTCTTCCACCTATGAGACAATACACCAAAATTAAGGGTTTAAAAAAAATGATAAAAGTAATTTAAACATGAAATCTATGATCCTACAAATTTAATTGCTATTGTTATGCTGAGTAAAAGGTATACAAAGAAACTGAAAAGATTTACACTAAATAATGCAGAGCAAAAAAAGGAGAAAAATAATACATATTAATAATGTTATATAAAGAAAAATATACAGAGAACAAATATAAGATGTAAGCTCTTATAGGCAGGGCAATGTTGTCTTTTACCTTTCTACACAGGACACCGAATAGTGTCCTGATGATTATTTAAGTGCTAAATTAGTATTTGTAAAATTGATTTGAAACAGAAAAGAAATATATAGAAAATAATGTACAATAAAATGTACAGCTAAGGATAAAAATATACATAGAAATCAATTTTTAAGTGCAAACAATTGTGAATATTTATTTTGTCGACTTAAATAAAGTTCCTAAAGAACTTACAATAAAACGATATCCACCTCCAGAAAAAGAAATGATGGATTAAGAGTAAAGATTTTAGCATATTTTCTTCTACTTCTTTCTCTTCGTTTTTTTTCTTGGGAGTGAAGGGGAAGATGTGGCTAATGCATAATCTTGTATGTATTTGTACATATTTGTAATGAAATTTCTTTTGTTTTCACAATGTGTAGAGAAGGTAGAGAATTTGGAACGGGGGGGGGGGAGGAGGGGCAGGAAAAATAGAACCAATCCATTTCAACATACAAATATAAATCTTGCATATAGGAAATTATAGACTTCTGTTAATTTTTTAAATGTACATTACATTTAACAAGGTAGTAGCAAAATTGCCAATTATTTTGACCTTTTAAACTTTTTTCTTCACGGTGCTTTCAATGTTTTTATGATTTTCTTTTTAATTTGGCATTTCAGTTCCTTCCCAGTAATTTAAGAGCATCCAAAGGCACTTTCCCTTGAAACAAGTAAGTATGGTCAAGTAATCTAAATCAATATTCGGGCTATGTCTGAAAATGTGTCTAATTCTGCCAAGGAGTAGGATTCTAAGGATGCTTATTATCAGTCTACTTAAGTCATGACTGGTCACGACATTGCTTATTATCAGTCTACTTAAGTCATGACTGGTCACGACATTGATAAGGCACCATCACATAAAATGATCTTATTTTGCTTATTTCACTCTGCATTGGTTCATACAAATATTCCCAAATTTTGCTGGAGTTTTCATAGTTATAACTTCTTATACCACAATAATATTTCATAACATTTATATGCTACAATTTTTTCAATTATTTCCCAATCGATGACTATACACTTTGTTTCCAGTTGTTTGCTAAAAGAGGATGTGCTACTATAAAGGTTTTAATTAAAGTCCATTCAATTTTCACACACTCTTAATGACTATAATAATTCATCCTTATATTAAAATGATTGTATTTCTTTCTTTTTCTAACTTCCTTTTTTTCTAACTTTCTAACTTCTACCCAGGGGTCTTCCAAGTTTTCAACACTGGTGGTACACAGAACAAGTCTATTCCCCCTTCCACATGGCCAGCCCAAAAGTGTTTCACAGAGCTAGAAAACATTTGTAAGCTATTTTATATATTACATATATAAATTAAAACACACACAAACACACAAGAAGGTTTCTGGCTTAACTTTCTTAACACCATTTTAAAAAGAACAAGTCACATAGTTTAAGTCTACAAAATCAAGCTTATCAGTTATAGTTCCCGTCAGCTAGTTTCCTATTTTACCTGATAGAGATCTCTTCCCCTTCTGCCACTTTGATATGTAAACAATTACCTTCTCCAGGTTTCTATAAAATTCCCTTGTACCTATCATGCTTATGTCACCAAAACCTCAGACTACTGAAACATATTTGATGTTCATTGATTTTTTTGTTCAGTGATGCCTGTCCTCTGAGCTTCATAAACCGTTTTCCCCATCTCTGCTTCATTGATTATATCAATGATAGCAGCACCATCAACTAATCTTCAAATTTTGTCTTAAAACCAATTCAAGAAAAAGCCATGCAAAACAAAACCAAAAACTAAAAACCAACAACTCTTAATTCCTTGTCCCATCTCCTTTAAAAAAAAAAAAAAAGTTACCAAAGGAATTAAATACTGTCCAAGAGTCATTTCTCAATGGGTAAATGGTCCAAAGATATAAACAAAATTCTCGAAAGAGTGGGAAAATATTAACAATGAGAAGAAAAATGATTACAATTTATTCATATTAAGGGAGCTACACATCTAGTTTCTGCCATGCTATTTTCTAGTTCTCCCAGTAAATTCTGTCAAATAGTGAGTTCTTTTCCCAAAAGCTTTGATTTTTTTTAGGGTTAACACTAAGTTGCTATTGAAATTAACTACCATGTGTTGATCACCTAAGTTGTTCCATTGATCCACTTCTCTAGTTTGTAGGTTTCTGCCCTCTCTGACTTTACTGTCTCTGTCAAGTGGCTTAGACGGGGGCTTATTCCAGTTCTACAATTTCACTGCAACATGTTGAGCTATTCTGAGCTCTGCCAGTTCCCTAAGAAGCTGTCCCATCTGGGCTACTCTTAACTTCTTACCCTAGGACATGTTTCTCTTCCTTTCATTTTCTTTTCTGTTTTTTCCTCCATTTTGCTGAGTATGAAATTCTTGGTTGTAGTCCTACATCTTTTGCCTTTCAAATCCCATGCCTTCCAATCTTTTAATGTAGAAGCTACTAAGTCCTGTGTAATTCTGACTATGGACTCATGATATCTGAATTGTTTCCTTCTGGATGCTTGTAGTATTTTTTCCTTGGACTGGGAGTTCTGGAATTTAGCTATAATTGTCTTAGGGTATTTTACTTTTATGGTGATCAATGGATTCTCTCAATTTCTATTTTCTCCTTTTGTTCAAGGATATCAGGGTAAGGGCAATTTTCCTTCATGAGTTCTTCTAATATGGTGTGCAAACTCTTTTTATGATTGTGGCTTTCAGGTATTTTGATGATTCTTAGATATCTTCTTGTCTATTTTCCAGTGAAGTGTTTCAGATTTTCTTCTATTTTTCTTTCATTCTTTTGATTTAGTTTGTTTCCTGATGTGTTAGGGATTCATTAGACCAATTCTAATTTTTAAGGAATTATTTTTTTCCTTGAATTTGTATTTCCTTTTCCATTTAGTCAATCCTATTCTTTAAAGAGTTATTTTCTTCAGATTTTGGGGTGGTTTTTGTTTCCTTTTCCATTTTGTTTATTCTATTCCTCTAGAAGTTGTTTTCTTCAGTGTATTTTTGTGCCTCCATTTCCTCAGCCTATTCTAATTTTTAGAAGTTAGTTTATTCAGCGAACTCCACCCCCCAAGATGCTGAGTTTTCCTGTCAATTCTCTTATTAGATTTTGTAACTTTTTTTCCCCCCGAGTTCTTCCAAGGGTCCTGATATCCTTCCACACTTTCCTTTGGGGGCTTCATGTTTCCTTTTTTGTCACTGTTTACTTCTGTATTTGTATTTTGATCTTCTCTGTCACTATAGTAACCTTCTAAGATCAAGGTTTTTTATCTCCTTATCTATCTATTAAGGTTCTTTTCTGCTCCTGAGCTACGGGGAGCAAGCACAAGTTCCAAGCTTGCAGAGTACTCTTCCCTGATTCTTGGGGTAGGCCTGCCTGCCTTTTGTTTCCCAGGTTTAGACTGCGAAGAGTGTGGTCCTGCTAGCTTGTACCTGGGAGGCTTGTAGCTGTTCCATCCAACTAGATTCAGTTCATGTTAATAACTCCCCCTGTGTTTCCTGCACTAGGCTGGTTCCAATTCTGCTGCTTCCCTGCCTCTGCCAGTGGCTTGGGGTTCCCTATTCTGAGCTCTACTTCCTCAGGCGCTCTGCCACTTCACTGTCTCAGCCCACATGGAAGTGCTTTGGTCTCCTGTCTGTTCTGCCTTTTCTACCCATGCAGAGCATCTTAAGCTGAACTAATCCCCTACCCCTGCCACTTTGCTGTCTTAGGCACCCTGCCATTCTGTGGGAGTTGCTAGGTTCCTGCCCTCTCAGTTTTTAATGTTTCTGTCAAGTGGCTTAGGCAGGACTGGTTCTTCACCCTGCCCTCTCTGCCTTCTAAACCTGTGTCCAGTGGCTCAGGCTGTGCTCATTCTAATTCTGCAGTTTTGATGCCTCTGCAGAAGGTAACACCATGTTGGACTGGTCTGAGTTCTGCCAGTTTTTACTCCACCATTTTGGCTCTTGGCATGCAATGTGGCATTAATTCTTTCATTTGACTTTTTAAAAAATCAGTTACTCAAGTAAAAGATGTACTAATACATTTTCATTTATATGAAAAATGTCTTAATGTAAAAAAAATAGTAGTACATTTAGACTTCAAACTCATCATATGCCATCAAGCTAAAAAGCCCTTACCACTCTTTTGCCTTGGAATTCAATACTTAATAGCAAATCTAAGACAGAAGGTAAGGATTTTTTTTTAAATGTTAATAACTCATGGGAACTAACAAAGTCACCAAGTGAGAAAGTATCCAGAAAAGTGCAGAGGGCAGAGACAAAAAGGAAAAAATATTGTTTTTTATTTTGTATGCCTTTTGGAAATTTTAATGTTATTCTGGGACTGAGAAACATCAAAATAAGCATTTCCACATATAAAGAGAAAAAGAGAACTGTACATGAAGCCAAGAATCTATATAATATATAGCTTAAATATATTTAAAATTGACCACAGCTTTAAAGCTGCTTGTGATAATATTCATTTAAAAACATTGTCTAATTACCCTTTTCTATAGGGTTGGGTCTCTATCCACTGAGCTGCTAAGATTCTCCCAATACACTACGCCAAACTAGTTTCTCTTGGTGCTTGCTTCACTTGCTTTCCTAGTTTTTTTTTTTTTAAACTCTCTCTCTCTTTAAACCTTCCAACTTAGTCAGTCCCATGTATTGATTCTAAGGCAAAAGAGTGATAAGGGCTAGGCAACGGGAGTTTAGTGACTTGCCCAGAATCACACAGATTGGAAGTGTCTGAGGCCAAATTTGAGCTCAAAATCTCTGATCTCTAGGACCAGGTTTAAATCCACTAAGCCACCCACCTATCCCCAGTTTTTTCATTTATTATAATTATATAGTCAATTGGATAATAAACATTTATTAAGCACTTACTATATGCCAAGCATTATGCTAAGGGATGGAGACATATAGTAAAAGATAGCCCCTGCTACCTAGCGGAAGGGTGGAGACTACCTTTGAAGAAAGGGGGAAGGAGGGTAATAGATATAGAAGGGACTAATGGGCTTTAAATGTCAAACCAAAGATTTTATAATTGATTTTTTGACAGATAAAGAACCAGGCACAGTCAGGTATATACTTTAAGAAGATCACTTTGGCAGCTAAGTAAAGGATAGACAAGTTGGCTGATACTTTTTGGCAAGCTGATCAACCAGCAAGTTACTGCAATAGTCCAGGCATGAGTAGATGACTATCCCAAGCGTTAAGAAACAGAAGGGAGATGTGAAAGACATCACAAAGGTTTTAAAATAAACAGGCCTAAGCAACTGATTAGATTTAGGAGATGAGAACTAGTGAGTAACATAGGATGAGCCTGGAGGACTGGGAAAATGATGGTGCCCTTGACAATAACAGAGAAGTTAATAAGAGGGAAATGGTTTAGAGAGGAATGATAATGAGTTTAGTTTTAGAAAGATTAAGTTTATATCTACATGACATCCAGTTCAAGATGTCTAACAAGCAGTTAGAGATGGGAGCCTGGAGATCCAAAGAGGTTAGGGTTAGATAAGTATCCATAAAAGTTGAAAATCAGAAACACAGTGTGTTAATTGAACCAATGGAAGCCGACTCAATCATCAAGTCAAATAATATAGAGGGAGAAAATAGTATAGAGCTTAGTGGGACATGTAATTAGCAAGCATGACTTGGATGAAGATCCAGGAGGAGAATGAGTAGTAGTCAGATAAGATAGGAGAACCAGGAGAAAATAATGTTCCAAAAACCTAGAGAAAATAGAAAATAGAGGAGAAACGGGTGATCATAAAAAAGGTCAAGAAGAATGAAGAACGTGAGAGAGCCACTGGCTTCAGCAATTAAAGAGATCATTATTAACTTTAAGGTCAGAAACTTCAGTTGGATGATGAGGTCAGATCCCAGGCTGCAGAATTAAAGCGCAAGAGGGAAAATGAAAGAGAGCATCTGCTGCACATAGCCTGCCTTTCTTATTTTTACTTTTTTAAATTTAAATTAAGATGAGACTTTGATATATAAAAAACATTCTTTTTTTTGGTGAGCCATATTCTCTCCCTTTCGTTTTCTAACTGTTCCCCACCCCCAAGATAGGGAGCAATCTAAATTTACATATGCAATAATGTAAAATATTTTTCCATATTAGTAATTTTGTGGAAGAAAATTTAAAGTGAAATAATAGTATGTTTTGGTCTGTATTCAAACTCAATTCTTTCTCTGAAGGTAGATGGCATTTTTCATCATAAATCCCTGGGATTTATTGTCTTGGACCACTATTGATAAGAAAAGGTAAGTCATTCACGGTTGTTCATCATATAATATTGCTATTGATATAGAAAATGTTCTGGTTCTGCTCACTTCAATTTTCATTCAGTTCATGTGGGTGTATCCAGGTTTTTCTGACATCATCCTTCTTAACATTTCTTATAGCACAATAGATTTCCATTATAATCATATACCACAACTTGTTCAGCCATTTCCCAATTTTTGAACATCCTCCACAATTTCTAATTCTAAACTACCACTAAAAGACCTTCTAAAAATATTCTTGTACAAATTGGTCTTTTTCCCTTTAAAAAAAAAAATGGGCAGCTGGGTAGCTCAGTGGAGCGGAGGCCTAGAGAAGGGAGGTCCTAGGTTCAAATCTGACCTCAGACACTTCCCAGCTGTGTGACCTGACAATCTGTTGGTAGTGAGGAGGGATAAAAGGTGATAGGGTGATGAATGAGGAATGAAGAGAATAGCTGAGTGTAGGGATGAGTGGATAGGTAGTATATAGGAAGGTAAGGGAATGAATGGAAGTATACAGGAGGGCAGCTCAAACAGGCTTATTCACAGAGGCTAGAGACAGAGGGTACAGGGAGGAAATAGACTGGGTTCTACAGGCAGGGAAGATATTTCTATGATACAAAAGGACCAGTCAGAAATGTTTTAGATTTGGCTAGAGGGCTTCTCTTGTTAATTTCTAAAGTCCCTTGAGGGAGGAGTCAAAAGGGCTCCTCCCTGCCAGTGAAACTGATGTCTGGAGGAAGTCTCAGGCTGGGTACTTCCTGCCCAAGATGGATGCCTAGGAGTCCCTCAAGAAATAAAGAAAGTAATTTCTTCCCTCTTCAGCCTTTGCTTTAATATTCAATATGATTCACCAGAGGCTTTTGTGTAAATAACAAAGGGGATTTATTAATGTCTGGGATAATCAGAGGGTAAGAGGCTTTAGGTTTTCTAACTGTTGCTAGGGAGAAGGCTGGTGCTGGGGGATGGGTCACAGGAGAGGGTTACATTGCAAGAGGCCAGCTCACCCAGTCAGGAAGGTTTGACTGCTTTTGACGTAGAAGTATTTATTAAATCACTAAATTGGGGTGGCTTGATTTAGGATGTCCTACTTGCCTACAGAAACGAAACCCAGGATGTCCAACCACCAAGCCCACCCTTCTTCCCAAGGCCCAAGGGGAAATTCAGGGTAAATAACAGGGATATAATGGAGAGATCAGGGAGAGGTCCAGAGAAATCAGCTAGGTCCAAATGCCAAAAAGACCAAAGCACAGGCCAATGCCGAAGCCAAAAGGCAAAATCCCTTCAGTTGGAACTTCAGCACTATTTATAGCCTCAGGCTCCAACTGCCTTTCTGAACATTCTAAAACCTAACTGCCAGGGCTACTTACAGTTGAATTTGCAAAAGCAAAAGCTTCTGTTGCAACCTGCATTACAGACCCTGGGCAAGTCACTTGACCCCCATTGCCTACCTCTTACCACTCTTCTGCCTTGGAAGGTAAGGGTTATAAAAAAACACGAACCAACCCAAATAAATAAATAAAGATGTCTTTTGGATAAGACACCTAGTAGTGGTATTGCTGAATCAAAGGGTACGAAGTTTTAAAGCCCCTTGGGCATATTCCTAAATTTTTCACTAGAATGATTGGATCAGCTCACAAATTCCATCAATAGTACATTAACATATAGACTTCTTAAGAGTTTAGGGACAAAAAGCAAGAGAGATATTAATGGGGATATATGGATCATTTGAAGTTTTTTTAGGATAAGTGACATATGGATATGTTTATTAATAGTTTGGAAGTAGCGAGTGGAGAGGGAAAGATTTAAGGTAAGTGTGAGTATGAGGATATTAGAAGGAACAATCTGCTGAGGAAGACAGAATGGGATTATACCCATGTATGTAGAAATGTTGGCCTTGGCAAAGAGAAATACATAATCATGAGACAGGAATGAAGGAAGAGATGGTGGCTGAGTACATCTGGGTGATGAAATAGGAAGGAAAGTAGAGTTCATGGCAATGGTTTCAGTTTTTCAGGAAAAAATGAGACGAAGTTCTCAACTTGGGGGATGGAGAGGGTGGGGAACAACCATAGGAGGTATCAGGTAAGATGAAAAGGTTTGGGAAAGCTGTGGTGGTAAGGATAGTTAACTAATTAGGGAAGGGTAAAAGGACTGCTTACTCCATAGATGTTGAAGGGCCAGTTGAGGTTATGCAACAAATTTATAGTGGACCCAATCAGGATGGCCATATCATTTCTGCCACCTTCATTCAGGAATATGTGTGGAGGAATAATGGAAGTGGATAGTGGGAATGCTCTAAATTTGATGCTTGATAGGGAATAATCAGCAATGTGTTAGAGGGTAGAGGAGGGGAGGGAATCCCAGATGAGCAAAGTATGAAAATTTTGGTTACTGTAGGGGGTGATAGATGGCCTAGGAAAAAAGAGGAGTTTAAGTACTACAGGTCACAGTATAGTCAAAAAGGAGGGTTTAGTACTGGACAGCAGAAGGGGTGAAGATAAAATTGTGTTCAGATTAAGGAATTACAGAGTTCACAAACATTAATATGGTCTATTTTGGGGTAACGGAAAAAAAATCAATGGTACAACTACACGTGTAGCTGAGATACATTGGAGGAGCAGTATGTAGATCGAATTTATTTCCCAAGACTCATCCAAACCAGCTCATCTTACCCAGCATCCCATTTGCTACTTACGTTGCATGAATGGATGTTGGGGTTGGGGGACATCAGAGGATAAATTTTGGCATGGTTCCCTCCCTCTCCTTCCCAGCACACGGTTGAGGAGGTTGGCTGGGAATCAGGCAGGAGAATCCACATACATGGTCAATTAGGTTAGAAAATTAGGCTTTATACTTCTATCCTTTTTATTTTTTCTACTTCAAGTGATTATTAATAAAACTCTATAGAAAAATAAGAACTGGAGTTATTGATATTAATTTAAATTTTATAGTAGGTCATGGGAAATGAGAAACTGGGAGGTCAGGGTGCTTGTGAGAATTATCAATATATGTTGAAGTTCCCAAGAGTAAGATTTGAGGAGAAGAGAAAGACTGAGTCAAGTCCTGAACTCAGTAAGAGGGAAGTGTAGTTTTCTGAAGGTCTTTAGGCAAAAAACAGTCAAGATTTTCACTGGGTGATAGATGCATGAACCTAAAGGAGAGGTTACTAAATGATAATAGCAGGAGAGAAGGAATCAACAAGTAGCAAAGGAGAGCAATGACTATTTCCAACTTTCTCACCTGAACAAGTAGGAAGAGGATGGAGGGAGAGAATGAATTATTTAGCACTACTACTAGCAATAATCATCACTGGGGGCATCTGGGTGGCTCAATGGATTGAGAACCAGGCCTAAAGACAGGAGGTCCTGGGTTCAGATCTGGCCTCAGAGACTTCCTAGTTGTGTAACCCTGGGCAAGTCACTTAACCCCCAGGGCCTAGCTTTTACTGCTCTTCTGCCTTGCAACCAATACACAGTATTGATTCTAAAACGGAAGGTAAAGGTCTAAAAAAAATTAAAACAAAACAAAAAACAAACAAAATAACCAATCATCATTAAGTGAAAAATTTAGGAATGAAAAGAATTATGGTAAAAACTACCAGATCTATGGAGAGGAGAAAACTTCATAAATAAGTAATAAGATCATTTAATTATTTATTATTAAATAAATCTTAGAAAGTTTTTCTGCAAACAAATCCAACAGAGGTTAAGATTAAGAGAGAAAGAATTGACTAGGAAAAAGTCACTGCAGCAAGTTTTTCTGATAAAGGCCTCTTTTCTAATATCAAAGGAAATATTCCAATTTATTCAAGAGCCATTTATCAATTGATAAAGGATCTAAAGATAAGGACAGAGAATCTGCAAGCAAAAAAATACAGGCTACCTAAATTTGCAAACTAGGTTCAGCTTGGAATAGCAATTAACTATTTACTGAATTTAATGAAATAATTTAATTTAACTGAAAAAAAAAAGAGAAATGTAATTTCCACAATTTTGAAAGATTGACAAAATTGCAAATCATCTTCCCCATCCTTAAAAAATCCTGACTAGACCACACAATCCCCACTAGTAACTGCCCTGTGTCTTTTTCCTCCTTGATAGCTAAACTCCTTGGGAAGCCATTAATACTACTCACCTTCATTTCCTTACTCTGCAATCTGGCCTTCCAGTTTCGACATTCAGTTAAGATTGCCTTCTCCAAAGTCACCAGTGAATTAAGCCAAAATCAAAGGCCTCTTCTCAATTTTTACTCTTTTTGACCTCTACAGATTTTTTTTTTTTTTAAACCCTTACCTTCTGTTTTGGAGTCAATATTGTGTATTGGCTCTAAGGCAAAAGAGTGTCACATTAGCCAATCTACTTGGTATGAGTTTGCACTTCTCTAATCAATAGTGATTCAGAACATTTTTTTCTATTAGTATTGATAACTTTGATTTCTTCATCTGAAAATTGGCTGTTCATATCTTCTGATTTATTTATCAATTGGGGAATGACTTGAATTATTATAAATTTGACTCAATTCTCTCTATATATGAGAGTTCATGAGGCCTTTATTAGAAAAACTTGCTATAAAATTTTATCCCCAGTTTTCTGCTTTTCTTCTGATCTTGGCTATACTGGTTTTCCTGGGTGCAAAAGTTTTATCTAACAATCAAAATTATCTACCTTAATCTTGTTTAGTCATAAATTCTTCTCTTTATCCATAGATCTGAGGCAAATTATTACATGTTCTCCTAATTTGTTTTTTAATATAAACAAATATTTTAAAATTTTTTTAATTAATTCATTCAGCCCCCTCCCAATATCCCAGAAGGCACCATCTGACAAAATATATAGATTATATTTTTTGTCTTTTCATTTCTCAGTTCATTTCCTGGAAGTGAACATTCCTAAGTTATTCTTCCAGTATTCAATATGTAGCTGTATATATATTGTGCTCTTGGTTCTATTCGTTTCACTCTTCATTATCTCATGTAGTTCTTTCCAAGCTTTAAAAAAATTAATCTACTCATTATTTCTTACATTGTAATAGTATTCCATTACACTCACATACCACAATTTTGTTTAGCCATACCCCACTTGATGTACATTCTTTCAATTTCTAGTTCTTTGCCACCACAAAGAGAGAGATACTATAAATATTTTGGAACATGTAGGTTCTTTTCCTTTTTCCCTGATCTACTTGGGAAACAGACCCCACTGGGTCTTCTAATTTCTTCATGATATCATCCTTTAATCTAAATCATGTACCCATTTTGACTATCTTGGCATATGGTATGAGTTATTAGTCTACATTTAGTTTCTGGCAAACTGCTTTTCAGTTTTCCTAATAGTTTTTATCCCTTAAGTTTGGATCTTCATATTTATTAAATACAAAATTACTTAGGGTTATTTCCTACTGTGTTATTTCCTATTGTGTACCTAATCTATAAACACTGATTTACCACTCTATTTTTAACCAGTGCAAGATTGTTTTGATTATTAAAACTTCATAGTACAGTTTGAGATCTGGTAGCCATCTTTATATTTTTATTATTGATTCCCTTGATATTCTTCACTTTTTGTTCTTCCAGGTCAATTGTTATTTTTTCCAGCTCTATAGACTAATTCTTTTGGTAGTCTGATTAGTATGACACTGAAGAAGTATGTTATTTAGGTAGAGTTGTCATTTTTATTATATTGGCTTGGCCTACCCGTGAACAATTAATGCTGTAAGGTTAGGTTGGGGATGGGGGATAGTGAATTCTGTGACAGACATTAGGTTTTAGATACTTATAGGGCATTTGGTTTGAAATGTACAATAGGCAATTGTAACCACGCAACTGAAGCTTAGCTGGGAGACTAGGACTGGGTAGATTAACATGAAAGTAACCTAAATGGAGATAATATTTGAAAAGGAGGGGAGTTCATGAGGTCATCAGACATAAAGAGATAGAAAACAGCCCAGCACAGATTGTTGGGTACAAACACAATGAAGGGTATATAATATGAATGAAGATGCAGCAAGAGAGACTAAAAAGCATTCAGATGTATAAGATGAAAATTAAGTGTGAAAATGACAAAATAAACAGAAACAATAATAACAAAACTAGAGAGGAGAGCTCATCCAGAAGGAAAGGTGCAGAAGAGTCAAGGGGTATTATAACTGAGAAAAGGCCATTATATCTGACAATTAAAATTTTATGGTAATTTTTGTTTGTAGTGATAATATGCTACAAGTAGAAGATGGAATCAAGGGTGTAAGAACAGGGAGAGGCTCTGACAAGAATAGAACCTTATCAGAGAGTGGAATAAAAGAAGCATCAACAAGAGATGATATTGAGGAGTTTTGAGATGTCCAGTAAGAGAGATGGAGGAGCATATAGTATGAACGTCCTCAGTCATTTCGGAAAATTGCAAAGTTAAGGTATTGTTAAGAAAAAGTGGTTTTAGAGGCTTGAGGAGAGTGAAGAAGGTTAGGAATAGCTATTGTGGGAGTAATATAATCAATTTCAGAGTAGTAATAATAATAGCTTGCCTTTATAAAAAGGACTTTAAGGTTTACAAAATATAGTATTTTACGTGATCGTCAAGAAAATCCCCAGAAGGTACATGCAGTTATCTCCATTTTACAGATGGAGAAAAAGGAGGGAGAAAGACTATTAAAGAAGGAAACCAGATAGATCCCTTTGAGTTCTTTGATTTCATAGTGATCCCAAGGAGACCAGCTAGATGCTTGGATCCAAAAAGTAGCCAAAGAAAGTTCCAAAAGAAATTGTTCAAAAGAAATGTTCCAAATATTTGTCCTTAGTCCTGGTGCTAGTGGACATTTTTATTAATGACATGCATAAAGACAAAAATATTAGACTTATTGAATTTACAGATAAAAAAGCTAAGAAAGATAGTTAGAGTAACATAATATTGTATAAAATCAAGAGCCCAAAATATCTTAACAAGCTCTAAGCTTCATTAAATGTAAGAATATGAAACTTAATAGCAATAAATGCCAAATCTTACACTTGGATTTTTAAAAATCATTTTCACAAGTACATGATGCTGCTACACAGCAGTACATCTAAAAAAAATTGTAGTTGCCTACAACCTCAATAAGTCATTAGTACAATAATGCAGCTAAACTAACTTTGATGTTATCATTTTAAGCTACATTAAAAGAGAAAGTGTTCCAAACGAAGGAGACATTAATAGCTCACAGTACTTTTTTATTAGGCCATATCTGAAATACTAGATTTATTTATGAGTATTCCATTTTGGGAAAGGTATAGACAAAACAGAAAAGAGAGTAAGCAAATTGGTGAAAAGCAACAGGAATTTTATTGAGACCTCTTGCCTTTTACATAGCACAATCCTGTAGTCCCCCATTATTGAACATTCCCCCTTCTAACAAAGAAAAAAGCAATCAAATAACTTTTGGCTGATAGCATATGCAATAAGAAGCAGAAATATGTTTCATTACCTATCTTCTAGGATCAAGATTAGTTACTGCAAATTATGTAAATTCAATCATTTTTAGTGATATTTTCATTAGTTATTAGACTGATTGCATACACTGTTCTCCTAGTTCTGGTTACTTTATTCTATACCATGTATAGTTAGAATTATCTTGAATCTCTAAAACTACATCACCCAAACTTCCTTTCTGTATTACCCACAATTCCTTTTACCTTTCTTATATGTGCATCTTTAAGCGGTCTGCATATAATTTGGGTTTGCTCTGCCACGCCCTCTCTCTTCCACATGAAGTGAGTGGGTAATGTTCCCTGTGTTCTCTAGCTCTGTAGTTGAATATTAATAAATCTCTATAAATATTATACTTTTGGAGATAGTGAATATTGTTAAAGAAAAGGGATGATATAAAAGGTGCTATCTATTTGGGCTGACAGGCTCTATACTCTGAGCCTGCCAAGCTGGCTCAAGATCCTCAGGTGATAGATGGATCTAGACTAAGTGAGAGATGAGGTTGTCTGGCAGATCACCCAATGTGCTGGTAATCCCCAGGACTTATGAAGTTCAGCTTAGGCAAGCCTACGCCTGTTTAACAGTGCCCAAGCCAAAGTATGTATGATCAACAACTTCTCTAGCTCCTTGGCTTGGGGTTGGGTTTGATGATAAAAGGTTGGTTTGGGATGGTATTGATTTACTAAATGGATAACACTAATAATCTGACTGTGGTTTGATAAATCCCTCTCCCAATAGCTGTAGATGTCAATAGTCAGGAAAGGAGCACAAATCTTCAGCTAGATTAAACTGTAACAGGATTTATTGCTTATCTTACAGGTTAGGAACAAGGAATCAGGATAGAGGTTTAGGAATGCTATATTATGTCTAATTAAGCTAAGGTGATCTAAATTTATAGATAATAGGTTGATATCGGGCTGGAGATTTTTCTCCCTCACACAATCCCCAGTCTGACATGGCCTAGATGCAAACCAAAGGACAGGGAAGGATAATGATGTTCTTCTTAGCAGCTGTGATGTTATTCTCTCTCAGCTCTATTAGTATCAGAATGAGCTTCTTATGGCACTGAGGTATGAATGCTGGATTTGCAGGTCTATGGCCTACCCTCCCAGAATTCCCTTCTCCATTTGAGACCCTGAGTGGTGCAGTCCAAGGGTATTTATAGAGGTGGTCCCAACTGTCTCCTGGCCCTGGCTCACGCCACCTGGGTAAAAATTCTAAGTTCTTTAACCGAAGATCCTGTCACTCAAGCTGTTTTCCATCTTGTCCCTGAAGTTCCTTATCACAATATAAATTTTAAAATACACAACCACTTCATATAAGTCATGTTTCTTCTACATATTTATCATTTCTTAAAACACACCTATTCCATTAAGTCAACAAAAATCACAATTTGCTCCAAAGAATAGGGCATCCATATTTTAATTTTTTACTACTTTGAAACAAATATTTCTGTCTTTAACCACCCTCATATATGTCCAGTCCAGTATGTAGGACTTTTGAAAACTGTTCATATTATGATGGTCCAATTGCCAAGTCATGTCATACAAAGATTTATTTTAAGAGAGGGCAGCTAGGTGACTCAGTAGATAGAAAGTCTGGCCTAGAAACAGAAGTCCTAGGTTCAAATTTGGCTTCAGACATTTCATAGCTGGGGAGGTCACTTAATTTCCACTGCCTAGCACTTAAAGCTCTTCTGCCTTAGAAGCAATATAAAACATTGATTCTAAGAAAGAAGATAGGGGCTAAAAAAAATTTTGTTGTAAAAAATGGGGGCATTCAGTCTCAAGAGAAAAAAACAACATAAATGGATTGTGGACAATTTTCTTCACAAACATAAAGGCCTGAGATTAGGCTTGTAGTAGAAAGCACTTGGTGCATCAGGTGAAACTTTTAAGAAAAGCAGATTAAAATCAACAAACATTTTACTACATGCTTACTAGGTGATGAGCCAGGCACTAAGTTGAGTGCTGCTTCCCACTTTGCTCTCAAGAACTTACATTCTAATGGAAGAAGACAACACAAAGAAGAGAACTGAAAAGCTAGTGGGTGGAGAGCAGGGAAGAGAAAAAGAAATCAGAATTGAGTCAGGACTTAGGTAAATAAAAAAACCAAAGCAAAATAAAACTTGATTTAAAAAAGCAATTGCTAATAACTTTGTTATTGTGACCCGGATACAACCTCCATAGTTTGTCAGTAGTTATCCTCCTCTTTTAACACAGACACAACTTTCATGTTCAAGATTCTTGATTCCAGGAAATTAAGTTCCTAAATTTATCAATTCTGTATAGTTGAATTTCCAAGTAAAAAGGATTTTATTTTTAAAATTAAAGTGTGATTTTTTTCCTTTGTATTTAATTTATAATACATTAGTTACATGGATTTTGTCATTCCTTCCCTAAAATGAATTATTTTAAGAGTTCTTCCATAAAAAACAATAGATGGAAGGAATAAATCTTTATATAAACATGAAAAGAATTAAGTAAAAGTATTATGAGAAAATATTTGGTGAAAAAATGAAAAAGCTCTCAAAATAAAAGCATATATTAAGTTTACCTGTGTAGCTTTGTCCCTCATACATGGAACGGACTGCCCATGGTTATCACGAGGCCAGTGTCCTGCAAGATATGGAGCAGCAAGGGTATCCAATGAGGAAGTTCTACGAATAATGCTGGAAGGGCTTGATGAAGGTGGCCGAGGTTTTTCACCTAAATTAAAAACAGATATTTATTCAGCACACTTAATAAAAGAAACGAATAAAACAGATCTTATCATTATACTTTCACATGACGTCATAAAAATAAGTTTCCTAGCTTACAGTCAAAAAGAACCTAAGATTTTGATATTTTCCTCTACTAAAGGGTTTATAATTGGGTTTGTTCCAATGAGTTAAAATTTTATTCTATAAAAAAAAATGAAGAAATAAAAAATATTATTCTAGACATTTCCCAATAGAACAAGTAGAGAATATTAAAAAAAATTGCAAAGTATTCATCAAAAACAGAAAAGAATTCAAATCACTGAGAGAAATGCGCATCAAAAGAAACCTTGAGTACTTAAACTCAAACCTTACAAATTGGACAAAAACGACTAAAAATGGCAACAGTCAAAGTCAAATTTGGAGCTATGAAATTTTTTTTTAATTTTTTTAAAATTTTGAATATTTTCCCATAGTTACATGTTTCATGTTCTTTCCCTCTCCCACAAACCTCCCTAACCCCCCCTTAGCCGATGCAGAATTCCACTGGGTTTTACATGTATCATTGATCAAGACCCAATTCCATATTATTGATAGTTGGACTAGAGTTATCTCTTAGTATCTACATCCCCAATAATATCCCCATCAGCCCATGTGTTTAAGCAGTTGTTTTTCTTCTGTATTTCTCCTCCCACAGTTCTTCCTCTGAATGTAGCTAGTTTTCTTTCTCATAAGTCCCTCAGCCTTGCTCTGGATCCTTGCACTGCTGCTAGTAAAGAAGTCTGTTATGTTCAATTGTACCACAGTGTATCTGTCTCTGTGTAGAATGTTCTTCTGGATCTTGGAGCTCTGAAATGTTAAAACCACTTTGGAAAGTAATTTGGAAGTATGCAAATACAATTATTAAATGTTCAAACTCTTTGAATGATTTGTATGATTTTTTTTTAAACTCCTACCTTCCATCTTAGAATCAATACTAGATATTGGTTTCAAGGCAGAAGAGTGCTAAGGGCTAGGCAATGGGGATTAAGTGACTTGCCCAAGGTCACATAGCTAGGTAATGTCTGAAGCCTCATTTGAACCTAGGACCTCCTGTTTCTCAATCCACTCAGCTACCCAGTTGCCCCCATGAATGATTTTTTAACCCTTTATAATGGTCACTTCCTTGGACTTATACACCAAGGAAACCATCATTTAAAAAAAAAAAAGAAAAAGAAAAAGGTGTATGTGTGAGAGAAAGATACACATTATCACATAAGTACTTTTTCGTAAAACCCAAGAACTGGAAACAAGATATATATCCAACAACAGGGGATGACTAAATAAACTGGTAGTATATTACTATAATGGAATATTGCTATGCTTTAGGAAATGATGCATGTGATAAACCTTGGAAAGCTCTATATGAATTGATGTACAATGAAGTAAACATAGGAGGTGGGAGGTCCACAAAGGTTTATACACTGAGCATGCTTTTAGACTTTTTAGTCTCTACGGCCATCATATACATGTCCAGGGCTTTGTTTATAATAGTAAATCCAAAAAGGAAATGGGGAAACCTCAGATGAATGACCAATTTCCCTACAGAAGGTAAAGAAAGTCTGCACGATATCTAGGTGCTTTCCTATAAATTTCTTGTCATCTTCTATATGCAGGATTAACATTTCAATGAATATTTTTAAAAAATGCTATGTTGCTATATATTCTGAATTGTCTGGACTAGTGGTAGATAGTCACAGGTTCAATCTTCTATTTAGGTTTTATTTTGATAAAAATCTGTTTCATCTGCTACATGATAGGTTCTAAACCAATGAGCCAGTTGCCCTATAATTTATGTAGTTTTGAAAGCAAACTCGGTGGTGGGACAATGGGGTTGGAGGGGGACAGACACAGAGAGACAGAGACAGGGAGACAGAGAGAATGCGAAGTGGAGGGAACCATAAAATATCTTCATTTTACATTACAAATTGCTCTGCAAGGAAATTAAATGACTTGCCTAACTGGTTAGTGGTAGAAACAAAACAAAGGGAGCTGGCTTCATTTTGAAGGTGGCAAAGTGATAGGATACATAATTTCCAAATAAACCACTAGAAAATCTCCCAAGAAATTTAAAATTTACCCCAAAAAGCAATGAGGAAAAACTAATCAAAGGTGAACCACTTATGTGTGGAAGTATACATGAATATTATGGAGTATGATGAAGGAGAGAAGAACAAAAGATAATAAAAGTATCAGTTAAATGTAAGAAATCAAGACACAGTTGAACATGTAAAAGAACTTAAATGCAAAGAATTAAAATAAAAATAACTTAAAAGGTACCTAAGAAACCAAACTCCTTTCTCACATCTCAAAACAAAATTAAAAGATTTTAAACTACAAACTAATAAAAATCCATCAAAATAAAAATGAGGATTAAAAATTACTGAATACTCTCAAAAATGTTACAGTGTACCTGAAACATTCAAAGTATCAAAAGAAATTCAAATAGAAAAAGAAACAATGTGAAATGCCCTGCAAAGTTCTCAGTGGGCAAAAACCATTTAAATTTAAAGAACAAGACAAAGCAAAAAAAGAAAGGAAAGAACAAACAAATACAGACCAAAGTCCCTAGTGAACATGATGAAAAAATGTTAAAAGTATTAGCAAGCTAAAATGAAATATTAAAAAGACTATACACCATGATCAGATTGTATTTATACCAGTTAGGTCTACAAGACTATAAATATAATGTATGTTAATAAGATAAATAAAACAAATGACTTTATCCATAGAGGCTTAAACTCCCCCCAATCCAATATTTACATTAAAAATTCTAGAACTAAGAGAAATAAATGAGTTCTTAACTAGTATTTATCTAAATTTAAGAGCATGTAATGCAGAAAAGTTAAAAGCCTTTCCAATAAAATTGAGGATAAAGCAAAGATATGCTCATCTATACACTACTACTATTTAACACAGTGACAGAGATGAAAAGACATAGCAGTAAGACAAGAAACGGAAATTGAGGGAATAAGCATAAGCAAAGAGAAAAAGAAATCACTTTTGGCAGATAATATGGTAGTAAATTTAGGTGTACTCTAGGATTCTTCCTAGGGAGTTGACTGAAATAATAACTTTAGCCAAATTGCAGGATATAAAATACATTTTCATACATCATTATGTAATTCTTTTTTAAGAATCCAGCAGGAGGAGCTTAAAAGAGAAGTTCCATTCAAAATAACTACAAAATTCTTGGGAATGAATCTCCTAAGATTCACCCGGGCATTATATTAATCTTAGTGTTTTATTAAACAGTTCTTGTCAAAACAGAGACCTAAATAATTAGAGAAACACTAACTGCTTAGGGAGAAGCTTGAGAAAATTAAAAACAATACTACATTAAAAAAACGCCCAATCTCCCCACTTTTTTCTGGAAATGCTAAGAATAGCAATAAAAGAAAGGGCAGGGTAGGGGGAAAGGCTGATATAAAGTAGCAGACTTTTTTGATGTTTTAATTTTATTTCCTGGATTTTCTTCCTTTTCTTTAAAAAATTTTTTTTCCTGTTATATGCGATGGCTTTAAGGAAGAATAGCTGAGAAATATTTTGGTTATATAAAAAACAAAAAATACCAGGAAACAAAAAATTATAAACACTGCATTTCATGAATCACTTCAAAAAATGTTTCCAAAGTTATTTTTAAAAATCTCGAACAATAAATTGAAAAAAACGAACATGGATTTTGATGCAAAAAAATTCAATATTCAACTAAAATACATTATAGTTAAAAAAGAGAGGGAAATCCTGCATATATCTATGAGCATCACAGAACACTTCTCTTAAGATAACAAATGACAAGAGAAATTGGGATGTCATATGTACAAATTTAGGAAACCTAAATCTTGGATCCAGGAGTTCTCCTCCACAAAATTTAGCAAAATGTATAAAGCAGAAGATGGATTTTTTAAAAGAATGTAACAAGTTTACAGAGACATATACATTTCAAGAAGTTTTAAAAATATGCATCTCTAAAGTCAGCTGCTGACTAGATACAGTGCATTCAGAGTATCAGCTGAATTATTTAATGTTTTTTTAAAAGACTTGCATATTAAAGAAAAGTTAACAAAGAAGGAAGTGAGTTCAGGAAATCCCCAAATGAAACTATTAAGCCCAAAGTTAAAGAAATCTACATTAAAAAATACAGGAGGGGGCAGCTGGGTAGCTCAGTGGATTGAGAACCAGGCCTAGAGAGAAAGAAGGTCCTAGGTTCAAATCAGGCCTCAGAAACTTCCTAGCTGTGCCTATCCTTACCACTCTTCTGCCTTGGAGCCAATACACAGGATTGACTCCAAGATGGAAGGTAAGGGTTTTAAATAATAATAATAATAATAATAATAATAATAATAATAATAATACAGAGGAATCTTGATTAGCCTGGTAAATGGATGGGGGTGTTACCTCATGGGGGCCAGGCAGAGAAAGCTCAGTCAGGAGGGGCAGCTTGAAGAAGAATGAAGATATGGCTAATCTGGATGTCATCCTTTAAAAGTCTCAGAGAAGAACCAGCCAATGAGAGGAAAAGGTCACAAAGGCAGAGAGGGGAGGAGGCAGCTAGGTAAGCTCAATGAAAAAAGAGCCAGGCATAGAGACGGAAGACCTGGGGGTTCAAATCTAGTCTCAGATACTTCCTAGCTATGTGATCCTGGGTAAGTAACTTAACCCCCATTGCCTAGCACTTACCACTCTTTTGTCTTGGAACCAATACACAGTATTGATTCTAAAGAAGAAGGTAAAGGAGAAAGAAAGAGAGAAAGAGAAATATTGAGAGAGAGAGAGAGAGAGAGAGAGAG